>NC_136486.1:91531136-91606136 GCF_053919585.1 Euprymna scolopes | reverse complement strand
AAAAAAAAATTCAAGCAAGATGGTGCATATTTTTTCTGGAAAGTTTAAAAGCAATGCTAATTCGCCCCCATTCCGCGCTACATATCACATTGTCGTTGATTTCTGATTTTAAACAGCCTCATCGAAATTTAACATTTCTAATACCATAATCTGACCCATATACTTACAGAAACCCCCATTTATACCCTTAAGTCACATGAGAGTTTTAGATAATTATCTATCTAAGTATTAGGCATTCTATCGCAGTAACTTCGGTTATCTTACGAGAACCGGTTTGTCATCTCGATTACGAGTCTTTAGTATATACCCTAATATTAATTGGAAATTAGTATCGATAAACAGATCAACAAATCGATCATGATGTCATGGAGCACAGCATTTGTATGATTTCTAAACAAAACCTCGTTGTATAATAGACATCTTGAATCAGTATCTTTTTGTAAAGTATCATAAAATAGAAATAAGTCGATTTGTTTTATAAATATGCGTGATATTAAGCGCATCTGTTTTTAAGGTGTCGCAATCAATTTAATCAGTATCCATAACGGGGTTACAACCTAACATCTTATAAATAAATAATGATGAACAGGTGCAATAACGATTTTCTTTTGATAATATATCACTAGGACCCCATCCTTCACAAAAAAAAATGAGAAAATCATTTTTGTGGGGATTATATGATGATCATAGAACAGATGCTACACAATACTTCCCGGTGGAGGCATTAATGTATCAGCCGTTGGTTTCATGACGAACGAACATCTCTTACAACGCTGTTTACATAACGGCAGTCTCTGGGATGCTGATATCATGATGAATGAACGTATACTATAATACGTTCAAAACCGCAGACGATGTGCTGGGAGCGCCCATTTTATGATAACAAAATATACTACTCTGCTCCATAGAAGAAAATAATTACTGGGAGAATTGTATCATAGGAACAGATCATATATATATATATATATATATATATATATATATATATATATATATATATATATATATATATATACGGACTTGATCATAGAACGATAATAGATTAGTCTGAAATACAGTAAATTGAATGGAGCGTCAAATGATAGTGAAATAACACACAAATAATAAAAGACTTGTATAGTTTCTGCTAAATATCGATTTAATTAAAATTATTTAATTCTGAATTTATCCCAATGGCTATCTTATGCGCGTTTTTAGAACGGCATTAGAAAATTTACATTTGAAGAAAGAGCAATTTTCGCGAATTACTAGATTATACGGATAATAATATAAAGTGACAATTTGGGCAAGTAATATTTGTTATTTAAAAATAACTAACTAAATGAATGAATAAACAAATAAACAACAACAACAACAACAACAATAATAATAATAATAATAATAATAATAATAATAATAATAATAACAATAATAATAATAATAATAATAATAACAACAACAACAATAATAATAATAATAATAATAATAATAATAATAATAATAATAATAATAATAATAATTCTGATTTCGTTTATCAACGTCTCTCTGGAAAGGGATTGGATTCGTTCCCAGAGGATTTCCCTTAATCCCGGCTTCAAACCCGGAGCTTCAAAGATCAAGGGTTTTCCTAAGGATGTTGGTGGTACCTATAATTGCAGAGGTCTGAAGGCCGCCTAAAACATCGGTGATTTGTAGTTTTTTTCAATTGTCCTTCCAGACGACTTGATACTTCCCCTAGTGAACCAAATACGACCGGGATTATTTGTGTTTTAACCCCATGTATACGCCTTATCTCCAAGGCCAATAGAGCATAATTGCTCCACTTCTCATTCTCATTTTCTCTCACATTCCTGTCCTAGGGCACTGAAAAGTCTACAATCTTCCAGTTTTTTTTAGACTTTGTCAATGACGACCAAATCCGGACGATTATGTTCCAATTGTTTGGTCGTTATGACACTTTTGTCCCACCATACCTTTACCTTGCCATCCTCACTTGTTCTCACTTCATCAGGCACCTCCTCAAACCATTTTCCAGCACACTTCACCCCAACCCCTTACACACCTCCCAATATATCCGAAGTCCCATGTGATCGTGTCTTTTGCGGTACTCTCTCTGGGCAAGTCCACTACACCCTGCTGCAAGGTGCGCAATTGACTCTGAGGTCTTACCACAAATTCGGCAGTCTGCAGCAACTTCCTCTCCTAGAACCACTTTTTTGAACAATCGTGTTCATAATGCCTGCTCTTGTGCTGCACAAACAAAAGCTTTAGTACTCTTAGCCAGATATCCAGCTCTAAGCCATTGCCATGATCTTTCATCAGCCACTTCTGCTATATCCTGGAAGAACCTTCCATGCAGTTTCTTCCTAGCCAGTTCCTCTGCCCTTTCTCTATACATACGTTTCACATAATCAGACTTGGTCTCACATACCTCCACTTCATTGGCCACAACTTTAAGCATCCACTCCTCACTTCTAACCACATGCTCCTTCAACGGCATCTCCTAGGTTCTAACAGAATCTTTTACACTTTTCAATCCTCTCCCATCATCTTTTCTCTTTTGATACAGCCTTGCTACGCTACTTCGAATGTGAAATATACCAAACATTGCTAAAACTTTTTCTTGTTTTTATATCCATATCATGCAAACTCTTGTCAGACCATTATAAAATTCCTGTACTGTATCTCAAAACACTGACTGCCCATGCATTCACTGCTTTCATTAGGTTTCCTCCGTACAGTTTCGACTTTGCAATTAGTTTCACTCTTCTAAGATACTCCTTTCTGACTTTCTCCTTCATTTCTCTGTTCATGATGCCTACACCCTCAAACACTCCTAAATACTTATATCCAGTATCTTCTATTTCTTTCATGATTTCTCCATTTGGCAGCACTATTCCATTCGAATGAACCTTTACTCTTTTTTTCATCACCAGCACCGTACATTTACTAATCCCAAACTCCATCCTAATGTCTTCTGAGTATGTCCTCACAAGTTCTGCCAGTCTCTCCATTTCCTTTTCATTTCTACCGAATATTTTCAAATCATCCATAAACAGTAGATGGTTGAGGCGTCTCACACCAGATCCAAGGTTATACCCCAGTTTTTCTCTTTTCAAGAGGATGCTCAGTGGCATCATTATCATTACAAAAGAAGTGGCGATAACGAATCTCCTTGAAATATTCCACGTTTAATGCCAACCTGCCCTATCTCCTCTCTGTTTGCTGTCAGCACCGTTTTCCATTGAGCCATACCACATTCTCAGCAACCTTCATCATCAATAGTGTTTCACGTATTCGTGAATAATAATAATAATTAATTCTATTATTATTATTATTATTATTATTATTATTATTATTATTATTATTATTATTAGATGACGAGGCATTTGGATAGTATATCTTGTTTTTTATGCGACTGATCAGCAGACCTTGGTCTGCCTTCTTAACTCGGGCCGGGACAGGGATGCCGGTTGAGTTAGACCGTTCACCCATGGGCAACGAGACGCGAGCAGGGTACCCACAACCACCCAATCAGGAGTACTTTTTGCATCACAGTCGGCCTTTCAGTCGATTGATCCTTACTCCTCGAGCTCTTCCACGCGCACAGAGATCGTTATGTGTGCGAATAACCAGCCACAGACGAGGGGCACCCGGAGGTGCTCAGTCAGCGACTACCGACTCGGTGACCGACGGTCAGGGATCTCAGACAGGGGAACATCCCCACACTTTAAGAGCCGACTATCACCAGGAGCGCCAGGTCACCCAAGTCCTTCAGGAAAATACCTAGGGTACGAAGTGAGGTACTGGTCGCAGGGTGGAGCAAGCCTTGGTAGGTTAGCACGACCGGGACATACTTCACAGGGTAAGAAGTATCTTTGGCTAGTATCTGGGATCGGAGGGTATCGTTGAATAGTGGGAAGTCATATTTGTTTTTCTTCCTCCGATACAACACAGCAGGCGCGTCGTCATCTACGACGGTAACATCAATCCGCGGAGTCTCTTTAACATGGTCTAGCTAAAGAAAGTTCTCCTCATCGAGACCCTGGGTTCCTTGTGGACAGTGAGGCCCTTCTGTTGGATGGACTTCTCCAGAAGGTCGGTCGCCCTGTTGTGGTGCGCGCATTTCGCATAGTGCACAACGCGTCTCAATGTGGCCAATACTCTCTACTTGACCGCATCGTCTACGACATATCAGGTCGCCGTCTAAGCGACTACTTTTCACCCGTCTCACTTTCGTGCTCAAAAGCCTACACCTAAGGTTGGTAAACTGGATGTATAGCCTAGGAAACACCCGTTCGGGATGGCGGAGCAAGAGGTGGGCGGCTTTAGAGTCGCTGGCGTGAATAAGGTCCGCACCGTCGAGGGATTGTTGCAAGACCGTCATCACCTTCCCGCGTACTTTACAGGGCGGTTCACTAAGTTGAACGCTTCTGGAAGGTTTGACTACGGAAGCGAACAGCTTCTCGTATCTGCGTTGCCTCATATTAATAATCATAAGAGCGACTGATAGTGCCAAGGCTGGCAGACCGAGCCACCCATCAATTAGGCAGCGTGGAAGAAGCCGATCGGGTAATATTTCAGTTAAAGCTATTTTTACCGTAAGAATTTTGCTATTTCTGTAAATTGATTTCAATGAAAGCTTCATAAACGTTGAACGGATATGAAACGTTTGCTCTTAAATCTTTTGCGGTTTTTTTTCAATGGAATTTCGGCAGCAAATTTTCTTTTAATATTGTCCATAGAGAAACGGTCAGTGTTGGCCATTTCCCGTTTGCAATTGCAATGTCGAAATCTACAATGAAATTATTTCTATTCTGTCAATTTTTATTTTCAAATATATTTTGCTCCTCATGCCTGTCCACCCATCATTTTTCCAATCCAATTTAATCAGCTGTTATTCTAACATTCAATTTCGAAGAGCGAATATTCTGCGAAAAAATAAACCAGATTGTAATTGAGTTTGGGACATTTCATTAAATCTGATTTTAACTCGTTTACGCCCTTGCCTTTTTTCTGATGAAAGATTTCATTTTGTCAAAACGGGCTTATTCTTCATAATTTTTTTTTACACCTGACAGTGAAAACCAGAAATTGAATTAAGTTGGGTTTTTTTTAATGTTTCTGCTTTTTGTATTCTGAAATAATATCAATAAAATCTCAAACAAAATATTTCATTTACAAATTAGTCATTTATCAAATTTTTTAATGAAATTATTCTCGATGATAATTTCTGTCTTCGCAAACTATTGCATTTTGTTTAAATCTAATCGCAATGCTTCTGCCGTGAAAGGAACAGTTTCATGAATGTGCTGCTCATTTTATCAGGAAATAATTCTTTTCAATAATATTTCTAATGAATCTGTATAATTCTACTAAAATATCGCTACACTCAAACGACTATTTCATTAACGTAAATTTGCTACATGATCCATATTAAGGTTCAAATGCTTGATAATTTTCTACCCATTGACAAAACTAGAAAAAACACGTCCGGGTAGGAGAAACTTTAAAGCCACTTTGCAACGTTTCAATGAATGCTTAATTAATAAACTAAATACTTCTTTTTTAATTAAATTTTCATTCCAAACTAGAATCTTGTTAGCTGGGTAACTCTGACAATTGCACGTTGTCAACGCTCATAACACAGTGAGTAATGGTTAGACTTTAGATAATGAGATTCTGTTGCGTGATGTAAATAATTTAAATTGTTGCCTCCTCGCTTTTTTACATTATCTCATAGTCCACTCACCTATTAAAAATGTTACAATCGGGATTATGGACGTACTTCGGCATCATCTAACCACGAGGCATGTGTCACATTATCATTACAATAAATTTTCATGGACCTGGATATGACCTTAAACTATATCCGATGATGAGGCCCCAGCTTGCAGGTTTTGGGGAGTGTGGAGCCACCCCTTAATTGCCATTGCTCCCAGATCCACTCTGATGCGGATTGGTAGTACCTGTTAGGATTCCAACTATGGGTTGAATAGAGACTAAAAAAAAACCAACAAATATATTCTATTAAAAACTTTCTCTTCAAAATCACTGGATTCGGCATTAAATAACCTGAAAAGGGTTGATATGCCGTAAAACAAAAACAACCAACCAATAATTTTTCAGCATTTCCTGGTTACTTTTTCACTCATTGAAATAAAACAAAAACAATACAATGTTAACCAACATCTGTTTTTTAATATCTTTGCACTGCTGTCGGTATGGATCCATGCATCAACGATGACTAAATTTACAAACACTTTTCTCTATACTGTTAAAACATTGTAAAAAACAAACTGTGTCTTTGATTGCTTGATCATGTGTGTAGACGCCAAACAGGAGAATTGAGACGTTCTCGTATTGTCCTCACTACTTAGATAACTCCAACTTGTTGATAGGATGCTGGAAATCTGAGCAACAATCATTAAAGATTATAAGGCAAAATCTCCAGCCTGGAGTTTGGTGGTCTTCCGCTTCTTATTCCAGCGAGGTACGCACAGAACCGCCATGCGTGAGCTTTTAATGCCAAACTCCTGTGCGGGCGAAATAGTAGTTTAACAGCTTTGCATACGTCGTTATATAAACACACTTTCCTTTTATTAAACCGATAAATTTTATCAGATAAAGAATACATATATACAACATGTTTCAGAAACTGCTGCAATATTGGCTTGATTATTCAACTGCTTCAAAAAATAAGTACTCGTGATACAATACTCTATTCGCTATTTAACTATTCTCTCTCTCTCTCTCTCTTTCGCTATTTTCCTTTCTCGCTCTCCCTTTCGCTATTTCTTCTTCTCTCTCTTTTTCGCTATTTCTCCTTTTCTCTCTCTCTCTCTTTCTCCTTCTCTCTCTCGTTTTTTCGCTATTTTCCTTCTCTCTCTTTCGCTATTTCTTCTTCTCTCTCTCTCTCTTCTGCTATTTCTCTCTCTCGCTATTTCTCTCTCTCTCCCACTATCTCTTTCTCTCTCGCTATTTCTCTCTCTTTCACTGTCTCGATATTTCTCTATATCTCTCTATTTCTCTTTGCATATATATATATATATATATATATATATATATATGTGTGTGTGTGTGTGTGTGTGTGTGTGTGAAACAGCGAAACAGTACTGTATGTGGATGACTATATATATATATATATATATATATATATATATATATATTTATATATATATATATGCGAGTCAGATACACCAGAAGATAGAGTACTGCGGTCACATTTGGTAATATATCATTCAGAACTCTCCTTGTTGCCTCAAACAAAGTGCCCTATCGATTTCTCGTGGATAAAAACTTCTTCTGTTCTCTACAATCCTTTTCCACAAAAGATACGATGTTGCTATTGCTATACTTTATTGTAATTTCCATCAAAAATACTTGAATTACTGAAATATTTGGCACGTAACAGTTTCACTGTAGACTGCATCATAGCCGTCTTCAAATTTAATGCTAACATAGTCGTTTTCAAATTTAATGCTAATAAATACTTGTCATAAACCGTCTTCATAAGTTATCAAACTTTGTTCACGCTATTCATTTTTTAAACACTCTAGTATTATGTTTAGCATTCAAATGAGAATCTACGAAGGTTAGAGGAATAGTTGGCCGAAACGTCGTGAAACAACAACTAAGATTAGGATAATTCTCCGCAATAATTAACTTAATAAATAATACGCATCTCAATAATGAATTTCAATTAAATAATATAGTGCTGTATTTGTTCAGTAGTCTTGACGCTATCATACAGTGATTGTATTTTTGGATGGTGATCTAGCATCTATTTTGTTGTCATGAGATAATCTTCTCAGGTATTCTATACCTGAGGTATATATATATATATATATATATATATATATATATATATATATATATACATATATGTACATATATATACATATATATGTATATATATACATATATATATATATATATACATATATGTATATATATATACATATATGTATATATATATATATATATAGTAAGTTATAAAATATATATGGCGATTAAGCTACACTGAATATTCTGCGTTTCATCCACTCTAGGATTCATAAGACTTATGCACTTATCGGACAAAAGAAAAAACAAACCCTAACCAAGATTTAAAACAGGTCAAGAAACTTGATATCCAGGCTAAATAGAGCACACACAAAGGAACACGTCAACCAGAGGTCAAATAGGCCTTTGTCCGATAAGTGCGTGTTCATTGGCTGATAGGAAGTGCGCGATGGATACTAGAAAGCTGATTGGCTAACTAAAATCTCAATGCGTATATAAAAACAATAGACAACCACAAAATTCGCGCATAAGCCCGAAGAGTCCTAGAGTGGGTGAAACGTGGAATATTCAGTGTAGCTTAATCGCCATATATATTTTATAACTTACTAACTAGCTTTACCTATGTATTGAGCACTTTTGATGTAAATACTTAAAGTTTACGCATAAATTCATACTTTCGTATATTAATTTTATATCAGTAAATGAAGTAGTTATATATATATATATATGTATATATATACAATATGATATTATATATATTATATCATATTATATATATCTATATATATATATATCTTATTATATATTATATATATATAATAACTCAAGTATATATATCTTATATATATCATATATTACATTCCTTTCCCGTTCTAATTAAAAAGGGGGTAAGTGATATATATATATATATATATATATATATATATATATATATATATATATTCTTGTTTTTGGACTATCTTTTCAAGCTATATGTTTATTTGTCACGATAACTTCCTCCCGGGCATTACCTTTTTTATTTGCAGGGGTTTTAATATATGTGTGTTTGTCATGATGCCATCTTCTCAGGCTAGTAAAACTATCTGACCGCAGAAGACATTTACTTGTAAGTAGATATCATAGAATTGTGGAGTGTGAGTACAGTTTTATACTGTTTGTAAGTAATTTTTAATGTGAAGTTTTTTTTTCTGTGTCTAGTTTTGATTTTTTGATTACTAAGATGAATAAGCAACTTAGTAAATTCCCTGGAAACATGCTTATGCAAAATGGATTAGTTTAGTCAATAGTTGATGGTCTTTTTTTCAACCTACGCAAAATAGATGCGAGCTGTAGCAATACTACTAATAACTGCAATACAGCACTTCACTGATGTTCAAACGAATCGATATACATTTAGAAAAAAAAAGGTTTACTGCCGTTGGTCTACTGCTCTTAGTACATCGCTTATAAAACCTGGTATATTTAAGTTGTGTTTCTTGCCGTCTCATGATTAGAAATAGTACGAACACGTTTAATATCGTCATTAATTTTTCTAAATAGAGGATGAGACTAGATTATATTTGTGTATTATTGCAAAATACACTTTTTAAAGATTTAATATTCATTTATCAGTTGTTACCTTTTATGGCTTCCTGCAAATAACGGAAAAAGATTTTAGTTCATTGATTTACATTATGTGGGATCCTAATATCGCCTAGACTGGAATAAATATAAAAAGACATTGTATTAATCATACACACGCATACATGTACACACACACGCACGCATATATATATATATATATATATATATATATATATATATATATATATATATATATATATATATATATATATATAGCTTATTTAATTACATATAATTTAAGTACTTGGTATAGAATTACATATTAATAAATAATATAAATTCTCGTTTATTTAGCTCAACAGTGCAATATCAGAGCTATAAGTATGTTTCTTAACGATACCACCTTGAGACGAATAGATGCATAAGCATTTAATCATTAAAAAAATGTTGACATTTTTATTGGTAAAACCTTGCATACAATTGTTTCAAGTCTCGGTTTTGACATATAACCGTACAACAGTTCATTAATTTAAATTTTGCATAAATCGGGTTTCATCAGCGCGTCAGAAAAAAAACAATTACTCAAACGAATAGGACCTTTATTGTAAACAAAACGGTTAATACTTTTTATATCCAAGACATATATATATATATATATATATATATATATATTTGTGCATATATATATATGTATATATATATATATATATATATATATATATATATATATATATATATATATATATATATATATATATACAGTGCCACGCAAACGTATTGGATACATTATATTTTTCTTCATAACTTTAATGAGGGTTCAAGATTTTACTTAAAATTTGGTCAGTATATTTCTATTACTATTCAAAATTATATTTGGAGTAGTAATTACAAAATCCAAGTTTAGAAAGTTTATATTTAAGAAAAATATGAATTAATAAACGCAAAAGTATTGTATACATTTTTTAAAAAATATTTTCTGAAATAAATTTAAATGACTTTTACTTAGTGTGTTGCAATAATGCAAACGAGTTATTACTGACCAATCAGAGAGCTTTATATTAAAATAATTTTATAAAATTCTTTTAGTTTGGGCTCACTCCTTCAAAGTCAACCAGTTTATTTATAAAAATGCTTAAAACTAAAGAATTGTCAATAGACATTCGTCAAAAAATCATTGATGAGTACAAAGAAGGAAAAGGGTGTCGAATAATATCAAGGGAACTTAATCTACCACAGTACAGTTGGAAACGTTATTAGAAAGTTTAAACACCCTGGTGAAGCTTTTGCAAATCTTGCAAGGTGTGGTTGGCCAAGGAAATTAAACGAAAAAAAATCAAGGTGGGTAATCAGAAAGTTACTAAAAAAAACTTTTCTTACTCGTGGTGAAATTCAAACCGACCTCAGAAAAGCTGGGATTAATGTGATCAAAGATACAATCAGTAGAGTTCTAAATCGTGCAGGTTTTGTATCAAGGTCTCCAAGAAAAGTTCCATTATTGAAGCTTACACATGTCAGATCACGTTTGAATTATGTTAAAACATATGGGGAACAATCCCAAGAATTTTGGAACAAGGTAATCTGATTAGACGAAACGAAAATCAAAATCTTTGGAAGAAACACAGCAACACATGTATGGCATAAAAATGACACCGCCTATAACAAAAAGAATACCATTCCTACGGTAAAGTTTGGCGGTGGTTCGATTATAGTAGGGGGGTGTTTTTCATCCAAAGGTACTGGTGAACTAGGAATGGTAGAATGAATGGACGTATGTACAGTTAGATTTTGGAGAAAAACCTCCAGAAATCTGCTGATTGGTTGGGACATAATAGCAATTTCGTGTTTTAGCAGGACAATGATCCCAAGCATACTGCCAAACTAACCAAAGAATGACTTAGAAATAACGGAATTGAAGTACTTACTCGCCCAGTCAGTCTCCAGACCTCAATCCAATTGAAAATGAGTGAAAAATATTGAAGATCAATGTTCACAAGAGGAATTTACCAAATCTTCAACAACTACAACAACTCTGCAAAGAAGAATGGCGCAAAATACCCGCATATTTTTGCAAAAAACATGTGTGCAACTATAGAAAGCGTTTGGAAGCCGTTGAACGCAATAAAGGGTATACAACCAAATATTAAAGCAATGTATCCAAAAATTTTTCGTTAGTTGATTTATATTTTTCCTTTAATATAAAGTTTCTAAACTTTAATTTTGTAATTACTACCCCAAATAATAGGAATAAACTGACCAAATTTTTGGTAAAATCTTGAACCCTAATTAAAGTTATGAAGAATAATGTAATCTATTCAATTCTTTTGCGTGGCACTGTATATATATTGGGTCTATTTAGCCAGAATATTCTCATTGAGACAGGTGTTATTAAACAAGCACGGAATTCTTCTGTTTCACAATCTTCTTTTTTTAGTTTCTCCAATCTCCGATTAATGTTTTTTTTGCGTTTTTCTCATAATTGTTTAGGTTGGGTCCATAAGTTTCTTAAGCAAGCGCTTCCGATAGGAATACTTCCATCATCCTCAGGCATATGGCGTTATAAAAATTATGTTTTTAAATATATATGCATATCTTTTTTTGTCACAGTCACGTGGTTGCTAATTACGAGTTGGGTTGGCGAACATTTTTTATATATATATCACCGCTCCAACTCTAGCTGAATGTCACAACATTTGGAAAAACATAGCTGGCATCATTCTGAATTCCGAAGAACCATGGTTGAAAACACTAAGGTCTTACAAAGCGAAAATAATATTAATAGATTAAAAACATTTGAAGCGTTGTATATTAAGACAAAGAAGCCTCAGATAAATAGTGTTAATTACGAGTACAGTTAAAATATTTTTAAATGCCTGGGGTAGTAAGTTTTTAATTTTTATATGTATAAATATATATATATATATATATATATATATTTTAAATTGTCCGTCATCTAACTGGTAATTAGCAACCACCTGACCGTGGAAATATATATATATATATATATATATATATATATATATATAATTAAAAACAATTTTTATAAGACAATATGCCTGAGAATAATCGAAGAATTCCTATCGAAAGCATAAAAAAAGAAAATAGTGAAACAGAAGAATTCCGTGCTTTTTAATAACACTTGTCTCAATCTATATAATTATAAAATTCAAATGACCTTGTAACGGGTGTTGTAACCTCCCATCCGGTTTATGACTTCCGGTTGCGTATGCGTACATAAACAAAAAAATCAACGCGACAATAAAACGTGTTCTTTTACTATGTACGTTTTCAGCGTCCCAATTGTTTGTTTTTTTCGCGTTAAATTATCGAAATAAACAATTGTTGTTAATACTTTCTGCATTTTTTTTACATCGTTCATTTTCGTATTACGTTTAAGTTATTTTAATGCAATTTTCTTACAAAAACATCTATTTTAACCCGTTGACAACCATAAGATCATTTTACAATGGCGATTTACTCACCGCCTTCATTTATTTTTAATTTATTCTCCATTTTAATGCACCTTTCTTTAAACACTACCAGCATAAATAAATAACCCTGAAAATATGTGTTTTTTTAATTTGCGGTACAAATAAATAAGCAACGCGACAATAAAACGTATTGTTTTACTGTGTACGTTTTAAACGTCCCAATTGTTTTTTTTTTCGCGTTTAAATTGAAAGATATATCAAAATATGAAATTAACTTTTAGTATTATGGTATCTGTTCAGCGCACATTTACCTACAGGTATGGCAAACCACTTCTAATTATGTAACTTTTTTTCAAAAATAAACAATTATAAACAGAATGACTCATAGAAATTTATCTATATGCTTTTTTAATTTTAATACACTTTCATAATAACCTTTCTGTTATGTCACAAAAACTATTTCCTTTACGTCACAAGTGTCACGCTCATACATTAATTCCATAGCTAATATTACATACTGACCCAACGGGTCACGGGTAGTTTAGTATGTGAAGTTAAAAGAAGCGTTGAGTTATTTTTTCTTCTAATCTCTTTGTGTAAGCATAACATACGAATGGAAATGCAGAATAGTTTCTGTAAAGAATTTACAAGATTGTTTAATACGAATACCAAAATAGTTTTCTAGTAAAGATATTCCACTGAAATGACAAGTATATCTAATTGGAATACTAATAAATGTTTGAGTTTTGGTAACTTAGAAAACAGACAACTAAAAATAGAAAGAAGTTTGCTGTAGATTTTAGCAATATCTATAATAAATAAATTATATACAAGTAAATGTGTGAAAAAATGGATGGCCACATTCAATGCTGCCAAGATTAAACCTGCTTCCTTCAATAATTATGAGAAACCTTCTCTACGACCAATAGCAATGGCCAAAGACTCTTTATCTGAAAGTACATCTTTAAAACTCCTCTGCCTGACGTTCACAGGAAACATGAGTTGGAACAATTACATTGAGAGCATTGCCAGGGCCACTGCGAAGAATTTAGGTTCTCTCTACCGTGCTAACGCCCGAAAGTATCATGTACCTCTATAAGGCCACCATTCGCCCATGTATGGAGTATTGGTGTCATATTTGAGCTGGTGCATCTGCTACTAGTCTCTCGCTCCTAGACAAGGTTCAAAAGGGAGTCGCCAACCTGATAGGTCCTGAACTGTCATCTAAACTTCAGCCTCTGTCCCATCGACGAAATGCTGCATCCCTCTCTCTGTTCTACAAGTACTTTAACGGTGAATGCTCCGACGAACTGCAAGCACATGTACCCCCTTCGACATAAATACCCCGACAAACTCGACAGGCAGCTAAATCTCACCCCTTCACAGTAGAGATCCCTAGATGTAAGTAGTTTCTTCCCCAGAACCGCTAGACTTTTTAATTCCGTTCCGGGTACCTGCTTTCCACATTGTACTGACATGCACAAGTTCAAGTGTAACGTGTACTGACACCTTGCTGCCCAACTCCCTACATCGT
Organism: Euprymna scolopes; assembly: GCF_053919585.1. Classification (NCBI taxonomy): domain Eukaryota; kingdom Metazoa; phylum Mollusca; class Cephalopoda; order Sepiida; family Sepiolidae; genus Euprymna; species Euprymna scolopes. The sequence goes on along the minus strand of NC_136486.1, from coordinate 91,591,847 downwards.
ACCCCTGTAGCTTATGTCCATGATAGTAACTCCCCTACATCAAAGTTGTAATGTGTCTTGTTTGGGTTGAAAATGTAATAAAAATAGAGTATATTAACAGTATATTTTGCGAAAGTTGTGACTGTTGTTTATGCATATTCTAAAGTCTTCTTATGGAAGAATATGTTGTTTTTTTATCATTTACATTTTATTTCCTTGAGTTTATTAGTTGCGCAATTGTTAGTCGAGTATGATTAATATGAAGCGTGCAAACACACGTTGTAAGCACAATAATGACCATATTAAGATTTCGTATATCATCACGGTGTTGAAAGATTTAATTGCTTAATGGGTTGAAGGATTTAATGGGTTAATGGGCTGGAGGAATTAATGAGTTAAGGGGTTGGAGGAATTAATATTGTGGGGGTTTCTTTGTTACAAGTAAGCTAAAAGAATAGTGTCGATCTATAATTTGTTGAAATATTAAAGTTAACTAATTCAAATGAAAATTGAATTTTGTAACAATATGGTTCAATGATTAAAGCCCCTTGGTAGGGAGCTTATAATCCCCACTTTTTAAAACCTTATATTTTAAATCGTGTCATAATAACGACGACGACTTTAGAGCGTGTTACAAATAAAGTTTTTTTTTATCCGTACTGAAGTCGAGAGTTGTTTATAAAATCGATGTTGACTAACACCGTCGAAAAGCAAAATCAAATTTATGACAAGCTCACTCTGTAAATGTTGTAAAAATATTTCTCTGTTTCTCATTCTGTCACACACGCACACACAAACACACACACTCTCTCTCTCTCTCTCTCTCTCTCTCTCTCTCTCTCTCTCTGTATATATATATATATATATATATATATATATATATATATATATATATATATATATATATTTCGCTCTTTATATCCGTTGTTTTTTCGCGACGAGGAAACACTTTAAGTTGAAATCGGGACACGGTCACGGATCGTTTGAAGTGAGACGCTGTTTATAGTCGGTTGAAGAAGTTGATATCCCATCTTTATCCGATTTGGACGGGTCGTATCAGATTAATCTTAAAATGCTTCTTCAAATGTAAAATGTAAAAATATACATTTTATTTTTAAAAAAGCATGGGTTGTTCGTTTATTTTTTTACAGCGTTCAATTGCAGTATAATAATCCCAGCGAAGATAATCGTTAGAAGAAAATTAAATATTTTTTATTGGCGCTAGGAACTCGGCATAATACCCATCCAGCAGATGTAACAAGGGGTATATCAAACCCCGATCTGAAGGGGGTGTACCTAACGTTTTATCGTATTTAACATCCCGGTAACTCGTTGTTTATATACGTTGAAAAAGTGTTGAATTTTTTGTTGTTGTCTAGCACTGATGTAAAAGAGGGACTAACTTACTTTATAAAAAAAGATATATACGCATATTGAATTATTCAGCAAAGAATCTAATGTACATACAAGCTCTTTTTTTCAAAATGGCGGATCATTTACATTCAGCGTTAATGATTGGTGTTCTTCCGGTTTAGCACAACTCAGGTGGTCGAACAGAACACATTAATCTCGTTCTGCCAGAAAACGTTTTGTTGAATGCAAATAATGCTAAACAGACAGAAATATACCCAGGTCGTTAAGATAAATTATTCCATTTTTTTTCCTTTTTGTTGAACAAAAACTTATGTTTGGAATATCAGTTTGTTGCTTCACTGATCGAATTCGATCTGATTCGCCTTGATTTTGTTTTCTGTTTTTCATTTTTAGTAAATATATAAAGTTATTATTATGATAATGGTAGTAGTAGTAGTAGTAGTAGTAGTAGTAGTAGTAGTAGTAGTAGTAGTAGTGTTGGTACTCACTACTTCAAATACAGATCATCATCAGAGATTACTCACTAAAAACAACCAGAAGTGTTCCCTAGAGTCAGGGTAACAACAAGTCTCCACAGACTTTTACTTCTTTCGATAACCATTGCAAATGACGTTTAGTTATTGCAAAAGCTGCTTACCATTGATTTCACGCTGGCAGCAACTATTGGCATTCATTGGCAGTTGGGTGATAATAAGCCTCCACAAAGTCTCACCACTCTTCGCACTTACCAATTGGAAGTCTGGACAGTATTTTTCCCGCCTCTATCTTTCCATTCTTGTTAACCCTTCACGAGTATTTTGTATCGTCCCAGCCGGGACTGATGCATTGTTTTGAGGGGGCGTTATAAGGTTTCCATGTGATGTATTTAATCTTGTCTTTTACGGCATAATACCCATCAACATTCGTATGGTAAACCTATGAAATATCAGAGGGAAGAATACATGTCGCTTTACGAATCCCCCGTATTCTCCTGTCTGAATTTTAATTAATTGTAGCAGTTCCAATGCGGCTGGTTAGTATTAGTAGTTTATTGAATCTAATTCTGCATCCAATGTTTTTCCCGCATATTTCAACTGTTTTCATCAATACCGTCCGCGGTATAGTCTCAGTATTGCGTTTGGCCCCAATTTTTCATATTGTTTTTTCCAGTTTTTTGGAACAATTTTCCATTTTTTTTTTCAGAATTGTTTCGTAATACATGTCGCTTTACGAATCCACCGTATTCTCCTGTCTGAAGAACAATATTATGGAAGCGCCAACACATGAATTTGTTTACCATGGATAAATTTATGCACAAATAACAGACCCATCATCTTAGTCAGGCGGGCTTATGTTCAGTGGCATGAAAACTGAGACGACCAAATCCCATGTTTGGAATGAAAACCGAGACGACGAAATCCCATGTTGCAATCCTTCATCCGGCTTCGCAGCCATACATACACACTATTCTTGTGTTGAGAGAATATCTCGCAATATCCACTTACTGCACTGTTAGTAACTTCCAGTGTGACTCAACTTTGCTAGAGTCATCTACGTGCTAGCTCCTTTCTCAACTATGTGTTATTTGAGAAACATCGGTTTTACTGCTGCTTTTGATCTACATAGGTAGAATGCAATCACTATCTCATTAGCCACTTGAGAGGCGACCACATTCGTATGGTAAACCTATGGAATATCAGAGGGAAGCTAACAGATGCTATACCTTGCCTAAGAGTGGGGTAGAACTGTGCAGGGCAGTCGCGTTCAGCTCCCTGAAGTATCATACATACTAGCATAACTGAACGCAAAACAGCCTACAAAATCCTCAGTAGAATTCAAATACTAACAGTTATCTGATTCAGCAGAATTTTAACATGTCTATGCTATGTTGAGATTAGAGAAAATATAATTTAATTTTCGTGACAACACAAATGTCTAAAAATATTAGAGCAAGAACAAAAGAAAGCAATGTTAATAATTGCATGTGCAATGAAAGTTTTACTTTTTATTATTATTAATTTATTCAGATATTGGTTAAGGACGCACAGAGAAACTATAGCATTCCAACCTTTTCATGGCGACTCTGATAAATAAAACAGGAGAATACAAAAGATTCCAAATTGGTTTTTGTCTTTTTAGTTTGTTCTTGTGTTCCAACTATCATTATATTCATTCTGATTTATTCATTCGTATTCACATAATCAATAAAGCCTGCAATATTCCACTTTTTCCCCTCCGCATTAAATCTAAACAAAAGTCACGTGTCGGTTTGCAAGCAATTGTTTCCTTTTATTGCCTCCACATTTATCATTCCGGTTTAATATGAGATAGACTTAAAGAATAAAAATAAGATAATTTCTTTCTCGAATATTTATTTTTTCCTAAAATTTAATCCAGGTTAATTTTTTTCTGGGACTTCTAAAATCTTACATTGTCTCTTAACTTCCCTTTTTCTGGCAGACGTGATGTTGTTGTTGGTCTCAGTCTCGCCTGTAAATACAATTATTGCATCAGTTCTTTAGAAGTGTCTTCATTCACCGTTTTCCTGTATTCTGACTTGTTTCAATCGTTGATTTAATGGTTTTCCCCAATTGTCTGCTTACATATCTCATAATATATTTTTCATTTCCAGGAGCTTATTTTTAAGTATTCTGGATTTGTAAAACTCTCTTTCTACTGACTGTTGTCCTCCTACATATATTTTTCGTTCATTTTAACTCCTTCATAAAACATCGTTTGGAAAGATTTGCATAAATAAATGAAAATCTCCGTTCAAGAATTATTCACTTTTGGTCTTCCGACAAAAAGAATGTTGAACCTGTAAATTCACTCTTCTCCATTTGTCTGTTCGTCCGTTATTCTGTACACACTTTTCTCAATAAAAAAAGAATCAGAACGGATTTTTCCTTGTAAACCCCGGTTGCCCCCTAGAGGTGGTTTTTGAGTTTAAATCGCTAAAATTGACACTTTTATATTTATTTAAAAAAAATGTCTTGGATTTTTATAAAACTTTCTGAAAACTTGTAACTAACTTATTTTTATATAATTTTGTTTGTCTATACTTCGCGATAATTCTTGGGTGTCCGCCAGGGGCTCTTTTAGGGCTAATAAAAACACTCCATTTTTTGGACTATTTTACCATATTTGTCCAAAATTTTCTGTGTATGTCTATTTAACAGTTTTGCATGGTGCTGAACTTAAATTTAAATATGTTAAGGCCTTGGGGACGTTTGGAGCTGAATAGGGGGATGAACTTGGTCATGTTTTGCATGGTGCAGAACTCAAATTTACATATGTTAAGGCCCAAGACTCCACCTTTTGTTCAATTTAACCAGGATTTGAAGTCCTCTGGGGACTTTTGGGACTGAACTTAATCATGTTTTTATGCCTCGTTTACTGTGAACTCGCGGGGGACGATGCAGGCTTCACCTGTTATTTTCTACATTTAAACCGATGGACAGAAAACATACAGTTAAACAAATCAATTTAAAGTGAAAACATAAATGAATTTATTTCAAATTAAAAGCATTTCTCTGTTTCTTATTATTTCGTCGCATAAAATACCAAAATAGTTAAAATTTAGCTACGATAATATATTATAATTTATTATACAACGACAAATATTGAATTAATATCATGTACCTTTACATAACCTATATGCAAATATCAGGAACTTTTATCAGACGTTCTACTGACATGATAGACTCAAAGCAGGCTAAAGTGTTTCTTCGAATACTTGGAATCGAGGTGCCGTAATGTTAAGGTAGTCCACAATTGTTTTCGGTGTAGTGTATCTAAATAGGGCTATGACAAGAGCATATTCTTTTCATTATTTTGACCCTCGAGTATATATCCGTTAATATATTATATGTTTTTAGATAGAGTGATGTGGTACTCAATTGATTAACTTTGTCTAACTGTGTCGGATATATACACGAGAGTCAAAACAATGAAAAGAATATTTTGTGTTTTATCTCTAATCATTAATAAAGTAAAGCTGCTGAGAAAATCCTGTGTGGCGAGGCATATGACTCCATGCGTTTTTCTAATTATTTGTTAGAATACAAACCTGTTTACAAGAACAGCGTATTTTATCTGTTGTTGTCCTCTGCTGACCCTAATATATTTCAAAAGTTTCTCACCGATTTATACTCAAAGAAAAAATAATTTATACCAAAATCTCAAAAGGTATTTTAGCACAATGATTTTCTAATTAAAAGTGATGATAAACAAGCTGTATTCGCTTGCTTTTACGCACCCTCTCTCTCTCTCTCTCTCTCTCTCTCTCTCTCTCTCTATATATATATATATATATATATATATATATATATATATATATATATATATATATATATCCTTATAATCACATCTTACTACGATGTGCAGACCGTTTGGATCATTATTGATCTTGTCAGGCAAGAAAATTAAAAAGGTTTAAGAGAATTTTTTTTAATTTTAGAGGAAAAATACATTTTGCTATGTCTGAACTGACGCATGGTTAATGTCCTTACTCATCAGATCATTAACAATGCCTCAGTTCAGACATGACAAAATATATTTTTCTACTCTAAAATTAAAATTGCTCTTAAACATTTTTAATTTTTTATTTTCTTGCCTGGTGAATGATCGAAACAGTCTGCACATCGTAGTAAGATATGATTATAATAATAAAAAAAGAATAAAGAAAAAATATATATAATTTGCTCTCTTTGATTGAGCACTATCAACGACCTTTGTGGGAATTCAATGATTCTAATCTTTGAAATATTTTTTCAACCTGGAATATATATATATATATATATATATATATATATATATATATATATATATATATATATATATAAAACTAGCGAAATATATATTTTGGTGTCGAAAATGGGCATGCTTAAAATGGTTTCTGCTTACATTCGTCTAAATTGATTAAGAACTACAAACATTCTAATCCAATCAGATGAATGTTAGTCGGTTCAGGTTTCCTGCATGAAGGAATTCAATTATGCATACCTGCTTCTGGCGCACGTCCATGACAGGAGTTGCTATCTTGGAGTCTTACACCACCAATATCTGCAAGACAGAGTTAAAACCTTTAGGTCATTAATCTATGAATTCGGTCATCTTAATAATGCATGTTGGAACCCTCTCCGATCAATTCCGGCGGAATAAAAATGGGAAGTAGTACTTTTGGGGCGTACCTCGTACTTTACCGATATTAATGACTTCAAATGAAATTATAATGTAAAAATGTAAAAATATAAAATATTTCTAAATTTGACCAGAGCACACTCTATATAACTATGTTTTTTTCTGTTCAGTTTGATAGAATACAAAAGTTTCAAATGGGAAATACGAGGGTGAAATCTTTCTTTGATTAACTGACAGAATATATCTTATATTAATCCCCTCATTCAGCACGTATTGTCAGCGTTAAAAGGTGCGTCGCGCTTAGATAAAAAAAACACACACATTTTCACTGCTTTGTCACACTAAAGTTCTTGATAACATGTTTGTTTTTCTGGCACGAGTAAGTTTAAATTAACATGCTGTCAGGCTTTAGTTTGATTTAATATTTTCGATGGTCTATTATGCTTAAGTTGAAATAAAATATTCGCTGGTTTGGAAAATTATTTTACATGGTTCGTAATGCTTAATTTTGAAAAAACATTTCGCCGATTAGTCACGCTTAAGTTTGAAATAATTTGTTTCTGATCTGTTACAGATAAGATTGAAAAAGCATTTTTATTTGTCTGTCGTGTTGAAATTACATTTTAATTGGTTTATCGTATTTAAGTTTGAGGGAGTATTTTCGCTGGTCTGTCATGTTTAAGCATTAGATAACGTTTTCATTACTATGTCCAGATATATGTTATTTGAAGTAGCATTTACGATTGTCTGTTAGAATTTTAATCGCTAATCGGACATGTTGAATGGACGCATCTAAAATATGCGTCTGTTTTATATCCCTTCAATTTTAATGAAGGTCATAATTTTTTTTTACTTAGAAAACATAAATCTTAAGTCTATATTTTGTTTTCAAGAATTTGAGTTCACGATAAATTACACTCAATAGAATATCTCCTGAAATAAACTATTTTTCTCCTGAACGCTCGTAAAACTCACTTCACTTCTCTGTCTATAATGTCATTATAACAGTATTAGTGGTAATAATAGTTTTAACAATATTATTAGTAACAATAAAGGCGAAAATAATACAGTTCTAACGATATCAGTATCGTAAATCTTTAGCATAAAGAAAAAATATATTTTAAAATACATTTTCGAAATATATTTGGAGACAAAACTAAAATAAATCATATTAATTTCATTTGATATGAATTTTTTTATCGTAAAGATTAATTTGCTGATTTCTGTACGTTTCTTGCAAATTGTGTTTTTTCTCTTCAATATGTCAGTGTTGTGATCTATTACCTCATTAATACAATCGCTTACTAACCTATATATTGTACTTTAAAAAAAAGTTTTGTTGTTTTGATGAAGGGTGTGTTTTAAATCGGTTGAGTTATTTGTATGAAAACGAAATAATTCAAAAAGTTATAATAGAAAAGCATGAATAAAATATCATTTTATCCGTGGATGGCAAATTTCATATTGTTCTGAAATGATTCAATCCTTTTCATATACGTGTGTATTTTCACAGCGTTGCCCGGTGTGTAAACTATGTTAAAAATAAAGAAGTATCTTATAACAATACTAGACTTTGAAATCGACAAAAATGTTGGCAAATGATAAAATTGGTTTTATTTTATTTTCATCTACATAAGTTGTAAGCAGCAAGTGTATGTAACTATGTATTTAATTATTAATTTGATAGTGTATGTAACTAAGTAAATCAAATAAAAGATGATGAACAGCAAATAAGTGAATCATATTGAACCCAAGTTAGAACTCGAAACACATTTAATAAAGTAGCATTTTATATGATAATCCCTAAAATTGAAGCCAATATAAAAATACCAATTTTAATATTACCTTTCAAAATATTCAGATAAGGATTCGTTATTGACATTATTTGGATTCACTGAACTATTGTTGCAATTTTGAGTGTGATTTTCACAACGTTTCGGTCGATGTAACCTCCGACCTTCTTTAGGTATACGAAGGGCGTGCAATAAGAAATGCCCATGACCCACTTCCAGTTGTGTGATCTAGCTGCAATTTTGCATGTGCAATGATTTAGATCTCTACGGGTTATGTGGCAAATTACAGCTCTTAACTAATTGTGGTTTCTGTTTTTAAGGTGTTTGAACTGAGGCAGGTGTGAAATGGAGCCTGTTGAATGTCGAGCAGTGATCCGGTTTTTGTATTTGAAAGGACGCACACCACAGGAGACTTAGTGAAATGAAAAAAAAACTTATGATGATAATGGCCCATCATATAACCTTGTAAAACGCTGGCATCGTAAATTCAAACTTGGTCGGAAGTCTGTGGAAACAGCTCCCAGACGTGGTCACCCCCCTTCCGCCATTGATGAGGAATCTGTCCGTCAAATTGAGGCGGCCATTTTAGAAGATCGGCACATTACTATTCGCCAAATAGCCCAAGATGTCAAGATTAGTACAGGGTCTGTGGAAACTATCATTAATGACCATTTGAATATGCATAAGGTGTCTGCCAGATGGATTCCCAGGTTGCTCAAACCATTCCAGAAGCGAGAACGCGTCGAGTGCTCGCGGATGAATTTGGAGATGTGCCAAGAAAATGAGTCAAAGTTTTTCAAAAGACTGATTACACAGCATGAAACCTGGGTCAATCACTATGATCCAGAGACCAAAGCCCAGTCAATGCAGTGGAAGCACTTGGACTCACCATCTCCAAAGAAGGCAAGGGTGTGGCCCTCCGCTGGCAAGGTCATGCTCACAGTCTTCTGGGACCAGGACGGGGTAGTGATGACAGATTTCCTGGCAAAGGGTACCGCAATTACAGGATACTATTATGATTCACTTTTGAGGAAATTAAGGGAAGCTATCAAAATTAACAGGCGGGGTAAGATCAGCAAAGTTACCCTCCTCCTGCAGGACAACGCTCCGGTCCACAACTAGCATGTCGCCAGATCAGAAGCACGGGCGTGTGGTTATGAAAATCTCCCCATCCTCCCTACTCTCCTTATCTTGCGACCTCTGACTTTTTATCTCTTCCCAGCCTTGAAGTTGTTTTTGAAAGGAAAGCATTTCCCAGATGACGCAGTCTTGATTTCTGAAGTCACGTCGTTGTTGGAGGACCAACTTGGGGTGTTCTACAAAAAACGGTCTCCAGAGCTGCATCAAATGATGGAAGAAATGCATTACTCTGGGTGGTTCCTATATAGTGAAAGGCTAATAACTATGCCAAGTTTCGTCTCTTTACTGCTATGGGAAGTGGATCAGAGGCATTACTTATTGCACGCCCCTCGTATATGTTATGTGCTTACATTTTATTTTAACAATACTTTAATCATAATCGATATTGTAATTTTAAAATTGAACAACTTGTTTTTCTCGCTATAACGTAACTTCGATGATTATACTTTGAATGTGTTTCTATTTACTACCAATTTTAACTTTCTTTATTTTTCTTTCATCAGTGAAAGAAAAAAAGATTTTGCGTAGCGTAATTTATAATCAAATTGAAAAAAAACATTCCATTCATAAATATTTATGTCTCTGTCAATGCTTGAAGCTAATAGTTTAAAAAACATCCGAAGGAGTAATTGTTTTAATAAAGCGATTGAAAGCATCCTCAATCAAGTTGAGTAACATAGATGAGGTATTTTAGCGATCCTATACTGCAATTGGATCTTAAAATATTTTTATCAACCATCAGATTTTCTTGCAATGCCATCTGTGGACTGCTAGTATAGGCATAATTATTTTTGTATTTTTGAAAAGAAATATTTATCAACAAACATATGATTTATATTCACTATATTTATGATTCACAAGTATACACTATTGTTGACAGACATATATTTTAAACAGAAATATATTCATCTTTACTAATAATCAGTACGGCTGTACGATTGAACCCTTAGACCTAAATAACTCAACCCTAACATTCATAATAATTTAAACACCGTAATGTTCACACACATTTCTGAGAGATGTATATTTAAGCTACGAAAATATAAGTATCAGAAACTGACCGAATTTTCAAGGGAAAGAACTTTCACAGTATTGCTTTATTAGAAACTTTTCCCATTGATTCTAAATCATTTCAGGTGAACGGGTTTTAAAAATAACTACTTATCATCGAGACGCGCGTGTTTCATTTTTAATAAGAATATACGGCATAATCACATAGACATATCGGTTCCGGTTAAATCACCGAAGTTAAGTGATGTACAAAAATGGCTTTGGGAATATCAGGTGCTGTATGTGCTTTGCGCTTATCTCGGCATAGTTTCGAATTATCTTGGATTTCTACTTATCGCAAGAGTCAAGCAGTTTCAACTCAAGAGATATGTAGTTGAGGATTGCGCAATCCTTGTCACAAAATTGCACGCGCAGGAACCTTTGCGGTGGTTATCTATGGCATGTCAAACTGAACAGAGTCATACAAAAGTAACAATGAACAGTGTGGCTTATATAACTGTACTATCGGCAGAAGGATTGTATGCGCGATTGAGGTTGGGGGTGTAGGTGTGCGTGTCCGTTTATCGCTTGCTTCTGAATCAATAGAAAGAAGAAAAAAAGGAAATGAGATTTTCTGCTATCATTTTTGACAGGAATAAAAATGCCAGCTGCAATATCGTTAGATCAATACTTGATAAGATTTCTCGAATAATCTTACATGTTTTTCCATTGGGCTTAATCCCAAAATGCGATGTACATTTCTTTTTTTCTTTATTCAGTTGCAAACTCTCCGATTACAGCTCGCATGCATATTTCAGCTGCGAATAGGAAAGAATATTCTATTTATCTGTTAATTCGCATCAAATCAATAAACAGAATAACTTTTCACGTGTCCATAACAGCATGGCGCAGATTCCATGTAACCGACACGTGTGCACAGTCTTCATTCCTTATAGTACTACAGTCGTGCTTATTTACAATATGTAATTATTTATGTCAGGGATGCTGAAACTCGTTGTCGTTTTTTAAAATTGATTGACTGTTATTCCCGTGTTTCAATCTTCCAGACTAGTTCACCTTAAAAACAACATTCTCGTCTACCCTACTATTTCTTTCGTAGATGACAAAGTGGAGATGAATGTATGCATATTAAAGTGTATTAGTGAGTACCGCTGTGCAAGAACTACAAGCCACACAACATTGCGACAAGGAATACCCTTCGGAGTGACAATGAATATCATCTAACTGCTTATGTGCATGACGATGAGGTACCAATACATGAGTAGTAGATATATAAAGAAAGAGATGAATAAACGCGTAAAACATTAAGGAAAATATAGACCCCCGGGGGGAAATATATGTATAAATAATCAGGAATGAGATTAAAACTGATTCTTTAATTCTGAATGGAACTGACATTATATATATATATATATATATATATATATATATATATATATATATATTATTCTTTATGTTGATATAGTCATATTTTGCTACGATGTGCAGACCGTTCAATAATATATGATTTCATCAGTCAAGAAGAATTAAAAGGCAAAAATTAAAAAAGTTCCAGAGCATTTTCAAATTTTGCAGAGAGAAAATATGAAGCAAAGTTCACGCCAGTCATGGCATATTTTCTCTCCTCCAAATTTGAAATGGTCTGGGACCTTTTTAATTTTGCATTTAAATTCCTCTTATCTGATGAAATCAAATATAATTAAAACGGTCTGCACATTGTAGCAAGATATGACTGTGTAAAGAATAATAAAAAAAATATAATTGTCCCGTTGATTAAGCACTATCAACGACCCTTGTTGAAATTTAATTATTCTTAATTTTTGGATATCTTTCTACATGGAATATATATATATATATATATGTATATATATATATATATATATGTATATATATATATACATATATATATATACATATATATAAACACATATATATACATATACGTAAATTGAATAAAATCACAACCTACATGAATAGAAATTCACTTATTTTGTCGTTAAGCTCTAACAGCTGTTTCGTGAAAGGATGGACAATTACCTCTCGTCCATAGAACTGTAAATCTTCCATCCAGTCACTCCTCAGAGACGTCTACAACTATTCCCAACAAGTTTTTCAATCCGTTGCGAACACGTTTATTTTTTTCCCGAAACAGCTGTAAGGGCTTAACGTCAAAATAAGTGAATTTCTTTTCATGTAGGTTGTGATTTTATTCGATTTACGTATATATGCTCTGAAAATTCTTTTGAAAATTCATTGAGCTGAGATTATAATTGAGTTGGTATTATTGACAATTATATTCTAAACTTGCAACAGAAAGGAATTGTTAATAAAATAATATATATATATATATATATATATATATATATATATATAGTATGTTTAAGATACAAACATTATTGGTTACATATGCACATACATGTTTCGGTGGAATTTAAATTTAGAAAGACCCACTTCATCAGACCAAAAATAAGGGGGGACGACACTGAAGCCATAATCAAGATTCATTCATTTTTTATATAAAAAGATATTTGAGTGACAAACTCTGTAAAAAGGGTTCTTTACTCCATGAGGATGAGGTCAGGGAAAAAAGTGAGGCAAAGGAAAGAATAGGGAGTGAGAGGAGTGGGGAAGAAAGGAAAAAAGAGAGGTACAATCCAGTCTGGTCAAGGTAATTTAGCGGAACGGGGTTATGGCTATACTGTAATTTTAGGACTTAAGTGTATACACATTTATCTGAAGTGGTTCCAGCGTGTGTTTATTCTCATTGGAGCCGTTTCTTAATCGTTAGACTATCTGTCTATTTCGTGTGTTAATACATTTCACTTTAGACATTATTTATACCCTTATTTTATTGCTAGACTTTATTTAATCTTTTATAACATACGTTTATATGATGAAATCAACAATATGTAACTAACATACATTTTTTTATATGAGTTAAATATAAATAGTATGATGGGACTTGCATTCTTTATAGTAATGTGTATATAAGAATTAAACTTAAAACACAGATGTAAACATTTGAGCGTACGAGCGTATAGGTATTTATATCAATATAAACTTTATTTCAATGGCTGTTATTCTTTACTTGAGCCGAATTTTGGTTTAAAAATATATTTAATTTATTCTAAGAACTTATAGATTTACGTTACCAGTCGTTTTTGTTTGATTATCTCCCATTTTATTTCTACATTCCTTAATACTGGAATATAGAATATATTTTATAAATTTAAATGTATCCTTATAATCATAAAGTTCTCTGACTGCATACATGGAAATAAATCCATAATAGTATAGATGCACCCTTATCGATAGACCTCCCAGTTCACGTAAACATCGAATTAAAGTTGCTTCTATTATATAACGCTGTTTTACGATAATAATTCTCGCAGGTATATATCAACAATCTATCTAGCTATAATCCTATAAATTCGTTTTTCTTTTGTGTGTAATGATATTCATATTAAAAACCCTATTTTCTATTTATTTAAAAAGAAAATACAATTTTCTTATATATGGGTTGTGGGATTTCATCCACTAGCGAAAGATCTAGCTAATTTGCATATTCTTTTTAAATTCATTTTAATTCATTCCCTATTAGTCTTTTCGGTTTTCTTATGGGATGATTATCTTTAATAAACTATTGCGCATACTTATGTTCATTCAGATATTCTACATGATTGTTACTTACATAATATTTGCGAAAAGATTTTATAGTCAACACAAAATTGTTTCCATATATATTTATGTATACGTATATATTTTTGTTAAACAAATATATATATATATATATAGATTTTGTTATTGTTGTTATTTTTCAAGCGATACATACAGTTAATATTGGCTTCGCCTCGGAGCTCATTTTTTTATTTTACTAAGAAAGTCGCCCTTTTTAATTTGGACGTATATAACATTTTTATTTATTTATTATTTTTTAAAACAGTAATCTACGTACACGCGTGTTTCAAGGTCTTTACCTCTTATCAAATTTGGGATCTAAACACTTGAAATTTTAGATACAGGTAAGTTGGACATGGATCTAACTTAATAACTTGATTTGAGCCGCAAACAATAAATGTTATGGGGGCATAATAGGGGTCAAAGTTTTAAAAAACTTCACCTCTGCGATCTCTACCAAATTACTCAGATAATTTCTAAAAATTTTAAATTTTACATAAAGTTTATTCAAAGATAGGGTAAGCTTTTTACTACGAGATTTTTAGTTACCAGGCATGTCTGCCTAAAACTTTCGAGAGAGGCCACGGATTTTTACAAGATCAGTATCGTTTTGAAGTCCCACATCTCGGACGAAAACTATCGAAAAACGTCAGTTTTTTCGCCCTCGTTCTTTTCCTCCTTCGCGGTACGGGTTCGAGCCTTCCTTCCTACTACCACTTTCTTTTTTTTCTTTTTTTTTCTCAACACACCTATTCAAACACTCAGGCAACGCCGGGCTGAAATGCTAGTCAATTTATAAACATGTTAGCCACATATATTATTTTAGTTAACCGTTTTCGAGTATTTTATTTGTAAAAGGAAGTTAACTTTGTTTTCCAATTAATGATATATTTTGTTCTCATCAGTTTATCTTAGTTTTAAGCAGTATAGTTTGAAATGGTGATATAGGACAGCTGAAGAGTGGCCCTGTAATTAACGTAAACTAAATTGCTTATGTAAGCCAATTCTTCAAACTTTCTAGGTTAGTATGGTTATTAATTAAAGGTGTACTGGAACTACTTCGTACCCTTTATCTTTCTCATTGGTTTATTTGTTGATTTAGATATCCTTATGGCGTAAGAAGAAGCAGTTAGGGATTGTAATATCTGATGGATAGTGTTTGTCTTTTACAGCTTATTTAATACATATCCTCTAAAGTTTCTGCAACTAATTTCCGATTCTATTTGAACATTGCATAGTTTTTCGCGATTTTTATATCTATAATTTTAAGTTTCTTTGTTAAACATAGCAAACATTATGAATTCTATATTCTATAGTATCTTCCCAATCCACTATAGGCGTTTTGTTTGTTTCGATATAATTCACGTAGTGCACTGAGAGTTCTGTGTCCATACTATATGCTATATCATTTATTGACAGGGCATGCAGATTCTATGGTCATTGATATTGAACTGAAACAGGTCTGCATATATATAACCGAGAGTGTTTATATTATTGTTGTGTCTGCACAAATAATTAACAAGAACACGGAAAGTAAGGGTATCATAATCATATATTAGGCAAAAAAGTTTATACATATTTACATGTCTTCAGATATACTTCAGTTGGAGATATTCCGGCAGGTGGCGTGTTGCATGTCTTACTTGGAGGCAACATAGGCGTCTTGCCTATTTGGCGTTCTTGCAGAACTCCCCCGGTATTGGTGATTGATACCTTTATATATCTCACTCACCCACCTATGTTAATTAGTGGACGTCTCCACAAAAATTATAAACATAGTACATACTTGCTGTGTCCTCCATTGAGAACTCTTAAATAAACACAGAGGTTTCAGTCGATTTACATCTAGGACACCAAACTATACAACATAATATATCGTGTAAGCGTGAAAGTCACTTTGGAAATTGTGTTTTAAGGTCTACACTGTTTGCATTGCATATACACACAGTGATTTTATAAATAAATTATATATATATATATATATATATATATATATATATATATATATATATATATATAAGCATACCGCTCGGTGTTGCCCCCTCGTAAAATACCATTAAATATGATATTTTAATTAATGCAGATTTCGTATCTATAATTATGGAACCAATTTTCTGTTGATTCTTATAATGTATTCAATATATAGTAATGCCTCCCTTTTGTAAAATATATAAGATTAAATATATTTTATTTCATGAAAATATTGTAGTTATCTATATGTTATTATATTGTACCGAATAAAGTACCACACACACACACACACATATATATATATATATATATATATATATATATATATATATGGTATGATCACGTTTGACACACCGGTTCCCGTCAGATCACCGAAGTTTATCAACAATGAACCTAGACAATATCAGATGGGTGACCATTTGGTACTTCCAGGTGCTGTATGTGTTCTCCGCTCTCGTTGCATTGTTTTCAGTTGTCCTGGACTTCTACATGCCACAGGACTTAAGAAGCGCTGTTTCAGGATCAGTGTGGTTGAAGATTACGCAACCACACAATTACACGCGTAGATGCCCCTACAGAGAGTATTCTGTGCCTTTTGAGACTGAACGAAGGCATCGTATATAAAAATATTTCTTTTTCTGTCACAATTAACGAAAATATAATATTGCAGTTTGGTTTCTCTCAATCTCTGCACATTCTAAGGCTCCAGAAAGTGCCTATTTTACTCGTTGATTTTTATCTGAAAGAATATATATGTATATACAAATATATACGCATTGAATAGACATATGCATATTACCACGGTTTTAGAAAAAGTGTATTCGAAAATAGCTAAAATAAAATCGAATTACGCAGTACAGTCTTACTGTATTGGAATGCTCGCAACATAGAATGACCTCAAACTTTTATTTACTAAAAAATAAAGAAACTATTTTTATTCGTTGCAAAACAGATTCAATTTCCTTTTTTTTATTGTCCTTCATGAATCTTTGCCTGTTTTCAAAGGTAGACTCAGATGCAGCAGGCAACCGGGTTTTTTTTTTCAGAATATTTTTTTCTAATATATTTTATTTGCAAAAGTTACGTGATGTAATTTCGCGAACTTTATTCTTTGAATAAAAGGGAAAATATCACAACAATTCTTTTCGTATATAAAATCTATATTCAACTTCTGTAATGTTTACCTTACAGCCCTTTTTGAATGTCAATTATCCAATCGGCCATGTTTTCTTGCGTTTGAAGAATATTTGAAAAAAGGTTTATTTTTATAAATGTCTATGGTTTTCAGTTTCAGAATATTTCATCTGTTGTATTACTTTTTTGTTTTTTGTTTTTATTATGTAAGGATGGAACTCGTTGTTCCGATAGAATTTAAATGGGATGTTGCGGTGATTATATGCTACAAAAATCAAAGAGGATGAATTTAAATGCGTTTTTTTATTTAAAAAAGAATATAAAAATGATTTAAGATAAACGAAAAACAAAAGCAATTTTTATTAAACTAGTGAACCGAGAAAACCTAATCGCAGGGAAGTAGATAAGGAAAATAAAGGGCCCAGCGTACGATGAGAAGTTTACTTACTTTAAGAAAGAATTTCAAAATGTTAATTTTATAATATATTTGGTCGCAGAAATAATTCAAAAGAAGTAACCGGCGTCGCCCGAGGGCTTGAAGGTGTGTGTTTAGCACTCCCAAAAATGTGGTAGTACGTAGGCAGGCTGTTACCCGTAGATGTGGGGAGAGATGTTAAAAAATGGTAGTAGCGTGGGAATGGAATCAAAACAACAGTAGGCAGTAAGGTGAAGAGTGGTGTTTAAAAAAAAAATGGTAGTAGGCAGGCAGGTTCGAACCCGTGTCGCGAAGGCGGAAAAGTAAGCGAAAGAAAATCTGATGTCTTAGCCGATGTCTCCATAACGAGACCGGAAGTCAAAAGCGTTCAAATTAACCGGAGTCAATCAAACGGTGACGATGGCTTGCAAAAATTTCGGCGAAAACAATCGACTCCTTCCTGTACAAAACGGCCGAGTTTAGGGTGAAGGAATTAATTTTTGGACAGATTTTCATTAGTTGTCGTCCGAGACGTTGTGCTTCAAAATGATACCGATATTATCAGGATCTGTCGCCCCTGTCGAAAGTTTTTCAAGACATACAATAATACATACATACATACATTTAAACAGACAGGTGAGATTTATATTATAGATTCAAATTTAATAGAGGCAATACCAAACACTATTTAAACATATGTACAAACTGTTTCCAACGTGTAATGTATTTTACATCACTCAGTTATGTTAGCAAATGCCGTTTTCTCAAGAACAGTGACTGTTTGAGCATAGTATTTTTAGGATTTATATTCTTGAAAAAAAAAACTCTAATATATTAGAATATAAATTTCTAACTCAAATTGGATTAAATAGAGGCAAGTACAAATTAAACATGTCAATCATTGTTTATATATTTTATTATATTTCAATTCGGCTTGAGTGAAAATTTCTTGGGAATTTGTTATATTTATCCCAATCGAGAACAAAAGAAATTAAATCGTAAAGGGCAGAAAATATAGTTTTCCACTAGTTTACAAAATCGATTTTTACTTGATCAAGACGAGGTAGGATGGAATGAGCGGCACATGCTGGATGTGACAGCAGTACTCCATCTTAGGATGTATTCATACTTACATATATAAAGGATTGCATCATGTCAGCTATTTTCTTAAGCGTAACATTTGAAAGCGATCTAACGATCCAAGTAGTTTGCAAACTATCTTCTAAACATAGTAGATGGAAGTCTTCAATTTTAGATTTGGAGTAAAAATCAGTCCTAGCAGCTTTATTTCAGAGTTTTGAATTCCAAGCATTCATGAATCAAAGAGTCTTACTGAACTATCAGAGCTGCTTTTATCGATATGAGGTATGGTCCTATCTGTTCTATCGGAAAATGCCGATATGTCTGTTTTCAGTTTCTCTGATAGAATTTAAATGGGATGTTGATCTGATATGTCAGTGTGTTTCTCTGTATGTTTTTTTTACTCAAACGTTGAACTGACTTATTTTCTAATTTCAACAGTTGAAAGTAGATAAACAATGGTGTATATGGTTTACAAAATGTGACCCATTAACAATAACAAATTGAATTGTTCAGACACAATTATTCTAGTTGAAGCTGAAACTACAACACTTTTGGGATTCTTAACTTTATCAATGTAATATTTGTAATATTATGGAGATTTGATATCTGCCTGCTTGTAAACAACACTATTTATGTACTATTACATGTCCTTTTCATGTTCAATTCAATGAATTGAAACTGTGGTATAATCCCTAATGCAGGTTTAACCGGTTTCTTCATGAGGATAAATTTTCATGAGAGTATGAAATCCACAAGCGATCCTCGGTTGCATGTATATCCCCGTTATGGGGAGATGACGACGTTATATTTTTGCAGTTCTTGCAATAAGATGCCGATACCCCCCCCCCGACATACAACGCTTGGTATTCCCAAATTGGTCACCCACCCGGTAATCCCAAATTAGTCACCTATTTGTGTACTAACCAGGTTTAACATTGCTTAACTTCAGTGATGTAGCGAGAACCGGTGTGTCAACGTGATTATGCAGTATGTGTTCAATTCAAGATATACTACAGTATCATAAAAGCTAGACTAGAAATCATCTTCTATTTTGTAAAATAGTGTAAGATATGCAAAATCGCATGTATTATCTCCTACACTTTTAGTATAGTATTTGTTCTGTTGCCATTATACTATCTTTCAAAGTCTTTGCTCCCGCTTTAGTTTTTTGACAAAAGCCAGAATAGTATCTTGTCTGCTATCATGGGAATATCCTCTCTGGCATTGCTGCCTCCTTTAGGGCAGTGCAGCATCTGTTCTGTTTTCATGAAAGCGTCCTTCTAGATATTATCGTCTCTTTTCCTTAACAGTGTAGCATATATTATAATCTTAGGCATTATCTCCTACTTTTACGTATAGTATATTTCTTAATAGCGTGATACCATCCATGTAGATCCTTCTTATATTCTTTTGTGGTAGTGATAAACAAGCAAAATTATGCACCTTCATGGTGTAATAAAAATACGGGTTGCACTAGCTTACACCACTGCATTTATATTTTCCCTCTATCGCCCCACAACAGTGGGGTTACAATCTTTAAGAGCATATCTGAGAAAATTGACCACATCCTGTCTGCTCATACTTCGGCTAACATTCACATTTGCGGTGACTTCAATGTCCATAATGTGGAATGGCTGACCCACTCAAATAAAACCGATGATGAGAGGAGGCTTTGTCATGATTTTGCCATTGCCTATGACCTCACTCAGATTGTTCATGAACCCACCCGTGTGCCAGATACTACTGGTCAATATGCAAGCCTTCTAAACCTTTTCCTCACAACTTCCTCTGAGCTGTGTTCATATTCCGTTCTATCTCCTCTGGGATCCTCTGACCACTCTGTTGTAGCAGTTAAGATAAAAATTAAATGTAATAAGTCTTCAGACGTACCTCTCCACCGTACTGTATATCGATACTTTATAGCTGACTGGAATAGCTTCCGGAGATTCATAATCTGACTTACCTCTGCATTCCATGTTTAAAAAGTATGTGTCCTCTATAGTATCAGGCCTGACCGAATGGGTAATTGTAGGCATAGACCGATTCATACCATCCAAAAAATTCCAACAAAAACATAACAGCCAGCCATGGTTCTCCCCTGAATGCACTGCTGCCATCGCGCACAGAAATCACTTTTTCCATAGCTACCAACGTAATAGATGTACTGAGACTAAAGCTTCTTTCAGGACTGCCAGCAACCACTGTAAACAAGTAATAAAAACTGCAAGAGAGCTATATGCTTAGTCTGTTAAATCCAAAGTACTGAGCAGCGGCTTGGTTCCCACCAGTTCTCGCAAATAGCAAACAGGATCTTGAACAGAAGCGTGCGTTCTATCCCAGTTATCATCAATGAACCTGAGGCCAGACTATTTGCCAATAACTTTGCAGCATATTCTACCCTATGCAACAATGGCCATCAACTCCCTGTATTTCCTCCTATAATAGTCAACACGCTATGCAACATACAAATATCTGTGCATGAGGTCACCAAACTAACCAAGAACCTTGATTCCAGTAAAGCAACTGGACCTGACGGCATTCCAGTTTTAGTGCTGAAAAAGCTCCAACCAGAACTTGCCCCAATACTTACAAAACTGTTTAAGCGTTGGCGTAAGGAGAAGTGCTTTCCAACACCCTGGAAAACCTCATCATTATGCCCTGCATTTAAGAATTCAGGTGAAAAGTCATCTCCCTCTCAGTACAGACCAATAGGTTTCCTGCGTGTCATGAGTAAGTTGCTGGAATCCATATAAAATAAAGAAGTAGTCAACCACCTTAGCAGAAATAACCTTCTTAGTGACATGCAATATCGCTTCCGTTCTGCTAGATCTACGCCAGATGTGGTAACGGTTATATCTCATCGGATTAGGGAATCTCTTGACAAAGGCTTCCTTTCCAGGGCAATTGCTCTTGACATATCGAATGCCTTCGATAAGGTATGGCATAAGGGCCTACTTCACAAGATTTCCAGCTACGGTATTACCGGAAATGTTTTCTCAATCATTTAATCATTTCTCTCTGATAGGCTCATAAGAGTAGTGGTTGATGGGCAGAAATCAGAGGCCCACAGTACTAATGCTGGATTCCCCCAGGGGGTCCATTCTGGACCCAAAGTCTTCGTGATCTACATCAATGATCTCCCAAAACACATAATATTTGGGAAAATCTTTTGATCCATTTTCGGCCAAAATTTTTACTAAGGAGTCAAAGTTGAACGATTTCAACTTGGAGAAATCTACCAAACTTCTCCCACAATTTGGGATCTAAACACTTGAAATTTTGGATACAGGTTCCTTGGACATGGATCTAACTTAATAACTTGATTTGAGCCGCAAACAATAAATGTTATGGGGGCATAATAGGGGTCAAAGTTTAAAAAAAAATTCACCTCTGCGGTCTCTACCAAATTACTCAGATAATTTCTAAAAATTTTAAATTTTACATAAAGTTTATTCAAAGATAGGGTAAGCTTTTTACTAGGTTTGTGTCGAGATTTTTAGTTACCAGGCATGTCTGCCTAAAACTTTCGAGAGAGGCCACGGATTTTTACAAGATCAGTATCGTTTTGAAGTCCCACATTTCGGACGAAAACTATCGAAAAACGTCAGTTTTTTTCGCCCTCGTTCTTTTCCTCCTTCGCGGTACGGGTTCGAGCCTTCCTTCTTACTACCACTTTCTTTTTTTCTTTTTTTTTCTCAACACACCTATTCAAACACTCGGGCAACGCCGGGCTGAAATGCTAGTCAATTTATAAACATGTTAGCCACATATATTATTTTAGTTAACCGTTTTCGAGTATTTTATTTGTAAAAGGCAGTTAACTTTGTTTTCCAATTAATGATATATTTTGTTCTCATCAGTTTATCTTAGTTTTAAGCAGTATAGTTTGAAATGGTGATATAGGACAGCTGAAGAGTGGCCCTGTAATTAACGTAAACTAAATTGCTTATGTAAGCCAATTCTTCAAACTTTCTATGTTAGTATAGTTATTAATTAAAGGTGTACTGGAACTACTTCGTACCCTTTATCTTTCTCATTGGTTTATTTGTTGATTTAGATATCCTTATGGCGTAAGAAGAAGCAGTTAGGGACTGTAATAAAATAATTCGTTGACATCTATGCTGATAACACGACCATCTATGGCAACACATCAAAGGCCCCAAATGACAAACGTTCTCTCTAATTCTCTCTCCTCTGATCTTGAGCGTGTGGTACAATGGGGAAAGAGGTGGCTGGTTACTTTTAATACATCCAAAACCAAGCTTCTATCTTTACATCATCAACGCTTTGATCCCCATCTGGCATCAATTGAAATGGATGGCTCTCGTCTTGGGGAGGCTCTATGTTTTGACAAGCTTCTAGGTTTGACCTTTACTCCTGATCTGAAATGGAACACGTACATCAAATCTGTTGCCAGGGACGCTGGGAAAATGGTAGAGTCCTTCTACCGCTCCAGAAGATATCTCACTACTGATGCAATTCTCTATCTGTATAAAAGCCAAGTACGTCCAAGAATGGAGTACTGCTGCCACATCTGGACAGGAGCTGCTAAAAACAGCCTATCCTGCCTTGACAGAGTACAAAATAGTCTTCGTGGTTTGGTGGGGGATGCCCTTTTCTCTTCCCTGCAACCTGTCTCCCACAGAAGAGACGTTGCGAGCCTGGCTTTGTTTTATCGTTATTTCCATGGCAAGTGCTCGTCTGACCTCCAATCTCTCGCCCCCCCCTCGCCAATCTTTCACGAGAAACACCCGTCTGGCTGAAACTACTGTCAATAATTTTCTCCACTCTGTGCCTAAATCCAAACGTATATTCCATGAGCAGAGCTTCTTTCTCAGAAGTGCACGATTGTGGAACTCTCTTCCGTTCGGCTGTTTCCCACCTGACTACAACTTGAAGGTCTTCAAATCAAACATAAACAAATTCTTGACAAACCGCCCCCTTAAGCAAGACACTCTATCAAATCTCCAATACTAATGATTACTACAATACTATCTTATTGATTACTGTACACGCAACAACCCTTATCCCTGACTGGCCTCCGGGCCTTGATAAGTGGTGACCCCCATATAAAAAGAATACGTCATATGTATCATGTTGTAGAAAGAAAAGGTCTGAAATTGCCTCTAGATTGATGATATTGAATAAGTATTCTAAAATTAACGAAAGAATTAAAATAAATAAATAAATAAATAAATAAATTATATTTCTAACAAGATAAGAAATACGTCGAGGAACTTACCTAATCGATTATTGATTTCAACAGAGAACAAATCTGAACGAATATTGATTTATCATATCTAATTAGCGTCGAGGGTGAATTTTTCAATAATCTTATTTTTTCATACTCTATATTTTGCGTTGGCACAATAGTTTTGTAAAGCCAACCAATATTTGATATATTAGCTTTTAAAGTTTTAGAAGCTACATGTTATGTGTGTATCTTTTCCGTACACGCGGCCAATATTTTGTGTAAAGCTTGACGAAAAGAACAGTAGTTCCTACCATATCCCATCACCGACTGTCTTAGGTCTCTCTGTACAGGAGTTTGTCAGTACAATCTTGCATGGGGACACTTCCCCCTAAAATAGTAATCTATACTCGAATAAGATCCCCTCGTTACGATTACACATTGGCTCATACGGGGTATGGTGCATTTTTCTCGATATAACGGCACTAAGTTATATATTCCACCAGAATAGACGAATTCTTGTCATTGTGTCCAGTAAAACTAATAGACTACAAAAATGATGTACAATAACATAGTTAACTGGACAATTGAACGGAGAAAAAATATTCTTCACTTCTTTACTAAATGAAAAGTTTGACGGGTAAAAAAGATGGAACACTTGAATATCTTCGTATTATTAATCATCGGACTATTGTTCTCACCTTCAGTGTGATTTTCACAATGTTTCAGTAGATGTAACCTCCGACCTTCTTCAGGTGTATCTTGTCGAACTCGACTTCTCGAGTTCGACAGAAACATTTCCGAGTTCGACAAGATACAACCGAAGAAGGTCGGAGGTTACATCGACTGAAACGTTGTGAAAATCACACTCAAGATGAGAACAATAGTCCTATAAATAATGATGCTAATAAACAATCCTCATCTCAAAAATTCAGAAAGGTCACTTGCATATCTACATCGAATATAAAGATCAAGTGTTAGTGGTCATTAATTTCTGAGAACTTAAACACAAGTAAAAAAAAAAAAAAGTTTTCCATTTACAAGAAAATGCATTTA
The DNA here is from genome assembly GCF_053919585.1 of Euprymna scolopes. Lineage (NCBI taxonomy): Eukaryota > Metazoa > Mollusca > Cephalopoda > Sepiida > Sepiolidae > Euprymna > Euprymna scolopes. Next base: position 91,566,901 of record NC_136486.1, on the reverse strand, counting down.
TTCTCACGTCAACAGTTTGGTGAAAACAAATATAACAGATGAATACAAAATGTGACCGGCATGTGCGGAAGTGGTCAAGAATTGTGTGTCAGTGTCTTAGTCGGGCCCACCTATGATGGAAAGGAAATCGTCCAAGAAAAGATGATGCTAGAGTCGTTCGGAGAAAAGCTGCCGAGATCGGTTTGGTAGTGTGTCGGGTTCTACCGATGGAATTGTTTGCATCGTGTCGTGTCGTGTCGTGTCGTGTCGTGTCGACGAAAGTGTTCGTGACCTTTTCGGTGTGTGTACGGAAAGTCTCTACCAAACTCGTCTCTGAATATATCGTTTGCATATATATTTGATTTGATATATAGGATATTTGGACTTATGGCACACTTTTGATGTGGATTTTAGTCGGCAATAATTGATTCCAAGAGTTCGAAATTGAAAACAAAACAGTTGACCTTGGCAGGGTTAAGCGAATAAAACTTTACTCCGGCTGTTACTTTTGTGCATGCGTAGAGTTAAACATTCGTAACTCAAAGTCGCTTATTTTTCGTCTCATCTGTCGGTAACATTCTGGTTTCGATTCCAGCGAATGAAATTATTACTATATATTGGATAATAATTAATAGAGAATTTCTCTACAATAAGAAAAAATCTACATAATTAAAATATAATCAAATATATATATATATATATATATATATATATATATATATATATATATATATATATATTAATTTGGGGCCAATTACTTGGAATTAGAAAACGGTAAAAACGGAAGTTTTTGGAGTATAGGAATCGGTAATCGGAAAAATAGGTGTCTATATTCTCCGATGCCAAAAAAAACGATTGCTTATTTATAATTTTTTTTTATTTACTATAAAACGAAATCTTCAACGTTTAGGAGTAATAAAAAAGTAATAAAAAAAGTAATAAAAAAGTAATAAATATTTATTGGTTTTAAACTACAAGAAAAATTAGAATCTATAGATCCTTTCCCACATAAGTGTGTTTTTATGTTTAGGAAAATACATGCACATTTGACGAGTGCTTTTACGGTGATCGAGGAGGAAATAATTTTATGGTTAAGTATAAAGAGATTTGTGAAATATCGGAGTCAGAATCAGTAATTGTATCGGAATCGGGAATTTCGTACGAAATCGACTATTGTATCAGAATCGGGAAAAATATTGAAATCGTCCCACCACTTATATATATATATATATATATATATATATATATATATATATATATATATATATGTGATGAAAATAATGGAAATAGTATTCCGACAAAATAGAGAAAATAAAAAAGGAACAAACCGTATTATGTGTTCACCAACGTTTCGTCTTTATTTCGAGACTTCACCCAGAGGAAGTCTCGAAATAAAGACGAAACGTTGGTGAACACATAATACGGTTTGTTCCTTTTTTATTTTCTCTCTCTCTCTCTCTCTCTCTCTCTCTATATATATATATATATATATATATATATATATATATATATTGCTCATTTCCACACTAAACACCTGGGCGCGAAGGGGATACTATTTGGGATCGTATCAAGCAGGGGTGTTAAGCATAGCGATATCTGTTCAAATTTCCTTTAAACTTCTCCAGCTTAGTACAATCGGGGAAGTGAGTAGCAGGAAGGGAATTCCAAATTCTCGTAGTCCAAGGAAAGAAACCATTAGAGTAAAAGGCATTTCGGCATGTTAAACCTCAACAGGAAAAGGGTTATATTTTACTACTTGTTGGATTAGTTGGAGACATGTACATCGAGTGTGCAAAGGGATCCACGAGAACAAATCCCGTCAAATTACTTGTAAAAGACCCACAGCGTAATAACATTGCGGTGATGGGGCAAAAGTTGGAGCTGTGTTAATGGCACGATTACCTTTATAGTATACTTCAATGTATCTCCACATAAAGAGAATAGATATTCGTATATTACTTTTGGAGTTTTTGAAAAGGCTAGATTTTATAATCCATTTTAAGCACTTTATTTTTTTTCTATTTACATTATCACAAATATTGCCTTGGACACAACAAAAAGATGTGCGCTATGTACAGTGAAGATATTTTTGCTGACAGAACTGTACGGAAGTGGTTAGCAAAGTTCATAGATAAAGATTTAATCTCAATAATGAAGAACACTCTGTCGAACTCATCTCTGCAGTGGCCACTACCTTAAGACATTAATTGAGAATGGATTTTACACAACACGATTACCAGTAGAAAAATTTAATGTATAAAAGTCAATAACTCGAACTTTAACTTGGGTATACAAATCGCCACAAACCTTCCGGGCAGCCTGATGATATATATTAAAAATACTTAAAGATGTACCTTGTTGTCAAAGAATTAAAAAAAAGCACACAAAAATATTTTGAAAACAAAATAGAGAAATAAAAATAATAAAATATAAGGAAATAAAATCTGCATCTAACAATTGAACAAAACATGGATGTGACAGATAGTAAAAATAATAAAACGCTATGATGAGAAAAATAATATGATTTTCGGAATCAGCACCCCAAAATTAGTCTAAATCGACTTAGAAACCTATTGTACCAAAAATGTGTTGGCCAGTTAAATATTGATACCTCCGTTCCATCTCGAAAGACAAAGGATGCCCCCTGCCGGGGCAGCTGTGTGTGTAATTATGTGGCAAGGGTTGCGCAATCCTTAACCACAGCTCTCCTGAACCGTCATTGCTTGAGCCCAGTAGCAAGGAAAAGTCCAAGACGACTGGAAACAGTGCCGATATAAGCGGAGAGCACATACAGCACCGGAAAGCCCCAAATGGTCACCCATCTGGTAGTGGCCAGGCTCATTGTTGCTTAACTTCGTTGATCTCACGAAACCCGCTGTGTCAAACGTCACTATGCCGTATCCAGTGAAATAGAAAGAAATAAAATGTAAAAAAGAAAACTTGGAATTTTTAAGAATTAAATATTATATAAATATTAGAGCAAAACAGATACTACAATGCCAGCAAATGTGATTATGCTTGTCGTATGAGAACGCTTCCCTTCAAAGAGCCCTACGACGATGTTTATTATACCACAGAATAGGTAAGTACAATATCACCCCTGGAAATAGAAGATAATGCCTGAGGAAGGTATAACGAAAACAAACAAACAAATACAACACTATTTCCTTTAATTGAGCATTGGAAAATATATAAGAGTGGAATGGTATATAAAATTGAATTGAGTATTGCTTCGTTCCAGATGATAAAGAAAGATATCGAATCTCCATTAGTAATAGATTGTATCAGATCGGTTTTTTTAAGAATAATTATTCCTCGCAATGTGAGAGAATGTAATCATAATAATGAACTGTTTATTCTATAGTATTCTTGAGAAAATAATCATTCCAAAATGATTCATGACTCTTCATACGAAAGCATACCGGAAACATTACCTCAAAAGGTTCGATGACAATTAGAAATTACAAGATTTTAGACAATTATTCCAGCAAGTTTGTTCATGTGAATGGAAAACATTTTTTTTTTATGTTTAATTAACGAAATTACGCCATTTAGAATTAATCCGACGTTTACAAAAGATAATACAATTAGACGTTGGTATTCATTAACTCTCTAGTTCTATGTGTTTTGTTAATAAAACTATGCTTATTTCTATATTTGTGTAGCAGAGAAAACAATGCTTTAAAGAAGGCATGTTATGTCGATTGATTGCAATGAGTGTTTTTTTTATGAAGGTCGAATGAATTTGCTAATGAATCACATATATGAACATTATATTTCATGCAGAATAATAAATATCTTTTAGATAAAGTAGAGTTAGTTTGTTTCTCGGGAGTTTGTGATTAAATAGCCTTTCTATTTCAAGGCACATATTTAATGTTTCATCTATGGCGATAATGCTAAGATGTACAAACATTGACATGCTAGAAAAGTCTAGGCTTTGGAAAAGCGTATATGTTTATGTGGCGGGGGCGAAATTTTCAGCCATTTTATGTACACATTTGGAATAGAAAATACCGATTTATTCAACAAAAGACTTACTATGTAAAGAAGAATTGTGTGTGTGTGTGTGTGTGTGTGTGTGTGTGTGTGTGTGTGTGTGTATGTGTGTGTGTGTGTGTGTGTGTGTGTGTGTGAGAGAGAAATTAGATGGGCAGAGTAGAAATAGGGTTTGGAGAGAGGGAGAAAGAAAACAGAAAAGAAAGAAGTTTAAATAGAAATGTGTTACACTTTTACCCCTGAAAACGCCGAGTGTCCATACTGCTGGTAAATAATGAAAAGGGTATTACTTGTACACCATTCATATGTGTATCTTTTTTCGTCTACATCTATACATGTTTACGCTTTGCATGATACGTTTAACACGTATATAGAAAGAACATTTTACATGTGAAGCTTTTACAAGTGGACCTTTTACTTTTGCACGTAGATCTGTTTACATGTGGATCTTTAACATGTGAATCTTTTACAAGTGAACCTTTTTAGATGTGGATCTTTAACAAGTGGACCTTTAACATGTGGATCTTTAACAAGTGGACCTTAAACATGTGGATCTTTAACAAGTGGACCTTTTTACGTGTGACTCTTTTACAAGTGGACTTTTTAGATGTGGATCTTTAACAAGTGAACCTTTAACATGTGGATCTTTAACAAGTGAACCTTTAACATGTGGATCTTTTAAAAGTGGACCTTTTTACGTCTAAATCTTTTACAAGTGAACTTTTTAGATGTGGATCTTTAACAAGTGAACCTTTAACATGTGGATCTTTTACAAGTGGACCTTTTTACGTGTGACTCTTTTACAAGTGAACCTTTTTAGATGTGGATCTTTAACAAGTGAACCTTTAACATGTGGATCTTTAACAAGTGGACTTTTAACATGGGGATCTTTTACAAGTGAACCTTTTTACGTGTGACTCTTTTACAAGTGAACTTTTTAGATGTGGATCTTTAACAAGTGAACCTTTAACATGTGGATCTTTTACAAGTGGACCTTTTTACGTGTGACTCTTTTACAAGTGAACTTTTTAGATGTGGATCTTTAACAAGTGAACCTTTAACATGTGGATCTTTTACAAGTGAACCTTTAACATGTGGATCTTTTACAAGTGGACCTTTTTACGTCTGACTCTTTTACAAGTGGACTTTTTAGATGTGGATCTTTAACAAGTGAACCATTAACATGTGGATCTTTAACAAGTGAGCCTTTAACATGTGGATCTTTTACAGGTAGACCTTTTACATGTTGATCTTTTTACAAGTTGAGCTTTTATACGTAGATCTTTAACAAGTGAATATTTTACATGTGTGCCTCTTACAAGGGGACCTTTTACACGTGGATCTTTTACAAGTGTACCGTTTACATGTGGACCTTTTGCAAGTGGTCCATCCTGGGCCCAACTCTTTTACTGATCTACATTAATGATCTTCCAAATCACATCCTTACATCATTCGTAGACATTTTTGCTGACGACACTACCATCTATGGTAGCATATCTAAGACAGTAAACGACCAAGTTGTCTCCGATTCTCTCTCCTCTGATCTTGATCACGTTGTACAATGGGGAAAGGAGTGGCTGGTTACTTTTAATGCATCTAAAACCAAGCCTCTATCTTTACATCATCAACGTTCTGATCCCCATCTGGCATCAATTAAAATAAATGGCTCTCGTCTTGGGGAGGCCTCAGGTTTTGACAGGCTTCTGGGCTTGACCTTTACTCCTGATCTTAAATGGAATACGTATATCAAATCTGTTGCCAAGGCCGCTGGAAAAATGGTCGGATCCTTCTATCGATCCAGTAGATATCTCACTACTGATGCAATTCTCTATCTATATAAGAGCCAGATTCGTCCGAGGATGGAATACTGTTGCCACATATGGGCAGGAGTTGCTAGAAAAGACTTGTCCTGCCTTGATAGAGTTCAAAATAGACTTCGTAGCCTGGTGGGAGATGTCCTTTTCTCTTCGCTGCAACATCTATCTCACAGAAGAGATGTTGCGAGTTTGTCTCTGCTTTGTCGTTATTTTCATGGAAAGTGTTCGACTGAGCATCAATCTATGCCCCCCCCCTCGCCAAACTTTCACAAGAAACACTCGACTAGCTGAAAACACTATCAATAATTCTCCCCACTCTTTATCTGTGCCTAAACCTAAACATAGATTCCATGAACAAAGCTTCTTTCTTAGAACTGCAGGCCTGTGGAATTGTCTTCCGTTTTCCTGCTTTCCAGCTTTCTATAATCAAGTCCAACGTGAACAAGTTTCTGATGAGTCGTTCCACTTAACTTAACAAATTTACCGAACTTCCATTACTATCGATTACTATATTGTCCTTTTGACTACTCTACACTCTTTAACCCTTATCCTTGAATGGCCAATCGGCCTTGATAAGTGGTGACGCCTATGTAAAAAAAAGTGGTTGTTTTATATGTGCATCTTTTACCTGTGTACATTTTACAAGGGTACTTTTTCACATATAAAACTTTTATATTTGCAATAATTACCGAGATTGGAATAATAGTCCGAATAATCCAACTGAAACGCAAAGGAGAATCACTTGTGTATTTTTATATCTGTATATTTTTTACATAGTATCTTTTACGAACACATATGTCACACTTGTATATTTATATTGTGCCTTTTAGAAATATATGCGTGCATCTTTATGACTATATTTTTCAAGAATATGGTTATACAGCGTAGAACGATAAAAATGTCGCCCTAGAAAAGCACGACATGATTCCATTTCCTTTTAATGAAAACCGGTTTTCTTTGTTTTGTTTAAGACGATCTACTAGTTGGACAGTTGTGCACAAATCTCATGAGCGATAGGTCTTCTATCATGTCTGAAAGTGACACAATGTTCAACGAGCGAGATAGGAGATGCGCCGCTATAAAACTCATGCTCACTAACCATCCAAGTTATGACAACAGGACCATTGTCAGCACCCTCAGAATGTAAATGCGGACGAGTCAACTCTTGAGGTCATCGAAGTTTTCGCCCACGGTTATGGTTTTTGGTGTGGTTACAAGCGAGGGCCACATCCTTCCACCTCACATCTTCGAAGTCGGCTTGAAAGTCAACACCAACGTGTACCTGGATGTGCTGCAGAGTATAGTGATCCCCTTATGCAATTAGATGGCCGCTAACACACCGTGGGCGTGGCAGTAGGACTCGGCGCCGGCCCAAAATTCCAAAGATATCCAGGGTTGGCTCCAAAAGGATTACTACGACTTTATGCCCTTCTCTCACTGCTCCCTCCTTCGCCGACCTGAACCCGCTAGACTACTTCGTTTGGTTATACGTCGTTTGGTCATATGCCATTCAACAACACCAAAGCCAGTCTGATCGCCGCCATTCGCCGAGTATTGACCAAGCTCCCGCCAGCGCTTACGAAAAAATAAATGGCTCTCGTCTTGGGGAGGCCTCAGGTTTTGACAGGCCCTATCGAGGTGGTGATTGAAGCTGAAAGCGACTACATTGAAAATATTTCAGCTCTAATACATAAACAAGTTACCTGAATAGATGTTTTCAATAAAAGTTTAAAATAAAGTTGTATTATATGTTTTTATGATATGAGTAAATATGTATATTTATTTATTAATTTGTGAACTGTTTTTCTCATTTTCATGGTTTTGTTCCACGACGTTTCGGTCAACTATAGCTCTGGCCTCCTTCAGGTGGTTAACCGCGACGGGATAGGAATGCTGAGTCTGTTAACTGTATTCTCAGTAATCACTGCCTTCTATAGTTGTCATCGTCTCACCATTTTTTGGCAACTAATCCTCTGGGTGTCTTTGGTAGGATTGAAACCGTTATTTTGGACAATACTTGGCTGGAACTGTAGAGATTCAACGTCTCTATCTACTGTGCCACGGACTCCGTCAGATGAAAAGTTGGTCGAAACGTCGTGAAACAACAATTAGGAAAATGAGAATAATAGTCCAGAAATAAATAAAGTTGTAGTGTTGTTTCTTTTAGGGCGACAAATCTATCGTTCCACCCTGTACGTGTGTACTTTTTACAAGTGTACATTAATATCTGTACCTTTTACGGGTGTACATTTTACAATTGTTAATTTTACTTAGAGATCTTGCACGGCCTTCATTACAGCGAAATAAACGAAAGTCTAAAGAGTGCAAATTCCCCGTGTCGAATAAATTGGAAAAGTTATGAATAATTCCGAATCACGTTTCTCAAATATCTGTTAATTGCCACATCATAACAGTCTGTACATAACCAGATATACGAAGCGTAAATAAATCTATTCCCATTGAATCATCGATAAAATACTATGTACAATATATACATATATACATATATATACATATATATATACATATATATATACATATACATATATATACACATATATATACATATACATATATAGACATATATATATACATATACATATATATATACATATGTATATAAATATATATAAACATATATATACACATATATATACACATATATATACATATATACATATATATACATATATATGTACATATATATAAACATATATATAAAAATTACAATAAGTTTACAAAGGTAATCAAAATGGTAAACTTAAAATATATTATAAATATTAAAGAGTTAATATTTACAAGTAAAATAAACTCAGCCAGATGTAAAAGCTCAATAAAACCGAAAAGGAAATAGAGCTCATAATATGAACAAATGATTAATAAAACATGTTAAAAGACATCTTTAAAAACAGTTTAAAACATATTTAATTTTAAAAAAGGAAACACAAGATAAGTGGATAGTCCTTAATCCGCGGAGTTTCGAAGAAATACTCTCCTTCTCATCAGAGGGCAGGAATTAGCAAAATGCAGGATCGGATTTTGCATATAAAAGTATTTAATGAAACTACAAGTAAGTCACAGATCTTACTTGGTTAAAAAAAAGGGTGAGGTAAGGGGAACAGGAGGCAAAAGAAAAATGATAAAAAGATTTCACATGAATGGACAGTCCGGTGAAGGGTAAAAATCCAAAAATGGTAAAATCCAAAACGGTCGAATTAAAGGGGAGTAGGGGAGCTGGATAGTGACAATTGGTATGAAGGGTTGCCCCTACATTGACCAAGGTCTTGTATGTGAGGTTTCCCCCACATATGCTCTTTGCTTGCAATATCTGCCGGAAAGATACTACACTTTGATCTTGACCAAAAGGCCAAGAAAAGCTTAAAAAGCTAAGAACAGTATCTATTAATAACAGACCTTTGATCTTAACCAAAAAGGTTAAGCACAAAAGTGTTACGGACAGACCGACCGACCGACTGACCGACCGACGGAGTGACTTATATTGCACGCGACTAAAAAAATAGTAACGAAAATTTCCACTCTTTTAAATCAACGAAATTGTTGTTGTTATTTTTGTTGAGAATTAGTCATGCATTTTCATGTTAAGCAGATTATTCTCCTTTTGTTTTATTTTTAATTACATTTTCACCCCAAACAAGGCACATTGCCAATTTGATGTAGGGGGCTACTATCAGGGGCATAAGCTACAGGGGTACTATGGAGGGAGTTGGACAGTAAGATGTCGGTTAACGTTACACTTGAACTTCTGCATGTCAGTACAATTGGGGAAGCAAGGACACGGAAGGGAATTCCAATGTTTAGCGATTCTGGGGAAGAAAATACTGGAGTAGAAGGCTCTCTTACACCTAGGGATCTCAACTGTGTTGGGATAGGATTTAGCTGCTCGTCGGGTTTGTCGGGGGTATTTTCATCGAGGGGGTACAAGTGCTTGCAGTTCGTCGGAGCATTCACCGTTAAAGTACTTGTATAACAGGCAGAGGGATGCAACATTTTGTCGATGGGACAGAGGCTGAAGCTTAGATGACAGTTCAGGACCTATCAGGTTGGCAAATCTCTTTTGAACCTTGTCTAGGAGCGAGAGACTAGTAGCAAATGCACCAGCCCAAATATGACACCAATACTCCATACATGGGCGAATAGTGGCCTTATAGAGGTGCAGGATACTTTTGGGCGTTAGTAACTTTCTAGCACGGTAGAGAGAACCTACCTTCTTTGCAGCGGTCCTGGCAATGCTCTCAGTGTAATTGTTCCAACTCATGTTTCCTGTTTCCTGTGAACGTAAGGCCAAGGAGTTTAAAAGGTGTACTTTCAGATAAAGAGCCTTTGGCCATTGCTATTGGTGGTTGAGAAGGTTTCTTGTAATTATTGAAGGAAACTAGTTTAGTCTTGACAGCATTGAATGTGACCATCCATTTTTGTCGCTATTCCACTACAGATCGGAGGTCATCCTCGTGTTTCTGCCATTTCTTTAGATATGTGTTCATTTTTTTCCTGTCAGGCCTGTTATAGAGTGTGGTGTCATCAGCATATATACCTATTTCAGAGGCAATTTTGTCGGGGAGGTCATTAATGAATATTAGGAACAATAGATGTCCAAGGATAGACCCTTGAGGCACACATATTGTTTAGATGTACGACCTTCGAGGACAACTCGGATTTTTCTCTCATCTAAGAAGGATTTAATTATGTTAAGTATTCTACCAGTGATACCGTATGATCTGATTTTCCTGAGAACACCTTCATGGCATATCCTGTCAAAAGGCTTAGATATATCTAGAGCTACCGCTCTACTCTCCTCTGTTTTGTCCAGTGAATGGTATATACGTTCAGATATTATAGTTATGATATCTGCTGTGGAACGGGCTTGCCTAAGTCCATATTGTTGGTCAGTCAGAAGTTTAACATCTGTAAGTTGATGGACTAGAGCTTGGTTTATTATGGACAAATATTTTGGCGAAAAGTGGGAGGAGGCTAATGGGGCGATAATTTACTGGGCCAGTTCTTTCGCCATAATTCTTGTTGGCATTCGTTTCCCCGTTATTTTTTTAGTTAGATTTTTTTCTAGAAAACCATCCAATACTTACGGGAAGAATTGCCAACATACCTAAGTGAATGTGATTTTCTCAAACGTACTAGATTTGAACTTGGAACATTGAGGACGTCAACTAGTGTCATTAACCACTTAACCACCTTCACCTCCTTCTATGTGTGTGTGAATATACCGCCATCCGTCTGCTTTTGTGCTGTCTCTATTAAAGCGGATTTGGCAGCCGCACCTATTTACATTATTATGGGCGGAATCGATAAGACCATATTTGAACACCAAGATGGTAATGCTGATTAGTTGATGGGAAGGGACTGATTTCATTAAGGTGTTTTTAAGGTATCGTTGATTAATCGAAAACAATGGTAAAATAAATAAAAAAAACATGAAATATTTGCGAATAATAATGCGATTCAGTACATCCATAAATATATAAAAAGGCAAATGCAAATAAAAAAGAGAGAAAACAGTTTCAGTAGAAAAATTCTAGGTTTTATTCAGGCAGCCAAACGTAATTATGCAGCAACGATCTTACTGAAAAGAATCATTTTGGCATGTAAGCAAATTTACCTCAAAACATTTTTCTCAAAAATTTTTCTAATCAAAGTTCGTGTATTGCTTGCCAACATTGATAATTAGAATAAAACTCCAGTTGGCATCTCGATAACACATGAAAATATTATCATCAGGTCAATGCAAAAGTTTTTGTCCGTTTGTAGACGTGTAATTTTAAACCACTGCAATTTATTTTATGCATATCTTATCCCCTAAACATATCATCACGATGAATTTATAACTTTGTTCCTTTCAAATCATAAAAGCATCATGCTTATCTCACTCATGTTGAAAACGATATTCTTTAGTTACCCGAAATAAAGTCATCTTCCATCATGATAATGCTCGTTTCGTCCTTACATACTACTAGTAACTAAATATCTCCTAGGAGAATTAGGTTAGGAAGTATTACCCGATTATGCATATTTTGTTGACTTAGCTCCCTGGTATTTTCAATTATTTTACTTAGACTAACATCAGGAGTCGAGACTGAAGCTGGGTTAAATTCATATTACACAACGGAATCTAAAAAAAATTACAATTTAAACTCATAAACAGATGGAAATCAAGTTATAGAAAAAAAATAGGTCGTTATTGTTATGAACAAAGATTTTCAAAAAAAGAAAAAATGTCATATTCAAGGTGAAATTTTAAATAAAAAAAACTTTTGAACCGATCTAATATCTTATACGAAAATACAAGTGTGTACATATGTCCATTGCCTTTATCGTAATTCGAGTGAAAGTATATCTTTTCCTGGTCCTCTTGAGTGATGCAATTTTTATTGGAAGAGTCCAAGAGCAAAACGCGATAAACGACATTTTCAAAATTATCAAATTACCACTAAAAAAAAACGTTTTATTTTAATATTTAACCACGCAACCCTAATAAAATTTTACATAGTGTGATAGCGACATGATTTTATTTTTTTAGATTAAAATAGATGTTTTGGAGGTTTACATTTTTATCTATTTGCTCTTTATTTCAGAACTTATTTTTAAAACTAAATCAGATACTAAAAAATTAATGAGAAAAAACATAACTAACTAATGAAAGCTTGAGTTGACTGAAATATTTGATCCACATTGGTTTCATATATTACAAAAAAATCTAAATATTTAGTATCGAATCTATTTCAAAAGTAATTTCTTATATTTTCGATTCTATCAATGTAGAAATATTTGATGTGTTATCTATAACACACGTCACCAGCGTCCCTTTTATAAAGAATCAATTTATTAATACTAAATATAATTTCAATCAGATGTGTTAAGCAGGTGCTTCGTGATTTTGAAAATGTTAGAATATATCAATCTGGGATAACTTGAGCCAAGAATGACAGTTTGTTTATAATATTCAATACAAAACCAACTTATTAATAACTTTCTCCATTTGTAATCAGGAGATTTTGGCTCCGGCATTTGTAGATATAGCTCGACAACGAAGACCAAAACGTATATAACTCACTGTAGGATGACTGAGTTGTCCAAAAGATTTGATTTATATTGCTTTCATTTATTGAAAAATATTTTTAGTATCAAATTCAGATTCAGTAATGACTTCTTGTATTTTCAAATCTTACGGTCATATTCAATGTTGAAATATTAGATCTGATCTTTTATTTATTTAATTCTCAATTAAATCAAATTGGATTTATCTCATTTTGCATTCAAATTATGCATTTTTATTCCACACAAAGTATCTATTTGCAGGGAGCTAACTGAACCGTTATAAAATTCGATCTTGTGTTTTACTTTGCTCCTGTTCTGAGACAAGTAAATAAGGTTTGTTAAGAACGTCTCCCTGTTTAAACGGTGGTTTCATACCCGGCGCAAACATTTCTGGAACCTCAACAATCATCTATTTGGGTTGGTATCAAGCTGCACGATAAGAACGTTGGGAGTGACATACGTGTTGTTGTCATTTATGACAGAAATATCTTGAGAGGAAATAAAATGCGATGTAAAAATATTGTCCCCATCGAAAGCTTTTAGTATAGACATGATTTGTTTATTTATTTGCGGACTGTTAACCTCATCTTCATAGTTTTTGTTTCCCAACGTTTCGGCCATCTGCTCCTCTGGCCTTCGTCAGGTGGTAAACTGCGACTGGATAGAAATGCTGAGTCTCTAAACAGTATCCTCAGTAATTACTGCCTTCCATAGTTGTTGTCGCCTCGCCAGGTTTTTGGCCAACTAAGCCTCTGGCCGGCTTCTGGTAGGATTGAAACCGCTATCTTCAGACAATTCTCACCTGGAACCGTAGTTATTCAACATTATTATCGACTGTGTCGCGGGTCCTGAAGGGCGATCAAGGTTGAGATTTTTTTTGTCTTACATGCGTAATTTTTTTTGTTCTTAGCTGGTCTTCCATCATCGGGTCTGTTATTTTTATTATTGTAATCTTTTTGAAATGATAGGTTTATACATTTATTTATTTATGTGCGGACTATTATCCTCATATTTTAGTTGCTGTTTACCACCTGACAACGGCCAGAGGAATAGTTGGACTAACGTTGTAAAATAACAACTAGAAGATGAGAACAATAGTCCGCTACTAAACAAATAAGTTTCTCTGTAGACTATTTGTCATACGTATATCTCCATACTACTTTTTAGGCTCTTCCCACATTCAGAAGTATAAGACAAACTGCAATTTTTGAAAATTACATGTTAAAAAATGTATTTTTCGAACAAAGTATACAAAATAAAAATGATCATTTCCTTATTCCATGAAGTTTCAAAGAATGGTCTTATCCTCAGAGGAAAAACAGTTACCAAAAGTAGTAAAATTCATTTTAGTAAGTCGCATAACAAATTCACTTAGTTTAGGCATTCAATTAAATAACAAAATTTCCCTGAACCTACAGGGTTCGCCATAATTATCTATATATTTTTATGTTTCGGAATTTTTAGATGCGGATTTGTTATTAAATCCACAGAGGTAGCCTATTTCGTTCTGTCAGACATCACTTTGTAGAAGTCCTAAGTAATTCGCAATTGTATTTTTGAGTGTCGCCAGCACTGGGGATTGAACAAGCTTACAATTGAATTTCATCAAGTATTTTATTCACTACGCAGCGGGTTCTTGAATATAAAATATTTTGACATATTTTTATTTCAGTTATATATTATGTCTACACGTTGCATGCTAACGTTAAATTTATTATGTTTGCATTAATTTAGTTATTTACTTATGACAGGCTTCGTAGATTATACTATAACTATTGTTTGTACAGATGTTTGAATTAATGAAAGACTTATGGATCATACTACAACTAATTTTAGTACAGGTGTTACATAACAAGAGAATTCTTTGGCCCTCGCAAATTGTTTTCATCAACAAAGAAAACTATTTGCCTATCTTAAGTAATTGATGACTTTTAATTATAAAGATGGCCGCAGTGGTGATATGGAAGTCATACCATAGTTTGTTTTTTTACTAGGGGATCATCGCTTATCAAGGTCCAGGGGTAACTCTAAGATAAGGGTTAATGAGTGTTGGTTACACGATGAGACTATATCGTGATGATCAGTAATGGTAGAAAGTAAGTAGGATTTAATTATATAAGACGACGGTTTAGCAAGAACTTGTTTATATTAGACTTGAAAACGACCATACTATAGTCAGTTGGGAAGCAGCCCCACGGTATTTTGTGTCATAAAGAGACAGTTCTAGGAAGGAAATTTTGCTCATCGAATTTTTTTTTTGTTTGTTTTAGGCACAGATAGAGATTGAGTGGAATTGCTGTAGTTAAACGAGTGTTTTTGCGAATATTTTACAGGGGTTGAATGATTTGAAGTTCAAGCACGTACTAAAATAACGATAAAACAGACTAGCAACGTTGTCTATGAGAAATAGGAAGTTAGGTAGTCGAAAGGGTTCTTGCCTACTAGATTTTAAAAACAGCTTTGTAAGCTATCAAGGCAGGAAAGGGTACACTTAGCAGCTCATCCCCAAATGTGACAATCATACTCAATCGTAGGCTGCATTTGGTTCTGTCGAACTTTTTTTTTATTGCTTTTCCTGTTGTCTAGCATAATAGTAACAGAACAAAAGAAAAATACCGAAACTCAGTGGCGCTATTGTTTTAAATGTTCAATTATTTTACGCGTTACGTGCCTTTCTCTTTGAGTGCTCGCATGATGGAGAAACGCGGACATAGTTTCAAAAGACTGTGTCCGAACACAGTTGTTTCACATGTCAAAATATGTATTTGTATCTATCCATCGTCTCATCTTATATCGGGCTTTGTGTTCATGGCGCTATATCCTACCAAATAATGTTAATTGAAATTACTAATGAATTTTCTAATTCCTTCATTTGAATTTACGTGGAAATTTCTGATTTTAGCTTTTCTTTTACTCACTTGCATCTTAGTATCGATAAACAGAATTTTGTTTGTTTTGTTTGTTTTACGGCATTTCAATCTTGCCGAAGTATTTATAATGTCTATTCTATATGCGTTTTGTTTTAGTACTTGTATTATTTGTGTAGTAATGTGATTTGTAGTAGCATAGTTTTAAAAATAAATAGTCTATAAACTGTATATTGTATTTAGGCCATTCATGATATTTTGATAAGTATTGCAACGTTGGGTGAGGATAAAAGCTTCCGAATTAGAGTCGTCACAACTGCATGAAATTTTGTGTTATAACCAAGACGGTTGATGACAGAGTAGAGAGATTTATAATACAATAAGTTTATAAATATGTTTCTTCTCAGAAAACAAATTTATAAGGTTGAGATGATAGATGAATGAGAAATTCATAGGGTTGTGAAATAAGGTGGGTAGATAAGAAAGCTACGGGGCAGGAAAAGATTGGTTCAGATTGTTAGTGTTGGACAATGATTTTCGTAGGCGACTTAGTGTTAATATAAGCCCTAAATCTTATGGTTTTATTGGGCTAACAAACATATTTATTTTTTTCATTGTTCATTTTAAATAAGGAAAAAAAATTTTTTACATGTTTCTGTAAACAAACATACAAATATGAGGAACAGCTTTATTTATTATTTATCTCTATTATATAAAGACAGTAGGAATTCTCTGGATTTTACAATGTAAGTACAAACATAATTTAGATTACCAACATTAATGTTGAACACTTTTTGACTATGAACTGCTGTGTACAAACATGAATAAAATTAACTTTCACATCTCTCTTAAAAATTGCCACAAACCAAAGGAAATATCTTCTAAAGTTATTACGAAGATAGCGAATTAATAAGAATAATAGAAGATAAATTCTATTTAATAGATAAAAATGGGGAATCTAGTTTGACCTCGTATTTGTAACTCTACTCTCTTCAATGCTGCCATATAAAACCTTTACAAATGGATGCACTTTTACGTCATACTCATGATCGTATTTAGACAAACTAATTATAATGAACAAATATCTAAGACTTTAAAAACGTTTGGTGGGCGATTTTTGTTCCGTGTTTATTTAATTCGTTAAATGATTTTATTCTGTTCAAAGAAAATTAAATAATCGAAACGTAAAATGAGATTAGTAGAATTTTGACTACCAGAAAAAAGCGGGTCGTGCCTTATTTTATCGAGGAAAAACGATTTTCCGTGCTAGTAATACAATCATAAAGCTGGAGAGTTTTATTCTATCGTAAGTTCCGATGCAAACGATATCCAGATTGAAAATAAAACGAGGGATGAGAAAGATTGAATCGAATTTTTATTTATTTAATTAGAAAAGATAAGAATAGGCTAAAAAATTGAGCGAAATATCTGGAATGTTTAGGAAATAGGCAAAGATCAGTAAAGAAGAAAGAAAAGAGCCTGTTTTTAATCGTGTAAAATGTAGATTTGCAGCAAAAGTAGAAGGTTAAAATTAGCTTATCTTGCGATTGATGTTCTAGTGTAAGAAAAAGAACAAAAATACTAGTGAAGGTGAAATACAGTTACTGTTAATATTTGGTGTCCTTTTCAGGTCGAAAACGTTTTTCCCCTGTCTGACGGTTGATTAAATCTCGACAAAGATATCTCTCGCTTGTTCTGCCACTTCTCTCTCTCTCTTTCTCTCTCTCTCTCTCTCTCTGTCTGTCTCCTATGAAAATATGTCTTCCATTCTCTATTCTTCGACATCTGTTTACTATTTCTCTATCCTTTTTTATTTTTCGCTCTTTCCTATCTCATATAAGTTATATTCAATTTCAGTAATTAGATTAACGTTAATAAAAGTTATTTTGAACTAGGAATATATTCTCTGTTATTAAGAATTATAATTTTTATGGCTGTCTTTGAGTGAAATGCAGAACTCATTTATTGTAAAACCGAAAATAACATGGCATGTGCCATCTTTTGTCATCAGACAAAAACTCGATGTTCTTGTTCTCCTTATTTTTTCACTCATTCTTGTAAACATCTTTGCTGTAATCCAATATCATTTTTGAAAATTTCTTTGTTTTTAATGTAATGTTATTCTTAAAAAAGTCTTAGTTGTTAATCTAATTAAATTCTTATAAATATTGTTGTTAATCATATGTCGTTCATGTAAATATCTTTGTTGTTAGTTAGTTATCTAATGTCATTCTTGTAAACATCTTTGTTGTTAATCTAATGTCATTCTTGTAAACATTGTTGTTGTTAATCTAATGTCATTCTTGTAAACATCTTTGTTGTTAATCTAATGTCATTCTTGTAAACATCTTTGTTGTTAATCTAATGTCATTCTTGTAAACATCTTTGTTGTTAATCTAATGCCATTCTTGTAAATGTCTGTTTTGCAAATGTAATGGTATGCTTGTAAATTTTGTTGTTGCTAATTTAATGTTATTGATTTAATGTTATTGATTTAATGTTATTTTGTAATAGGTCTTTGTTGTAAATAAAATGTCACTCTTGTAAATATCTTTGTTAGTTATATCATGCCATTCTTTTCAATATCTTTGCTGTTACTCTAATGTCATTCTTTTGAATATATTTGCTGTTAATCTATTTTTACACAGGAGTCACCACTTATCAAGGCCGGGAGGCCACTCGAGGATAAGGGTTATAGAGCGTACAGTAGTCAATAGGATAATATTGTAGTCGTTAGTAATGGGAATTTGGCAAATCTGATTACTTACGGGGCGGTTCATCGAGAATTTGTTTATGTTGAACTTGCAGACAACCAATTGTAGCCAGCTGGGAAACAGGCAAATAGAAGAGAGTTCCACGGGGGTACAGTTCTGTGAAAGAAACTTTGTTCATGGAATCTACGTTTTGATTTAGGCACAGATAAAGAATGGGGGAAATTATTGACAGTGGTTTCAGCTAGACGGGTCTTTTTCGTGGAAGTTTGGCGAGGTGGAACCAGAGATAGAAGCTCAGGTGAGCACTTGCCGTGGAAATAACGATAAAACAAAGACAGGCTCGAAACGTCTCTTCTGTGCGAAAGAGGTTTCAAGGAAGAGAAAAGGGCATCTCCACTAAACTACGAAATCTATTTTTTTAAATCTGCTCAGGCAAGATAAGCTGCTTCTAGTAGCTCCTGCCCAGATGTGGCAACAGTACTCCATCTTTGGACGTAAATTTCTGTTTTGCAAATATGACGGTATTCTTATAAATTTCGTTGTTAATTTAATGTTATTCTTGTAAATAGCTTTGCTGTTAATCATATGTCATTTTTGTAAACATCTTTGTTGTTAATTCAATATCATTCTTGTAAATGTGTTTGTTGTTAATCTAGTGTAATTCCTGTGAATATATCTTTTGCTAATATTATGTCAATGTTGTGTTTTTTTAGGGTTTTTTTTTTTTTTTGTAAATCTGATATCATTCAACTAAAGTTCAAGAACTTTGCACATTGCGGAATATTATAAAAATGAAGACGAATTATACATTTTTTAGAGTTGATATTTCTTTGTAGTTTTAGTCTATATGTTTTTCACTTTTCTGAGTGTGTTTCGAATTTAATCTAACTACTGTACTTCTATTTTGTAGAATGATTTCTGCCGAAAAATTTATAAAGAAAAGCTGGGGAAGGCATGCCGGAAACAAGATATACTTGAATACTTTGAAAAATTGTTCTCACCCAGTTTTAGTAAGTAAAATTATGTTTTGAACAAAATATTTTTATTTACTTGAAAGTTAGAAAATCAGATGTAATTGTAATAAATTGCCATTTTAACAGTGTTGCCATAAAAATGTACAAACTCTTTTGTAATTGAATGTGACCTCAGCTGAAACCAATCTTCCAACTGTTAATAAAACCACTTGTTCCTGCATATATGTTTATATATATATATATATATATATATATATATATATATATATATACACCTCAGAAAAAAAATCCATATGACGAAATAATCACGAAAGCAAATTGGAAGCTTGACTAGCATCTCAGTCTATCCCCGCCGCCTTGAATGAATTTAAAAATCATTGATGGGTGTTACTTAGGTCATAAAAACTGATAATAACCTATATATAAAGCATGTCTGGGGCGGTCGCATAATCCTGCTTTATGGGACCAATTAATGTAATCAGTCCCTCGTCAGTCTCGAAACACAAGAGATAATCTTTCGGAAACGTTGCCACACGTTTATCTTCGTTTAGTGACAGACCCTTTCAATACGTAACCAGATACTCACTGGTCACTGGAAACTACGCACGACCCTAATTTTGTGTGGCAATACTTTTAACTCATTGGTTGGCCATTTGTCGTCAGATGCTGTAGTTGAGTTCTTTTGCGTAGGTGCTTTGGTGAATAACTCGCGTACCGTTTTTTTCTCCATGCAATCTGGACTTGGATGTGAGGGATACACTGTAAATAATTGTATTTCCCAATGAAAACAATTCAATAATCAATGGTATCTGGAAGATCATTTTCTTATAAACGAAAATAATTATTGTGTAAAGTTAAAAAGAAAGTTAATGAACTCGGGTTCCTTCATGTTTAAGAAAAAAATATAATATTTAAGGATGCAAGTTTGTCAGCTTAAAACAAAGTTCAATAAACTTTCTCGTGCTTGGGGATTGCAAACTAACTTTCAGGTTCTGTGAATACACAGAGCATGGATTTATATCTTGGGTCGATCTGATGGCGGCAAGACAGAAAAGATTCGCACCTTAGCCGGCTAAGGTGATAAGAATCTTTTGTCTGGTAAACCAATTGGTTTTATAAGGTTGTGGTTACCCTTTTCTCTAGGCGAGATTTTCATTCCTCCCTCTTCTCTTTTACTTATTCTCTCTCTCTCTCTCTCTCTCTTTCTCATTATCCAAGTTATTCCAGCTATCACTTGCAAGGTGATCTCTTGTTTGATATCAGATAGATGGCTTATTTCTACGGGTTTTTTTTGGGGGGCCACTCAGCTAGACTTGACGCCAACCTATTTTATTTCGTTGGAAAATTAATTTCAAAAATATATCTATCATTTCTCTGGACATATAAAATTTTTTAACAGTTTATAACCTTTTTTCATTTAGTTATATTTAGATCTATTTCCCGTGCAAGCATTTCAATTTATTTGTTTATATTTTTACTTTATTTTACAAATTTTGCTATCGGTTTCAATTTTGATTGATGACATCCAAGTCACAGTTTTTTATAATATTACGATTACCATCCACCCCACCCCACCCCCATATTTTTCCTGGATAATTAGAATATCACAATTTTTTCTGGATAAATTAAAATATCATAATAAAAGGGATTTTACAACCGGGTTACGCCGAGCGCCCTCTGCTAGCATTATATATAATGAAAACAAGGACAGCGTACTCTGGCAGAGCTTAATTGCAAAAAAGACATTAGAAATTTGGCTAGTTATCGTAGCAGGTGAAGCATCCATTGACATCAGTCTAATAATCTAGGGATCTGGTGTGAATTATCATCCTTTTTCTCTGATAATGCGATATCGTTCGTTTCTGTATTAAGGCGTGTATTCTCGCATATACTACCACTTTTTTCAGGGGTAGGTTTGGTTTGTTTTTGTTACCTCAGATATAAACAGACTTGAATGTTGAGCTATATAGAGAGCAAATATTGAAAGCGAGAAGATGAGATAGAAATATAGACAGAAAAGTGAGTGAGAAACAGATTAGGAGAGACGATAAACAGAAAAGGAGAGACGAGAGACACAATGGCACAGAAAGGCTGGATACGTAAACAGAGAATGTTACAGAGAAATGTACATAAATTCATGAAAGAAACCTACACTTAGACAAAGAGAGATATCTGCAAATAGACACGCACGACCAAATACACGCAGGTGGAGATAGAATGGCCCAACCACAGTCACACACAAATAAAATGATGAAATAATACTGATAGGAAAGATAGTGTCACACAGAAAAATCGTTAAAGAAATTGGAAAAAGAAGCATAGAAATAAACAGTGAGACAAATAAGAAATGGAAAACAGAATGTCGAGACGACATTTAATTATAACATATATAGATATATAGACACAAAGGCGAATATTAGAGTAAGATAGATACATTGAGATCTATAGTAAACTTCTTCGCAGAGTTAGCTACCTAAAACCAGCATTTTAAATAATAAGCATGTGGTTACTAAGGCTAGGACAACAGCATATGCTTTTCATTGTTTTGACTCTCGAGTGTGTATCCATTAATATCTTATATACTTTTATTTAGAATGATGTGGTTCTCAGTTGATTAACTGTGTCTAACTGCGTCGGATATATACTCGAGGTTCATGATAATGAAAGGAATATTCTGTTGTCATATCCCTAGTTATAACTATTTTTTTGTAAACACAAAACAGAATTTGTTGTGTTTATTTAAATAAATGAATAAATATTAAAATTTTGGTGAGTTTGACAAATCCACGAGGGTCGTTTCAAAAATAATGGATCTTACTTTTTAACTCTAAAATAGTTGAAGAGCTACGAAGACAGAAGTGATAGCATTAAGACAAACGACTTTGCACTCCAGAATTTATTTTCCTACAGTATCACAACCATTCTCAATGCACTTTTGCCAGCGATATGGTGGTGGCTGTGCCTGGGCGTTCAGGATGTGCTCTGTGACTAATATATATATATATATATATATATATATATATATATATATATCGCCACTCTGAAATCGACGAATCAATGCAGCGGTTTTGTAAGCGTTTAACAGGATACAGTGAATGTTTATCGGTTCAGTTTTTCAGTGACACATTTCTGCTTTTGACGAACGTCCAAGACCGGGGTTGCTATTTTAGAGTATCACACTGTAAGTATCTGCAATAGGGAGATGAAACTTTATTGTCATTATTGCATGAGTTCAGTCATCACAGCCATGCTATTTGCATTTCTTCTTTGATCCATTCGGGCGGAATATCAAAATGGGTAACATTACTTTTGGAAGCTCCCTCGTGTTTATCTTCTAAATTAGACTATAATTATCGTCATCATCGATTAAAAGACAATGGATGCTTCCCGTAAGGGTAGTTACGCAGCTAATTTTGAGATAAAGATTGCGCAATCCACAACCACACCTCTCTTTAATCGGCATTGCTTAAGTCCAGTGTAACGGATAAGTCGATGATGACTAGAAATAATGGCGAAATAAGCGGAGAGCAAATAGAACAGCTTAAATTTTTAAATGGTGAACCATTTTAGTACTGAATAGGCTCAAATTTGCTTCGGTTGTCTGACGAGAACAGGGGTGTCAACGTGATTATGCCGTATACAAGACTAAGGAAATCAAAATATCGAAGAAACCAATGCGCTTGGGCAATAGGATGTCTGTGTGGAAAGTGCTCTTAAAGATACAATTAAAAAAGAATAGGCTTTCCTAACGAAAGAGAGCGATAGAGAAGTGTGAACTTCTCTTTTAGTGTGCGTTTTTTTAAATAGAGAGAGTAAAAGGGAAAGAGAAAGAGAAAGAGACAAGGAAGATGAAAGAGAAGGAGAGAGAGAGAGAGCAGTAACTCTCTCACTGTAAACAATAATGATTATCTTTCTGGCTAGCTAAGATATTAGTTTCAGGGAAATTATCTTCCTTGCTATGCAATAAGATTATTTTTAAAAAGGTTTTCACAATTCATACAGTTTATATTAAAGCATTGTAAATATTCACAAAACTCTTGATAATATATAAGAAAAATAACACAACAAAATAATAAATGAATAGCATCAAACTTTAATTTATAACAAATCGTTTAAAAAGTAGCCATGCAATTTATACAGGTATATGATTGTTTATGGTTTGTTTGCTTGTTTGTTTGTTTGTTTTTGTTTTTGTTTTTGGTCAGTACTATTACCGTATTTCAAAGTTTTGCGTTATGTTATTCATTTAAATAACAGTAGTCTGTTTTGATGGTCATATAAGGATAGTAAACGAAAATAACTCTCGTATCTATTTATTTAGATGATGAAAGAGAGAAAGGGTCAGATAGTATAGAGAGTAATACAGCGAGTAGAATACAGATCGATGGATAAGAATTGGGCCTGTATTGTAAGTAAATTTGAAATCGTTATCGTCTTCCTTTATAATGATGGTCACTTAATGTTAATAATTTACCGACCATCAGGCAAACGTGAAATGTACAGATAATCTACTATTTAACCGTTATGCTCTCACTCACGGGAATATTTGTTCAATGCTAACGCCGTTGGGAATTTTGCTCGGCTTATCAAATGAAAAGCAGTCTACACAGATTAGATAGTAAAAGCTCAAACAAACTATTTGCACATTTACGGCGCTACCGTAAGACATCTGCATAACAACGAATGTTTCACGCTGCCAGATTGAAGTGCTTCATTATTGTAATTAGAATTGTTGAATATTAAAACAGACAAATCGCTATCAATATTTTGAATAGGTGTCTCTTAAATATTTATAAAATTAGGTATATATATATATATATATATATATATATATATATATACATATATATATACATGTATATATATATATATATATATATATATATATATATATGTATTAATTTGCGAACAGAACTCTATGACTGGATGTAAGCTTGACTGTATTCTTAATATCGCTCGTACTGAAGATTGTCGATTGAGTTCTCAGAAGTCTGTCAATTAAAACTAATTATCACTGAGCACGTTCGTCTATTGCGCCACAGATCCTTAAAACGTTAGTTTGTTTTTGTATTTGGCGGACATCTTACATTTCGTAAGTATCAAAAAATGATTAAAAAAAAGTTGACCATCGTTCGCATTCACAAAGGTTTTTAAGGTAAACAAATTTCGTGCCAGAAGTTTATAATTTATTTGAGTCAAAAATCTTTCAAGTAGGTTTTGTTGCCGGGTTTTAATTAAGACCGATCAAAAACGAAAAGATGTAAAGACATTAATAGATAACATTGTTGGTCATCCATTATTGTATCAAGGCTGAAATATTCAACGTTTATTCCTCCATGTTTTACATGTATATTTTAATGAAACAAATGTTTCTTTATTTGAGTTGTGTTTTTAATAAAATCATTTTAATTGTTTTAATTTACCTCGCTTTGCAGTTTACTCACCTGATAACAATGTCGCTCATTTTTCATTGTTCAAACCTCCTCAAATTCTTATTTTATACATTATATCTATCTAGCTAGCTATTTATCTACCTATCTGTCTACCTTCCTATCTGTCTAGCTACCTACCTATCTATCTATCTATTTATCCATCAACAATGAAAAGAATAAATCTAAAAATGAGGCTGAAGATTGAGATAGACCATTAAAAAAACAATTAGCACAGCTACCTGGCATTGTCGGCGCAAAACTATAACTTTACTTTTATCCCTCTCTTTCTCTCCCTCCTCTCCCTCCTTTCCGCTTCGCCACGTCAACATTACTTCCTTGCTCATTCTTCCGCTGGACACAAGTACACGACTGAGGTGGGCTTGTAGAGATTTGTTATGTATTTTAAAGTTTTAGCTGGGCATAAAGACGTTTGTCCTTTGCGTAATAGAAAAGAACCTAATGAAATAATTACTAACATTTAAACGATAACTGGAGTGTTGATGAATAAATAGAGGGAGACAAAGTAATAGAAATATAAACCAAGAAGAAAAAGCAAACAGAAAAATGGATTGTGTATTCTTATTTTTTTAAATTCAACTGATTTTACAAACTAACTGAATCTTGCTACAAACAATCTTACTGTATCTTGCTACAAACAATCTAACTGTATCTTGCTAGAAACAATCTAACTGCATCTTGCCACAAACAATCTAACTGCATCTTGCTACAAAACATTTAACTGTAGCTTGCTACAATCAATCTAATTGTATCTTGCTACAAACAATCTAACTGTATCTTGCTACAAATAATCTAAGTGTATCTTGCTATAAACAATCTAACTGTATCTTGCTACAAACAATCTAACTGTATCTTGCTACAAACAATCTAACTGTATCTTGCTACAAATAATCTAACTCTATCTTGCTACAAACCATCTAACTCTATCTTGCTACAAACAATCTAACTGTATGTTGCTACAAACGATCTAACTGCATCTTGCTACAAACAATCTAACTGTATCTAACTACAAACAATCTTATTCTTTCTTGCTACAAACAATCTTACTCTATCTTGCTACAAACAATCTAACTGTATCTTGCTACAAACAATCTAACTATATCTTGCTACAAATAACTAACGGTATCTTGTTACAAACAATCTAACTGCATCTTGCTATAAACAATCTAACTGCATCTTGCTACAAACAATCTAACTCTATCTTGCTACAAACAATCTAACTATATCTATCTACAAAAAATCTAACTATATCTTGCTACAAGCAATCTTACTGCATCTTGCTACAAACAATCTAACTGTATCTTGCTACAAACAATCTAACTAAAACCAGCTATAAACAATCTAACTGCATCTTGCTATAAACAATCTAACTGTATCTTACTACAAACAATCTAACTGTATCTTACTACAAACAATCTAACTGTCTCTTGCTACAAACAATCTAACTTTATCTTGCTACAAACAATCTAACTGCATCTTGCTACAAACAATCTAACTGTATCTTGCTATAAACAATCTAACTATATCTTGCTAGAAATAATCTTACTGTATCCTGCTAGAAACAATCTAACTGCATCTTGCTACAATAAGTAACCTAATGGGTTTCATTATTTAGTCGCGATATAAATGTTCTAACATGTCTAGTTGAATATTTTACATGGATCGATTCGTCAATGATCTTGTTCAGATCATTGATATCGATTAGCTTCTTATCGTTTTCTCTTTGAACAATCGTCGCTGTCGCGACTTTGTTGTTTCGGTAATGACACGTTTGTAAGCATTCAATGGTTTTGATGATGGAAGACATGGATTTTCTTTTTAGCAATCAAAAACTAATAATTGATTTTTTTTTTACTAGATGACAATTGAGTACAATGTATTAGAGTGTTTATAATTGACACATATGAATGGTATTTTCAGTTATCCTCAGACTATAAACTCTGTGTATCGCATTATTGCAGGTGTATTTCTTACATTTTTAAATTGCTATGGAACGCAACGAAGTAAAATTTGGTACACTGGAACGGCTTAACAAAGTGCCTTAGTTCCCTGATTTTTGTGGAATTTAAAAAAATATTTTGAAAGTTATGCTAATTTTTCTATTCTCTGGTAATTTATAGCATGTATCACTTTATTGCGAGTGTGTAAAATGTATATTTACTGTGAAAAAAAAAACAATATTATAACTTCATTTCTATGTATATGAAATAAAGAACATATCTAGTTACAATATTAACCAAAAACAAAATGGATTTTACATTAATTTGTTTAAGGAAATATTTATTTATCAATATAACTCCCATGTTCAAAATCACTTTGAATAGCCTCTTGTTAACTGATGATGACAATCGGCGGATCGGAGATGATTGGATGCTATAGGAAACTTCCAAAATCGTCCTCCAAAGTTCATCTTTCGATGAAAATTGTAGGCCTACTTCATAAACTTTCATATTTCTAAAGCTGCTTAATTGAAGAACAAGAAGGCCATGTCATTAAATTTTCTCCACTAATGCCTAAGGATTTAAGGTAGGATGTGGTAGCCTTGGCTGAGTGGGATGGCGCATTGTCGTGCATTAAAATAAATTAGCGGTGAAGTGCCAATGGAATGTCATTAAACAATAGTGACAAATGCTCATTTACAAATAAAATGGCTTGTCATTCCAAATCTTCTGGCACTTTAAATGGTCCAATTAGTTTGTCGCATTTTATTCCAGCCCAAAATATAACGATAGTTATTAGGCACATTCTGATACAAGACCTCTGTAAGAACTCTCCCAGAAACATCAAGTATGTACGTGGTAAATTTTTTAAAAAGTCGACCCAGCCGTTTTTGAGTCAATAGGGAACGAACTCTCACACACACGGACAAAGTTATTTTCATATAATAGTGTATATATATATATATATATATATATATATATAATTATTTTAATTTAGAAATAACTATTATCCACAGACATACGAGTGACGTTCCAAAAGTAATGTGTCCTATTTTATTCTGACTGAATTGATCAGAGGGGATTGTTAATTGCATTGTTTTGATAACTGAAATTTAGAATTTTATCTCTGTTGCAGATAGTGACGGTGTAAGACTCTAAGAAATCAACCCTTTTTATGTACGTGCGTTATTGAATTTATGGTAAGTGCATTGAGAATGGTGATGCCTATGTAGAAAAATAAATTCTAGGACGGAAAAGCGGTCTCGATTTAATGATACAACTCCCGTCTTCGTAGATCTTTAACTTTGGAGTAAAAAAAAATAGGGGACTTTACTTTCGGTACGACCCTTGGTTGGTTGTTTTTGTTTTACGGCATATCAACCCTTTCCAGGTCATTTAATGCCAAATCCATTTATTTTGAAGACAATTTTTTTATAGAATATATTTGGGTTTCTTTTTCAAGTTGGTTTCTATTCAGCCCATATTTGGGACCCTAGCAGATGCTACCACTCCGAGTCAGAGTCGACCTGGGAGCAATGGCAATGAAAGGGTGGCTCCACACTCCCCCAAACCCACAAGTTGGGGCCTCACCATCGGATATACTTTAAGGTCATATCCAGGACCGAACGACCTTTGTATATGTTTAATGTTCATTAGCAATCATCAGTGTTTCCTATATTATTGCAGCAACAGTCGGTCGATCAATTTGAACTCTGGGCCGAAGTAACAACAATCCAACATTTTTAGGCGCCATGTCATCGTGACATTAAATGTGAGTGAAATAAATCCTATACTGTGTTTACCAATATGACAAATCTAAAAGATTGTAAAGACATAATTTACAGAGATACTATATAGGGAGTTGAGCATGTAAATACAGTCAGGGAAACAAAAACCCGGAAGGGAATACCAAAGTCTAGCAGGCCTAGGGAAAAAACTAGGAAAGTAGAAGGCTTTCTAGCATCTGGGTGTCTCTACTCTGTAGGGGTGGGATATCGCTGCTTGTCAGGTTTGCCTGGGATATTTACGTAGAGCGGCTACAAGGGCTTGTAGTTTGTCGGAGCACCTACCATTAATATACTTGTAAAACAAGCAGAGGGATGCAACATTTCGTCGATGGGACAGAGGTTGAAGCCTAGATAGCAGTGCGAGATCTATTAGGTTGGCGACTCTCTTTTGAATCCTGTCCAAGAGTAGCAGGTGCACTCTCAGGCGTAAGTAATTTTCTAGCACGGTAGAGAGAGCCCACCTTCGTTGCAACAGCCTTGACAATACTCTCCATGTATCTTACGAACATGTTCCCTGTGAATATTAAGCTGAGGAGTTTGAAGGAAGTACTTTCAGATATGGCTATTAGTGGTTTAGACAGTTTCTTGCAATTATTAAAGAAAAGAAATTTAGTCTTTGCAGCATTGAATGTGACCATCAATTTTTGTCCCCTATTCCACTACAGGCTGGAGGTCTTCCTTTCGGGTTTCTGATATTGCCTTCGATATTGTTCATTTTTTACTCTCGTGTTTGTTGTAGAGCGTAGTGTCGTCAGCAAATATACTCCACTCAGAGATTATTTTATTAGGAAGGTCATTTATGAATATCAGGAATAATAAAGGTTCAAACGATCGACCCCTATGGCACACCCGCATTTATAGCATATTGTTTTAACGTACGACCATCGAAAACAAGCTGGATTCTTTTCTTGTTATAGAAGGATTTAATTATGTTAAGTATTTGTTCAATAATAACATATGATTTGATTTTCCTGAGAAGATCATCGTGCGATACTCTGTCAAAGGCCTTAGATATATCCAGGGCGACTGCCCTAGCATCCTCTGCCTTATCTAGAGCATGGTATATAAGTTAAAATATTATAATTAGGATATTTGCAGTAGAAAGGGCTTTCCTAAATCCATACTGTTGATCAGATATCCAGAGAAAGACATCCGATTTATAATCGTTTCAAAAAGATCTAGCGCTATATATTGAACATGTTTTATAATTGCCATTCGATCTCTTCGTGAATCAATATTAATCGCGATTTCGGGATAGGGATACTTAAAAAACAATAACGAAGAAATGGTAAAATGTACAAACACATACATATTATTATAGTTATTATACGTCTGGTAAGTATCAAAAATTGATAATCGAAAAAATTCGATTAATGTGTTAGACATGAAAAACACAATGTACACCATCACGTCCACCTGTTTTTAAAGAAACCCAAATATGCTGTCACTACATAAACGTACACATAGGATATCAAATATTAATATGTTAACCCTTTTTTTAAAAAATGTTGTTCAAGTCAACTAATCGGTGACTAGCTTTTCACCTACTCAGAGCGTATAGAGTAAAATCTTAATCGAAACATTCGCCTATACATTTAAAACGCAATGTGGGTGTAAAAAGTGTTTCGGAAACGTTTTTTTGTTCTTGTTGTTGGATATATAACAATTGTTATGACAACATATGCACTCCAAGATTCACCATTACCATTCCAAACACATATACTTACTTACTGATCATACTATGAGTGTAGTTTTCATTTTTCTCAGTAACGTTTGCTGTCAACTATGTGCCGTTTTCTGTTATACCAAATGGATTTCTCTTCTATCTATTAATTTTATGCGTATTGGGAGCGAGGCTGTGATTAGTCAAATTAATCCACCGTGTCTAAAATACAATTTCCCCCGAAATACTCTATATTATGAAGTGTAATTTCTATTAATTTTTCAGATTTATTTCTAAATAACAGATTACTTTTATCAATTGTCTCCTACTCAATTATAAAGTACGATAATCGAAAGATCACAAGAATGATCAACTATAGAATCCTGCATCCCTTATTTTTTAAAATTGTACAAAAAATGAATCTAACATATTTCATTTTTTTAAGTTTTTGTAGACACTAAAGCAAAACAAAACAAATCAACATTTAGCGGTACAACTAACCCTGATTTAGGTGCAAAGCGTTTTCCGAAAAATGCTTCGAACGATAAGGGGAAGAAAGAAAGTAGTTTTACTAGCTAGTGTCTTGTAGGAGAGGGTGTTTCGACCGAACTTAGTGTTAGTGGTAGAATTAGGGGTGTGTTGTTTTGTTAAGTTGCTAAAAAAATGTAAAACATCCAAATAAACACGTTAAGGGATAATGGAAACAAAGACAACGTAAAATTACAGGTTGCCCTTGACAGATGTACGTTCAAACACGATTACATCAATGTGATTGTGCCTCCAAGGTTGATCCTAGCACTTATTATTACATTCATAACTGATATACATGATGTATACATGCTTAATATATTTGGTGATGACACAATACTCTATAAGAGACAAGAAGGAAAAACAAATATACACATAACAAAGGGAATGTGTGAAACCTCATAAAATCACCCCAGTTTGTAGTGGAATTAAAGCGTGAATGGATGGTAGCGGGTTGAACAAATAGGAGTTGTTTATCAGCTAAGAAAAGAACTTGTGACAAAAATGTCGTTTGTTGAAAAAATATGAAACACGCGTTTATCTCTCGCTGGGTCGGTAGAAAGAAGAGGGAGCATGAAGTAGACAGATTTCAGTGACACAGCAAAGAGATGTGACTCGTGGCTTAACATCACTCTTTGACTCTTCTCTAAATCGTCTCACTTTTTTATATCGACCTGCTCTCTTGCAGGTTTTTAACGCCGGCAGCTGTGGGGTCAACTACTTGATTACTTTACCTATTCACCTCCGGTGCCGTCAGTTTTAACAAAGCTGCACTCATCGCCCAGTTACTTTACCCTACCAACCGCCTGCGTGTGTATATGCGGGCGCGCTAGTCTCAACACGCGACATTGTCAGGACTAATAATAGTACCTTGGGGCTGATCCTTCAAACTTCTCGGCTTAACATTTGCTAACAACATAAATTGGAACAAATGCATTGAAACCATTGCCAACGGTGCGCAAAAAGATTATCCCTGTACCGTGCTAGTAAACTACTTACACCTAGCAGTATCCTGTATTTCTACAAAGTTACCATCCGCGCATGCATGCATTGCTGCCACACACGAGCTAGTGCATTTATCGTACGTCCAAGTGGCAATATGCCTTGTTTGAATGGAGCAGAACACCAGTTGTGGTTACAAACTTTTTAAAAGAATTTAAAGGTGATTGACGAGTCGTGAGCGAACAATGCTCTTATAAACATTGTATATCTCCAAGAAAACATTCTTGAAACTCTACTGGCATTTACTTTGTTTGTAAATATATTTGGGGGCTAACCGCTTCAAGAGGGTCCTTGCTTTGTGCAGACATGTATTTCCGCTACTGTATGAGATAATGAATAATTTCAGTAGTTTTATTTCGAAATTGCTCGGTTGTAAATTCTTTTCAATAGTTAGACAATCTTGTAAAACATTAAAGTCTTTTTAGGAAACCTGTCAAAGATAAATGTTTCAAAGGTTTTTAAAAATGTCGAAAAGAAATTATATTAAAAAAACTATTATATTAAAACGAAAAATAAATTTGAATAAAATAAAAATAGGCATCGATCTTTAAAGAAATAGAAATAAGATAAATATTCATCTGATGTAAAATAAATTTCCAACGTAGAAAAATTCTTCCGAAAATTAATAAATGCCAAGCAGGGTTTAGAGATTCCAGTAAATTTAAGAGTCCCATAATTATTGATTTTCCCTTAGATTTTTTCTTAAAATTTCTTAATAACTTTTCGTTCAGAGAAAATTCTAAGCTTGCATATATTTTACGAAAGTAAACGACTACATAACGTACAAAGAGACCCAGGCTTAGCTTCAGAAGGAGTGCTACGACTTTGTACCTTTCCCTCACTGGTCCCTCTCCTCCCTAGACCTGAATCCGCTGGACAACTTTGTTTGGCCATACGCCTAGAACATCACCAACATGACCTCTCACAACACCAAAACCAGCCTGATCGTCGCCATCCGCCGAATATTCGGCGAACTTCCGCCGGCACTTGTGGAAAAGGCATTCTCCCAGGTCGGGACCAGTATCGAGGCGGTGAGTGACGCTGAAGGCGGCTACATTAAATAGATGTTAGCTCTACTATATAATCAAGTTACAGGAGTTGATTTTTTTTTCAATAAATGTTTAAAATAAAGCTGTAGTGTTGTTTATTTTTTGGGTGGCAAATGTATCTTTCTACTCTGTATAAACGTAGTTACAGACGTGTAGGAGTTGTACAGACTAAAAGGAGTTGGCTAGAGACCAGGAGAGATAGCGGATGGTACCAATTGTCTTTGTACTTCTTGGAAGCTATACAGTGCAGAAAATAGCAAGAACGTAATAGTAAGGACCTGCGTGAAGCCCCAAAAACTGGGAACATTCGAAAATAAAAGTTGCATGAAAATATAACCTGAGTACTCATTGTCAGTCATTGGGATGCACCTTCCTTTACATACCCGTCAATCAAGAACAACTGATGGACGAAGGTGTGTCCCTTTTTTTGGCCTAACGTAATCCCTTGTTTAAAAAGAACTGTATTTGTGTATAATTGCTTGATTTGTCGAACTGTTTGATGAACTGTTTCTGGAACTGTAATTTGTGCACACATGCTAGACAATCACACGTATATATAAACCTAATATATATATATATATATATATATATATATATATATATATATATATATATATGTATAGCACGGCTTGGCACGCACACATAAATATATACCTGTCACTGTGTATTACGGATATATCCTCTCCGCTATACAACATTAGAATATCCTGAATTTGTAAAATACATAGAAAACAATAAAACAGATGTAAGAGAGTGAGCGGAGTATGATCTATTACAACATTATAATACATTTTGTATTTGTAAAATCTTTTGACTGTGCAATAATTGTAATAACATGATCGTCAACAGACATTCAAGTAAAGGAATTATATATGTAATACTATGTAGAAAACGCTCAAAACATGTCACACGTGTTATAATTGCGAATAACTGAAACGTTCGAGTGCAAAACGCGATAACTGTTTAAATTGAGACCTTTAACGGTAAAATGACGAATATATAAACTGTAGACTACGACTAAAATCTTATTTCAGTTGAAAACAAAAGAAATTACGCCGGTATCTATTACGTTAAACATGCTTTTAGGGCGTGGTCAAGTGTTGAAATGCAAATGATGGTTTCGTGTTCCATTAGTTTTTTTGGTTGTCTTTGTTTTACGGCATATCAACCCTTTCCAGGTTATTTAATATGAAATCCAGTGATTTTGAAGAAAAATTTTTTAATAGAATATATTTGTTTTCTCTCAAGTCGGTTTTTATTTAACCCATTGTTGGTACCCTAATAGATACTACCAATCCGGGTCAGAGTGGACCTGGGAGCAATGTATCGTTTATTTTTGTGTACAAGTGTCAAATTGAAAATAATAATAAAAGTAAACCGTGATCATTTTAAAATCACGGTTATACTACACATAAATAAAAATACATTAGTGAATCTAAATGTAAAAGGGCTTCTATTATCCGGGTCAGAGAAGCTTGAAATTGTCTGTCAACTTAATTTTCTAGTTCACTATTCGTTCACTTATTCGTAGATGTGAAAATGGATTTGAAATATAGAGATGTAACGATAAGTAAGCTAGCTTACCATATGTGCATACATACGCAGAAATCCGCATCTATGCAGGTGCGCGGCTATGACATGGCAGACGTACGCACGCATATATCCATATTAGCGCATACACACACCCTCGTTCTTTCGTTCGCTTTTTTTTTATTCGCTTGAATTCTTTCTTGGCGGAAATAATTTGATCATTTTGTTATTACATCTCTTCATGATTTATGCTATACAAGTAAAATAAAAAGAAAGCATTGGGCTGAGGGATTCGCGCAATAAAAATATGAAATGCTAATAAATAAAAAGGAATAAATAAAACTTATAAAATGATACGCTAATGCCTTTCGTTTCCTTATAGGCACCGCCAAACATGGCCGAAAAATCAAGTTGTTGTTGTTTTTTAAAACGAAATTACATTTATTAAAATCCATTATTTCTGAGTAACTTTTTTTTTCCAGAAAGATAAAACCCTGAATTTTATCATATAGAAAACAGAATAATGTAAAACTTTTTCTTCTATTTTTAATTAAATTTTAAATGTTAAATTTTCCCAAAAAGTTAACAATTGACATTTTTTGTCTTGCACAAAAAACGTACATAAATATTTTTAAAAAAGGTTTTTTGAAATAATTAATTTATTTATTTGTTGTCTAACTAAGATTTAGGATAATTTTCTAAGAGAATATGCAAAAATATTATAATATAAGTACCTGGATTTACAAATAATTCCACTTATTCATATAGGCAACCAGTTACTTCGCGTCGATCTAGAGTCTAAATCGACAATGTTTACGTTTGCATTTGATAAAAAGCAAACTATGGGAGACCAAACAGGCAAAAAAAAACTTATTTTTCAGTGACGAAAATTTCAATGTATTATTAACGCTGAGGCTGGCCAGTACCAGATGGGTGACCATTTGTATGAGTTTGGATTTTAATGTGTATGTGTGTGGGGGCCAGGCTCCCCAAAATTGGGGGGGGGCAATTTAAAGCAGAATAAAAAAAATATTTCAGCGCGTTTGGTCCACCGTAGTTGAAAGGCGGCAAACGTTTTCGAACGGGATCGAAAAAATGATGCTATTTTTAACACAAAGGACAATATTTATCGAATTTATTTTGTATCGATTCTTCAAAGCATGCCCTGTTTAATAATGGTCATGCATTATTCAGCTCGCTAAAAAAAGTGTTAATTTATTTATTAAAGATTTTAAAATGGCTTTTTTCGTATAAATATTAAAAACTTTTTTTTTTGTTTTGCTTAACTTAAATTATTTTACTTAACATATTCACCGAATTTCACACTTCAAAACTCAAAAGCGGGATAATTAAACACAATCGAAGTTCTGATATTCAGACGTCAAAATAAGGTATGCA
>NC_136486.1:91516136-91526136 GCF_053919585.1 Euprymna scolopes | reverse complement strand
AAGGCATTGCAAGTGGTTATTGATAAAGGGTGCCAATAAATTTTTATTCGTATGTTTTTTGTTATCGTTAATAATATATATGTTGAATAAGTTATAATAAACTAAAAGTGTTGCATACATTATACATATATAAACGTATATATATACATATATAACTACATATATACATATATACATACATATATACATATATATGTATATATATGTATATATATATGTATATGTATATATCTATGTCTATATACATGTATATATATGTATATGTATATACGTATATATATACATGTATATATGTATATATATGTATATATATGTATATATATATGTATATGTATATGTATATGCCAATAAATTTTAATTCGTATGTTTTTTGTTATCGTTAATAATATATATGTTGAATAAGTTATAATAAACTAAAAGTGTTGCATACATTATACATATATAAACGTATATATATACATATATAACTACATATATACATATATACATACATATATACATATATATGTATATATATGTATATATATATGTATATGTATATATCTATGTCTATATACATGTATATATATGTATATGTATATACGTATATATACATGTATATATGTATATATATGTATATATATGTATATATATATGTATATGTATATATATGTATATGTATATATATATGTATATATATGTTTCTTTAGATGTATATCAATATGTATATATATGTCTATATATGTATATGTATATATATGTATTGGTATATATAAGAATATATGTGTATATATATGTATGTATATGTATATATATGCATATGTATATGTGTATATATGCATGTATATATATATGTATACATATATGTATATATATGTATACATATGTATATATGTATGTATACGTGTATATATGTATGAATATGTATGTATATATACATATACATATATATACATGTACATATACATATATATACACAGATATATGCATATATACATATATATACGTATATATACACATACA
This sequence comes from Euprymna scolopes, assembly GCF_053919585.1. Taxonomy (NCBI): domain Eukaryota; kingdom Metazoa; phylum Mollusca; class Cephalopoda; order Sepiida; family Sepiolidae; genus Euprymna; species Euprymna scolopes. The sequence continues at coordinate 91,525,134 of NC_136486.1, read as the reverse complement.
TGTATATACGTATATATACACATACATATATATACGTATATATACACATACATATATATACACACATATATATACGTATATATAGACATGCATATATATACATATATATAAATTCCAATATATATAAATAAATATACATGATGATTGCAACGTCTTGTCAGACGAGTGCCACTCCCTCAGTCACTGAAAGTCCATGAGCCCAAAGATAATATTTTTTTAATCCTGCCAATGAATTCGTACGCTCAAGCAGACAGGACATTGAAGATGGTCCTTGGCATGCATCCATATAAATACATATATGCACTTACATACACATACATACCCATAAACATACACACATGCACACATCCATCTATCCATTCATACATATATACATACACAACACATATAACACATGCATACAAACATATACAAACATATACATACACACATGCACACACATGTACATACATATGCGTACACATATATACAAACATATACAAAATACATACACACATACACATACATATTTACATACATATACGTACACATGTATGCACATATACATACATACACATAAAGTTAATTACATATACCTACACATACATATATATGCACTTATACGCATACATATATATGCATATATGCATATACATATACATACATACACACAAATATATATATATGTACGTATATACATACAAACACACATAAACATATATAAACAATAAATTAATTAATTAAAATATATACACACATACATATATACATATACAAATAGATATACATACACATACATACACTAGTACATATATTAACAAACATACATATATACATATATACATACACATATGCATATATAGAATGATGACAGATCAATTATTACATACTTTCAGCATTTCAAGGGCTACACGTGTGACAATTTTTCCATCGCCACGGACAATGTTTTATATACAAATGCCTGAAGAAGTATCTATACAAAGATGATGTTACAAAGTTTTAGCTTTATACGACAGCTACGCCTCTAACTTTCGGTTCAAAATGTTGAGATCCAGCAACAAGCATGAACAAGATAGCCAGCAACAAGTCAAACTGCAGACCAGCTTAATGCAGGTACTGGTGTCTCGCTTTATGTTTTTTTATAATAAGAGATTTGCTTCACCCAGAGGGGTTGCCTTAACAAGACTATTGGGAGTCATCGCTATCCCACACACACACATCGAAATAAACATATACACGTACACATATCCATACAGATGCACGCAAACATACATACACAAGAACACACACAAACACACATGACAACATGTACATACACACATACATGCATACATAAACGCATGTACATACATATGCACATACACGTACACATGCACGTACATGTAGAATATACACGAAGGAGCATGCATGATGACGATGATGATGGTTGTTACGAAGAGGTGAATTCAACATGAATAAAAGGGTAAAACAATCCGAAATACACAGCACATAAAATAGAGAGACGTTCGCTTCGCCGCTAGTACAGATTTTAAATTGAACATGCGTTCATAACGGCAAAAATCCTCAACGTTCATTACGACGATGATGATGGTTGTTACGAATAGGTGAATTCAACATGAATGAAAGAGTAAAACAATCCAAAATAAACAGCACATAAAATAGAGAGATGTTCGCTTCGCCGCTAGTACAGCTTTTAAATTGAACATGCATATATATATATATATATATATATATATATAACATATACACATATATATACATATATATACACATATACACATATATACACATATATACATATATATACACAAAAATATACATATATATACACATATATATACATGTGTGCATGTGCGTGCATGTATATGTGTACATGTGCATGCGTGTGTGCATGCATATATATATGCATATATATGTATACATTTATTGGACTTCCGGTTGTTTGAGTGTCATGGCTCTTGTGGGCTGCAACTTTGTTTGACTGTGGAATTTAATATGTATGTGTATATGTGTGTGTATGTGTGTGTATGTATATGTGTATATGTATGTATATATATTTTTTATTTTAAAAAAAAGGAAAAAAACAACAACAAAGCGGGAGACCAGTACCCGCATTAAGCTGGTCTGCAGTTTGACTTGTTGCTGGCTATCTTGCTCTTGCTTGTTGCTGGATGTCATAATTTTGAACCGAGAGAGAGATTTAGCTGTCGTACAAAGCTAAAACTCTGTAACATCATCTTTGTATAGATACTCCCTCGGGCATTTCTCTATTAAAAAAAATAAGAAAAAAGTCATGTGGCGATAAAAAAGCTGTGACGTGTGTACGCCTGTAATGCTGGATGCATGTAACAATTAATCTGCCATCATTATATCTATTTATGTATGTATATGTGTATGTATATTTATATATGTATGTGTCTGTATATTTATATATGTACATGTAAGTTTATATGTATTTATATCTATGAGTATATGTATGTATATGTGTCTATGTGTATATATGTTTGTGTGTGTATATATACATTTATATATGTTTCTATGCATGTATGTGTGTATATTGCATGTATGTGTATGTATGCATGTGTGTATGTATATGTATGTGTGCATGTATCTGTGTATGAATGCATATATATATAGATGTGTATGTATATGTAGGTAAGTGTATGTATATATATATGTGCACATGTGTACGTATATGTATGTGTAAGTATATGTGTTTATGTATTTGTGTATGTGGATGTATATATATGTATATGAGTATGTATACATGTGGGTATGTATATGTATGTTTGTTTATTATGCATTGTGTATGCATATGGGTATATATGAGAGTATGCTTATAGACATGTATGTATACATGTATATATTTATATGTATATATACCAATGACCGTCTTGTTTATGTTTGCATGTGTGTGTATGTATATGTATGTGTGCGTATTGTGTATGTACGCATGTATATATGTGTGTGATATGTGTACATATGTATGTGTGCGTGCGTGAATATATATGTATGTATAACAATGACCGTCTTTAGTGTCATGTCTGCTTGAGCATGTGAATTCGCTGGCAGGACTATATGTCTTTTTCGGGCTCATGAACTTTCAGTGTCTGAGGGAGTGGCACTCGTCTGACAAGACTTTGCTATCATCATGTATGTATGTATGTATGTATGTATGTATAGCTTCCTGCGCTGAACTGCACGAGTTTTTCCAATGTTGCTTTCTTCCGTTTACAATATTTACTAAATATTCGAATAGCATTAAAATCATGACAGTAGTCATTAATCAGCCTATATTTTCAGAGTGTTATTACATTTTTCCTCTTGAGAAATGTCATTTATTCTTGTAAAAAAAGATGCCTCGCTAGAAGATATGTCTATCAATTATTGAGTGAAAATCGAATTGATTTCTTTAAATTACTATTTACTATCGCATCATCGCCGCGACTAATTTCCTCTTGTCGTTTCTTTGAAACGTCGTTGTATGCGAGTAATAGTTGTAAGCAGCGCACAAGGAAGCCAATAAGAGACACATCGCTTGAAGGCACGGGCCGTGTCCGAGCGGACACAATCCCGCAATCGATGTCCAGAAATGTACGAAACAACTCTCACGTCCAGCTGCACTGTGAAGAGGATGCTTATCTGAGTGAGTAGCCGAACATTTACACGCGTCCATTCCAATTTCAAGTAAAGGGGTCTACTGTGATAAATCAATTCTTCTCACTTCTCTCTCCATTATACTTCTTGTCATAATTTCTCTTTTTCTATCTTCTCTCACTCGTTTACGCACAAGTGTGTTCTTTCTCTGCATCCCCTCTCTCTCTCTCTCTCTCTCTCTCTCTCTCTCTCTCTCTCTCTCTTTATCTATATCTCTTATCTTTATTTTTATCTCGTGTTATCTTTATCTTTCTCTCTTTATCTTTATCTCGATTTATATTTATCTTTATTTATCTCTCTCTTTATCTTTATCTCCTTTTATATTTATCTCTCTCTTTATCTTTCTCTCTCTCTCTCTCTCTCTCGCTCTTTCTCTCACCGTGTCTCTAAATTATTATGTTATCTATTACCTTCTCATTTTCTTTTCATTTACTTTTCCTAATTTTTAGCTGGAGAAAGTGGTTAACTAGGTAACGACACGAACGGATAAACTTGGTGTGCGAAGCTGTAATCTAGTTCGTTCCACAGAAACACATTCATCAAGCCCACATCTGGCCTTGTGTCTAACCTTTTGGAAGGAAGTAAATAAAATAAATACTATTCCTATATCTTTATTACCAAACATATTTCCTTTTTTCTTCTCTCTATTTTCCTTATAAATTTTCTTCTCTCTCCTCAACTCGTTCTCTTTCTACCTTCTTATCTCTTTATTTCTTTATCTCTTTTTCATTCCGTTTCTCTCTTTTTTGTTTGTTTCGGTAATTCCCTTCCCATACTTTACTTTTCTTGTATGCGTTTCTCCATTTTTCGCACTCGCGTTTTTCTCCTTTAATTAAGCTCTCTCACCCTTGTCTTCTTCTATGCGACCTCATAGTGCATCCAGTGCTATAGACCCCTATTTCGGAGCTTTCGAAAGTGCGAAATGAACAACAATTACTCACGGGTCTATTCCGACTCAGTGTGATAGCACCTACCATTTCTTAAGTAGAATTTGTCCCTGTGAAGACACTAACATGTCTCAGACACCTGGAACAAGGTGTTTTACCCTACTCTATCCATCAGCCTCGAAATCTATCTTTCCCAACATATCCTCTCTCCCTCTCTCTCTCTCTCTCTCTCTCTCTATCTATCTATCTATCTATCTCTTTAGTGCCTTCCCTGCTTCCCAACCCTACAAACTACTTAACTGAAATACAAAACTATTTTCTATCATGAGTTTCCAGTTTAATAAGATTGAAGTAGTGTGAAGTCATATTTGCCGTTAATCCTGTGTCTTCTTTGAGCTAGAGTGGTAAACCATTGCCAATGTTCAATATATGGGTTCACTTTAAAGCTATCGTTGACAGAGTATCTGTTTACAAAATAAACCCCTGTAAACACATTACACTACCAACAAAAAGATGTAAATCGCTCCAGACACGACCTGATGGTTATAAACGAAAGATAGTTATCGCAAAGAATAGAGATGCCTATTGGACTTAGTCTTGAAATAAAAGCAAAGGCTACCAGGAAAATATTTCTATAACCCTGTAGTCCTTGAATAGAAGTAATTGGAATACGAAGCTCTAATACAATATTGATAGAGACTACTAGACTGACAAGTCAGACGAGCTGGAATAGGACAAGCCGGGAATAGATCAGACCATTCCAAAAAAAATTACATTTAATGATAGTATTTATATAAAAAAACTGAGACTAATAACATCAGGTCTGTGAAAGAGAGGTTGCAGAAAATATAGTGTGGTTTCAATCAATTCATAGATGTTTTTACATGTTATTAAGAACTCTCAAGTGCGACAGAGATTAACCATCCCTAATATGATAACAATACTCCATACATGATCTGGTAGTAGAATTGGTCTCAAAAAATATATGCACAATTTCGATAGTTGATATACGGTAAAACCTAAAAAGCAACCTCTCTTTTATTGTTATTTAATGTGTATAGCTTCTTTTCATCTAACTCTGTCCTCCTTTTGCGCATGCATTTTTTTCATTCTGTCTTCATCTTTTGTTGATTTTCCTTTTTCTCACTTCTTTCTGTAGCTCTTTCTATTATTCTCACTTTCCTTTCTCATTTACTCTACTTTGTCGTCTTCTACTATTTCCCTTTCTCTGCTCTACCCGTTTTGTCTTTTATGTTTCCATTCGTTTTTTAATCGATTTTCTCACAAATGTGTATATTTACCTTAAATGCCGAGGTATATAGATAACAATTAAATATGACAGCGAACAAAAATAAGACGATTTAAAAATGCTTTTATAGCATTAAAAACATAATTATAGTTTTAACTGACAGACGTAATGCAAAGCGTCATGAATAAAAGCCTATGTATCAACCGTGTGTACCGTGATAGGAAACCATACTTTGATACTCATCTAATGCGCTATACATAAGGTGGACTGTAACCATCTACTTCCCTATTATATTTTTAGGAAATTATACATCAGCAACAATATCATATATCATTCACATCGGAACATACAAATATAAAACTGTATTTATTTCGAGCATAAACATATTAGAGACATTTATTTGTCATACGATACAACGCTGTAACTCTTGCATGCAAAACGCACACACACACACACACACACACACACACACACACACACACACATATATACATACATATATATCCGATGCTCCCGTTCAGTATCGAAAGACAAAGGATACCCCTTGGAGAGGAAGATGCGCTTGTAATTGTGAGGCGATGCTTGCGCAATCTCCAACAACACCTATCCTGAATCGGCACTGTTTGACTCCAATGGCAAGGAAAAATACAGAACGACTAGAAACAATGCCGAGATAAGCGGACAGCGCGTACAACACCTGAAAGTCCCAAGTAGTCGCCCATTTAGTACTGACTAGGTTCAACGTTATTTAACTTCGGTGATCCAGTGGGAACCGATGTGTCAACGTCATTATACCGTACACACACATTATATATATATATATATATATATATATATATATATATATATATAACCATATATATTCTTAATGCGTTAGCTACTGTATTAATAAGGTACTTATAAAATACTTACAAACATATAAACACCATGTTTTTACCCGATACAGTTTCCACTTGACACCTGAAAACATAAGGAAATTAGAAAAGATCCAGACAAAATATGCAGACATAAATTATCTGTTGTATTTAACGATGCTTACTGCGTGTCAAATTATTAACGAGATAACATTTATTTTACCAGTTTCAGAAACTTACCGGTAGTTTCGTATCAAAAGCTTCGGAAACATTAGCAATGCTGAGCTGGGCGTACTGTAAAATTTTCGTACTATTCCGCGCAATGTAAACAACTTGCCACCGTAATTGCTGAATCCACGGTATTTGAGGTGTGTTAATTTACTAACAAGGCAGTTTCTTCCGTCAATAAAATGGGTTGTAAAGGTGGTTTGAGTAGTTGTGAAAAGAGTACTATTACAGAACAGCTAGCAAAAGGTAAAACTACCCTCGAAATATCAAAAATGATAGGAAGGTATTTTCATATATATATATATATATATATATATATATATATATATATATGTGTGTGTGTGTGTGTGTGTATACATATATATACATATATACACGTATATATACATATATAAATATATATACACATATATATACATATATATACATATATATGCATATATATACATATATATACACATATATATGCATATATATACACATATATATACATATATATATATGCATATATATACATATATATACATATATATACATATATATATACAAACATACATATATATACATATATATAAATATATATACATACATACATATATATACATATATATACATATACATGCATACATATATATACATATATATACATACATATATATACATACATATCTATATACATACATATATATGCATGTATATATACATAAATATACATATTTTTATACATACAGATATATATATACATACATATATACACATACATATATATATACATACATATATATATGATGATGATGATTGCAACGTCTTGTCAGACGAGTGCCACTCCCTCAGACATTTAAAATCCATGAGCCCAAATGCCTGAGGGAGTATCTATACAAAGATGATGTTACAGAGTCTTAGCTTTGTACGACAGCTAAGTCTCTTTCTCGGTTCAAAATGTTGAGATCCAGCAACAAGCAAGAGCAAGATAGCCAGCAACAAATTACACTGCAGACCAGCTTAATGCGGGTACTGGTCTCCAATTTTTTTTTTAAATCAGAGATTTGCTACTCCTAGAAAGATTGCCTTGACCACGGCTTACGGGAGCCCTCTCCACCCCAATACACATACACACACACACACACACAAATATACACTGTGTTAGTTGGCCGTTGACCCAGAAAAAGAGTTCATTCGCCCTTCGCAGCTAATTCTACCCTATGCGAGGAAGGCCATCAACTCCCCATATTTCCTCTATATAACACAGAACACGCTAGGTAACATACAAATATCCGTGCATGAGGTCGCCAAGCTAATCAAGAATCTTGATTCCAGCAAAGCAACTGGCCCTGACGGCAGCCCAATTATAGTGTTAAAAAAGCTTCAACCAGAACTTGCTCCCATACTTACGAAACTGTTATCGCGCTGCCTTAAGGAGAAGTGCTTTCCGACTCCCTGGAAGACCTCATCAGTTTACCCTGTATTTAAAAATTCAGGTGATAAGTCATCTCCCTCTCAGTACAGACCAATAAGTCTCCTGTGTGTTCTGAGTAAGTTGCTGGAATCATTATTAAATAGAGAAATAGTCAACCACCTCAGCAGAAACAACCTTCTTAGTGACACACAATATGGTTTCCGTTCTGCAAGATCTATCGCAGATGTGCTGACGGTAATATCTCACAGGATTAGTGAATCTCTTGACAAAGGATTCCTTTCTAGGGCAATTGCTTTAACATATTAAAGGTCTTCGACAAGGTATGGCATAAGGGTCTACTTCACAAGATTTCCAGCTACGGTATAACTGGAAATGTTTTCTCAATCATTAAATCATATCTCTCTGATAGGCTCATAAGAGTAGTGGTTGATGGACAAAAATAAGAGGCCTGCAGTATTAATGCTGGAGTCCCTCAAGGGTCAATCCTGGGCCCAACTCTCTTCCTGATCTACATCAATGACCTCCCTAAACACATCATTTGACATCTATGCTGATGACACAACCATCTACGGCAACACATCAAAGGCTGTAAATGACAAAGTTCTCTCTAATTCTCTCTCCTCTGATCTCGAGCGGGTGGTTCAGTGGGGGAAGACGTGGCTGGTTACCTTTCATGCATCTAAAACCAAACTCCTGTCCTTACATCATCAACGCTCTGATCCCCATC
>NC_136486.1:91503636-91511136 GCF_053919585.1 Euprymna scolopes | reverse complement strand
AAAATAGACTTCGTAGCCTCGTAGGAGATGTCCTTGTCCCTTCCTTGCTACCTGTATCTCACAGAAGAGATGTTGCGAGTTTGTCTCTGACGTATCGTTATTTCCATGGAAAGTGTTCGACTGAGCTTCAATCTATGGTCCCCCCTCGCCAAACTTTCACAAGAAACACTCGTCTAGCTGTAAACACTATAATAATTCCCCCCACTCTTTATCTGTGCCTAAACCTAAACGTAGATTCCATGAACAAAGCTTCTTTCTTAGAACTGCACGCCTGTGGAATTGTCTTCCGTTTTCCTGCTTTCCGGCTGACTACAATATGGTTGTCTTCAAGTCTAACGTAAATAAGTTCTGGATGAACCGTTCCATATAAGTTATCAAATTTACCAAATTTTCGTTACTAATGATTACTATATTGTCCAATTTCTACTGTACACTCTTTAACCCTTATCCTTGAGTGGCCTCTTGGCCTTGATAATGTGGTGATGCGTATGTAAAAAAATATACATACATATACATATACATACATATATATATACGTACATATATATACATACATATATATACATACATATATACATACATATATAGATACACACATATATATATATACATACAGTGATGATCATATTTATTGGCACGGTTAAATAAAAGTTAAATTTTGTCTAATAAATTCTAAAAAAACGGATTAAATTAAAGAAAATAACAAAGTATATTATGTATTTTTAACTGGCCTTTCCGATGCAGCAATCGGATTTTAGAAAAAATAAATAACAAAGGAACAACAAACATAATTGCAAAAAACCCTTGTTCAAAATTATTGGCACGGCTTTGTTTTTCTTTTAGTATCAGTATAATATCAATCAATTTCCGGTTTACGTGCTTTCTGAACTTTTTATAGCCATATTATGCTTGTTTAACGCTAATTCAGTGAATAATTTTTTTCAGATAATTTTTAGATAGCGATTTATTTAAACTATTATAAGTGACTAAATTATAATTTTCAATCGCCATGGTTAAAACTAAGGAACACAGCGAAGACGTCAGGAAGCTTGTTGTAGCATGCCATACCAATGGGGAGGGCTATGATAAGATTTCAAAGAAGCTAAACCTTCCCAAATCCACTGTTAGAGCCATAATAAACAAGTTCAAATCGCAAGGCCACGTTATGAGTTTAGAGGGTAGAGGGAGAAAAATTATTCTTTCCCCAAGAGATGAACGGAAAATTGTTCGACAAGTAAAACAAAACCCAAGGATCTCTGTTGGCGAGATTGTTGATGAACAGAGCACCTCTGGAGTGAATGTATCTCGACATACAGTTGGTAGAGTTTTGAAGAGAGCTGGTTTAAAAGCATGTCGTCCGAGAAAGACTCCCTTATTGAAGCCTATGCACCTAAAAGCAAGGCTATCCTTTGCAAAACGTCATATTGATAAATATGTTGCATTCTGGAAACGTGTTCTATGGACTGAAGAAACGAAAATAGAGTTATTTGGTCATAATAAAGTGTCTTATATTTACAGAAAATCTGGCGAAGCTTTCCTGCCTAAGAACACCATACCCACAGTGAAGCACGGTGGAGGCAGTTTGATTTTTTGTGGGATCCTTTGCTGCCTCTGGACCAAGGCGACTTGTTAAGGTCACAGGTAGCATAAAAAAGGAAGATTATGTTAAAATATTGGATGAAAACCTGAAAGACTCTGCTAAAGAGCTCTCACTTGGTCGTCGTTGGTGGTTCATGCAAGATAATGACCCAAAGCATTCGGCTAAACTGACTAAGAAATGGCTTGAGGACAATCATATTAATGTTTTGGAGTGGCCATCACAAAGCCCAGACCTTAATCCAATTGAAAATTTATGGAGAACATTAAAATTGAGGGTAATGCAAAGGAAGCCTAAGAATCTTATTCAATTGGAGGATTATTGTCAGGAAGAGTGGGCTAAAATTACTACTGAAGAGTGCAACAACTTGGTTGTAAACTATGAAAAGCGACTGAGGAAGGTAATCAAGGCCAAAGACTATACAATTGATTATTAAATAAATCGTGCCAATAATTTTGAACAAGGGTTTTTTGCAATTATGTTTGTTGTTCCTTTGTTATTTATTTTTTCTAAAATCCGATTGCTGCATCGGAAAGGCCAGTTAAAAATATATAATATACTTTGTTATTTTCTTTAATTTAATCCCTTTTTTAGAATTTATTAGACAAAATTGAACTTTTATTTGACCGTGCCAATAAATATGATCATCACTGTATATATGCATATATAGAAAAATATATATACATACATATACATATATACATATGTATAAATACATATATATACATACATATATATACATATATATATACATGCATATATATATATATATATATATATATATATATGCACAGAACTTTCGGCAACCTTGCATGTCTTAAAATATTTAAGTACGAGACAACACTGAAAAATTTATTTTTCTACATAATGAACAGTAGTCTGTCTGCAGTAAATACAACATACATATATATATATATACATACATATATTGTACATACATATATTGTGCATACATATATATACAAATATATATATATTTATACATACAGATATATATATACATACATATATTGTACATACATATATTGTGCATACATATATATACAAATATATATATATATTTATACATACAGATATATATATATACATACATACATATACATACATATATATACATACATATATATGCATACATATATATATATATATATGTATATATACAAACATATACATGTATATACATACATATATATACACACATATATATACATACACATATATATACAACCATGTATATTCATACATATACATACATATATATACATACATATATATACATATATATGCATATATATACACATATATATATGTACATACATATATATATACATACATATCTATATACATATATATGCATACATATATATACATACATATATATACATACATATATAAACATATGTATTTGCAAATATATATACATATATATACATATATATACATATATATATGCATATATATACATATATATACATATATATAGATATATACACATATATATACATACATATATATACACATGTATATATACATATATATATACATATATATACATACTTATATGCATATATATATACATATATATATACATACATATATATATGCATACACAAATATATACATACCCATATATATACATATATATATACATACATATATATATACATACATATATATACATACATATATATGCATACATATATATATACATACCTATATATACATACATATATATACATACATATATATACATGCATATATATACATACGTATATACATACATATATACATACATACATATATATATGCATACATATATATACAAACATATATGTACATATATATATACATATGTCTATATGTACATATATATACATACATATATACATTCATATATATGCATACATATATATATACATATATACATACATATATATATACATACATACATATATACATACATATATATACACACATATACATACATACATATTTATACATATATATACATACATATATATACATACATATTTATACATATATATACATACATATATATACATATTTATATAATTATACATATATATACATACATATGTATACATACATTTATATACATATATATACACATATATATACATACATTTATATACATATATATATATATACATTCATATACATACGTATATATATATATATATATATTTATATATATATATATATATATTTATATATATATATATATATATATATGTACACAGAAGTTTGGACACCCTTGCATTTCTTCAAATATTTAAGTATGAGACAACACTGAAAAAATTTATTTTTCTACATAATGAACAGTAGTCTGTCTGCAGCAAATATAACTGAGTTAATTTTGTTTCCACTCAAATTAACTCAAAATATAGCAATTATAATCTAAGTTCCTGCCAACAAAAGTGAGTACACATATCCGCCAGCTCCGCGCACGTCGTAATTGAAGAGTGGAAGAGCCTTCCAATGGTTACACTTGAAACTCTGGTACACTCCACGCCCAGTTGAGTAAAGGCAGTTTGGGTCACACAATATATGGAGAGTTGACAAGTTGTATGTAAATATTGACAATTTACGTAAGGGGTGTACTCACTTTTGTTGGCTCGGAGTTACTTTATAATGGCTATATTTGGTGTTATTTGGAGGGGAGACGTAATTAACTCTATTTTGTATGCTGCAAACTGCCTACTTTTTATTGTGTCAAAAAAATATTTTCAGTATTGTCCAATAAAGAAATATTCTTAAATATTTGAAGAAGTGTGAGGGGTGTACTCACTTTTGTGAGACACTGGATATTGCTCATATTACCAAAGATAAAAGAAAACAAGGACGAGTTGTTGTAAGCTATGAGCCAATTCGTTAATACTGACAGGTAATTTTACCGAGAAAATTGTGAAGGAGTCACCACAGAAGGTAAGGATTTCTTTTTTCACATCGAATTCGTGTTTTAATGCTTCTAGTGGCCTAAACCATTTTATTCCACCCCTCATTTTCGTAATTGAAGAGTGGAAGAGCCTTCCAATGGCTACACTTGAAGCTCTGGTAAACTCCATGCCCAAGAGAGTAAAATATATATATTCAGCTGTCATACCTTTTATAAAATATAGAATCTCCCGATCATCTTGTAATGAAATCCAACAATATATATATATATATATATATATACATATATATATACACACACATGCTTATATATACACATACATACATATATATATATACACATAAATGTATATATACACGTTTCTTACATAAACGTCACCACTTATCAAGGCCGATAGGCCACTCAAGGATAAGGGTTAAAGAGTGTAGAGTAGTCAAAGGACAATATAGTAATCGATAGTAATGGAAGTTCGGTAAATTATTAACTTAAGTGGAACGGTTCATCAGAAATTTGTTCACGTTGGACTTGAAGACAACCATATTATAGAAAGCTGGAAAGCAGGAAAATGGAAGACAATTCCACAGGCGTGCAGTTCTAAGAAAGAAGCTTTGATCATGGAATCCATGTTTAGGTTTAGGTACAGATAAAGAGTGGGGAAAATTATTGATAATGTTTTCAGCTTGTCTAGTGTTTCTTGTGAAAGTTTGGCGAGGGGGACCATAGATTGAAGCTTAGTTGAACATACATACATATATATACATATATATATATACACATACATATATATATACACATACATATATAAATGCACATACATACATATATATACACATACATACAAATATATATACACATACATATATATATGCACATACATATATATACACATACATATATATACACACACATATATATTTATATATATATACACATACATATATATATATACACATACATATATATATACACATACATGTATATATATACACACATATATATGTGTGTGTGTGTGTGTGTGTGTGTGTGTGATGGATTCTGTCATTAAAGACGATGAATGAGGGTTCAGTGTGCAATTTTCAGCAGCTTCTAAGCTCTGCGACACCACATGCATAATTACAGCCCTGCAGACGTCCAGTTCATGATATTTATGGAAGAGAGAACAATAAGCAAAGCATTATGGCCACCACGTTCCCCGGACTTATCATCATGTGATTTTGATGTGTGGGGGACTTTAAAACAAAATGTTTATAAAAATAATCCTCACAATCTAGACCAAGTAAAGGAGAACATTACCAACGCTATCAGGAGACTCACCGGAGAAGGCATACAGGCAGTACCTGCAAACGTTGTTAAACATACCTAGAAATGCCTACATGAAATCGGGGAGAACTTCCAGCATCTTTTATAACACTGCAGTTAATTTAAACAATGCTACGGATAATTTAAACAATAAAAACTGTCCCTCCTCTCCACTACATTTCCTGGGCTGCTTTTAAGGGAGTCGCCTTGTATATGCGTGTGTTTTTAATATCAGGAACCAGTTTTGATTTAACACCATTTTTTCTTCCGCACATCGAGTCTGCGATCTTTCTGCTTTGCCATGTATAAATAGTGAGGCTGTTTAAGCATATCGGTTTTAAGCAAAATACGGATGAAAGCTAATCTAAAAATGTTATTTAAAGTTGTAGTTTCGATTTTTTTTCTATATATTTTTTTAACGATTACAAAGTGTCGAACAATGTTCCTGACATATCTAGAAAGAATTCTTAACTATTATGGTATGTCATGGTCTCCGTGTCGCACAACAGTGGAAGAGTATCCGGCACTAACAAAGGTGATTAATTACATCTTTCATTTCTCTTGCTTATTATTATATAAAGATGTTAATGTTTATAAGAACATAATTCTCGAGGGAAAATTTGGAAATATTTCATAAATTTTATTTTATTCGCAAGAAAAATATCATTACGCAAACGGAAGATAAATAATGAAGTACTGCAAAATGATGCCAAATATGTATCAACTTTTCACTTAAAGATTCAGCAAAATTTAGGAAATACACAACTTTTAATTAAATTTTTAGTATTTATAATTATTTATCGGGGAATATAATTCATTATTATTTATTTTACAAAGTCACCTCATCAGTAAAAATAGGGGGGGGGAGGACGAGCAGTTAAAGACGCCAAAATAAAACTAGCATTTTAGTTGTGAGTAAGGCATCTAAATTATAAAATCTGTTTCAATTTCAGTCAGTCTATCTTTTGGTACGCTGTTATATTTTGTCTTATAATTAGAATAATTAGTTCTAGAATATCTATACATAATGTGCACTGTTTTCTCTTAATAGGATGAATACATTTAGTAATACATAAAAATAAAATTTGCTCTTTAGACTCCAGGTCTAATTCCCTATAAATATATATGGTGTTAATCGTGACACCCTGCACTGAAGAATCCCGAAAGGATGAAACACTAGTGTCGGTAGGTATTTAATTATTAATTAATAATTTAATTATTAATTTAATTATTATAGTAAAAAAATAATTATATGTATATATATATATATATATATATATATATATAGTATTATAGATATATAGTATTATAGATATATATATATATATAGTATTGTATATATGTATATAGTATTATATATATATAGTATTGTATATATAGTATTATATATATATAGTATTGTATATATAGTAATATATATTACTATATATATAGTATTATATATATATAGTATTATATATATAGTATTATATATATATAGTATTATATATATATATATATAGTATTATATATATATATATAATATAAAGCTGAATGTGTGTGTATCTGTGTGTGTGCGTGTGTGTGTGTGGTCACGAATAGACTCCTATATGGTTGACTATTTTAAAAAACTGATTACATATAATGATAGAATATGTATCGAGACACAGGAATGGGTATATTTGATCTGGCAGAACGGTGGTTCATT
>NC_136486.1:91483636-91498636 GCF_053919585.1 Euprymna scolopes | reverse complement strand
CATACATATATATATATATATATATATATATATATATATATATATACTGTTCTCATTTTAAGTTATATTTTCACAGCGTCTCAGGCGACGTAACCTCCGCCATGCCTTAGGTGTATCTTGTCAAACATGGGAGCATTTGCATGGAATTTCAAAGGAAATCCTTTATTTTACCTATCATCTTTACATAGACCGATATCTGTATTTTCAGATATATTTGTAAGCATGCATAAAATAATATAATACAGTATGTATATCTTTTTTTGTAATTTACTCTGATAAGCTTAACGAGTTTTTTTTAGGACTGAAACACACCGTTTATTCTGTAACTTATTTCCATAAGTATATTTGGACACAATATATATATATATATATATATATATATATATATATATATATATATATATATACTTTCAATTTGTATTTACATAAGCAGTAATGTGTTGCCACACAGTCATGAGCATGTTTCGGTCTTCTAGTGTTTAGTAACTAGGGGCCTCTTCAGGCAACAACGCTTATATTCAAACACGGAATATATATATATATATATATATATACTAGTATTGGGACGATTAATCAGAATCGGGAATCGGAAAAATCGGTAGATTTGGTGGTATCGGAATCGGTATCAGAATCGGAAAATCGATGCCCATTTTTCGATGCCAAAACGATTTTTTAATTGTTTTTTTTTTATTTGAATTTTGTTTAAAGCAAAATATTCCATTGCTGATGATAATGATAAAATAATAAATATTTATTGATTTTATAATATGTTAAAATCTATAGATCATCCTCCACAGGTGCATTTTGATCTTCATATTTAACATGTGTTTTTACGAAAATCGGGGAAAATAACAATTTTATAGTTCAATAATTAGAGATTTATAAAGAATCGGAATCGGAATTGGTAATTGTATCGGAATCGGAAATTTAGCACAGAATCGGTAATTGTTGCGGAATGTGGGAAAAATATTGGAATCGTCCCATCACTAAAATATACAGTGTATCACAAAAGTGAGTACACCGCTCACATTTCTTCAAATATTTGAGTATATTTCTTCATGGGACAACACTGAAAAAAATTTTTTTTACACAATGAAAAGTAGTTTGTCTGCAGCATATATAACAGAGTTAATTTATTTTCTCCTTAAGATAACTCAAAATATAGCCATTAAAAGTTTAGTCCCTGGCAACAAAAGTGAGTACACCTCTTAGGAAACTCTCAATATTTTGTGCGGCCACCATCATTATCCAAAACTGCCTTTACTCTCCATGGAATAAAGTTTACCAGATCTTCATATGTTGCCACTGGAATATTCTTCCATTCTTCAATTACGACGTCGCGAAGCTGGCGGATATTTGAGACTTTGCGCACCTTCACCTTCTGCTTGAGAATGTTCCAAAGATGTTCTATTGGGTTCAAGCTTTCGGACATGCTTGGTCAGTTCATCACCTTTACTCTCAGCCTCTTCAGTAAAGCAGTGGTTGTCTTGCATGTGTGTTTTGGGTCATTGTCAAGTTGGAACACTGTTCTGCGACCCAGTTTCTGGGGGGAGGGGATCATGCTCTGCTGCAGTGTTTAACAGTGCATGTTGGAATCCATGTTTCCCTCAATGAAATGTAACTCTTAAATACATGCAGCACTTATGCAGCCTCAAACCATGACATCCCTACTATAATGCTTGATTGTAGGTATGACACACTTATCTTTGTACTCCTCACCTGGTCACCGCCACACATGCTTAAGGCCATCAGAACCAAACAAGTGTAATTTAATCTCATTAGACCGTAGGATATGGTTCCAGAAATCTATGGGCTTTCTTGACATGTCTTCAACAAACTGTTCGTGGCTTTCTTGTGTATTGCTTTCAGAGGAGGTTTCCTCCATGGGATGACAGTCATGCCCACCAATTTGAGGAGTCTAAAGATAAGTGTGCCAAATGGTGCATAGTAACTACAAATAAATTGCTGAAACAATTTAAGCAGAGAAATGTAATATATTAAAAATATTGAATGCAGAAAGAAAGAAAAATAAGTTTTGTTAGGTAATCTTTTGAAAAAATTAATTAAAAGAAGTTTTTTCCGCAAAATTTTTGCATACAAATGAAAATATGATTATTTGGTGCGAACAGACTATCAATTTCCTAAAGAAATATATTACCAGTGAAATTGTTTTGTAGTTTGGTAGGATTTTTGGAAACTGCCTTTTACTTATCAGTAATGAATATTTGTGATTGTATGAAGTAAAGAAAATGCGATATGTGATATTAGAATTTTTTTTTTTTACATTTTCATTCCAAACAAGGCACATTGCCACTTTGGTGTACTATCAGGGGCAGCAACTGCTGGGACACTATGTTAGGATTTGGGCAGCAAGATGTCGGTTCACGTTACACTTGAACTTCTGCATGTCAGTACAGTTAGGGAAGCAGGGACCTGAAATGGAATTCCAGAGTCTAGCGGTTCTGGGGAAGAAACTTTTACATCTAGAGATCTCTACTGTGTGGGATGGGATTTAGCTGCCTGTCGGGTTTGTCGAGGGTGTCTACGTCGTGGGGGCACAAGTGTCTGCAGTTCGTCAGAGCATTCACCATTAAAATACTTGTAGAACAGGCAGAGGGATGCAACATTTCGTCGATGGGACAGAGTCTGAAGCTTAGATGCCAGTTCAGGGCCTATCAGATTGGCGACTCTCTTTTGAACCTTGTCTAGGAGCGAGAATTAATAGAACATGTTATTTATGAAGGTACTTTAGAATACTGGATATGCTCAATGTTGTTGAAAAAATAAGGAGGTTGCAGGTGTTTGGTGTTCGTTAGAATCGAACTACATATAAATATGAAATGATTAAATTTATTTCATTCAATTATCTTTTGTAAGCAAGTGTGTTTAAAAAATATTGGTTTTGTTATTTGTTTAAAGCTCTTGCATACACAATATTTGATATTTAGCTTCTGATACTAATACATATAGATGTTGTCATTAGTCTACATCTGAACATCGTATATGAAAGTGTTCATGGGCAAATAAGGCAAAGCTAAAATGGAACAAATGGCCGCCACGTATGATATTTGGACTTGTGTATTGTTATGGGAAAATAAAATTTAGTTGGTTACTGATATCTTTTTCAATTGAATTGCTGAATCTGATGATCAAAGTAAAGAGTAAAATGGTTAAAAAATGAAAATGTGTTTCATGAAGTATTTGTTTATAAATGACATGTACTATATAATTGTTAAGAGCTTGAATTGCGGTTTCTATTAGCTTATGGGATACATATCGTTTCTTTTTTCGTAAACTTTGCAACAAAGTCCTAAGCAACGTTAGTATTTCATCCCATCATTAAACTGCATGGAATCGTTTAGGAAGCTATTGTTGCCATTGTGAGTTAATTCATAGTTAACCATTTTTAATAGTTAACTACGAAGTTCATACTTGTGCCTCTATGTTATCATCTATACGTTCAATTTTTATGGATATTTCGTTATTGTTTCTTGATATATGAAAATACAAAATAATTAATTGTTAGATGAAAGTCCAAATAATAAGAAAGACATTGCATTACAATGTAAAGAAGGACTTTTGACATAATAAAATTATTTCAACACGGTATCGTATGTGTAAAAGTACTCTATTTTTTAGAATGTGTTAGTTTTCCAAATGAGAAATAGTAACTACGTTGGAACAGTATTTTTGTTTTTACATCTAAAGAAATATTTAAACTAAGAGAAAGTATATATTTAGTTACTATGCAAATGTAACGAAAACTATACATTGACAAATCATAATGTGTCGATGTAAACGTTATTTGATTATTGTTTTCAAACTAAGAGATTAGTTGTTTTTTTTTTATTATTTTTATTTACAAAGATACATTTGGACACTAAAACCAAGGCAAAGTAAAGAAAGAATAGTAAAAGATTGTTGCTTTAAATAACTTATATGAAATGTGAATACAAGTAAAGTTTTTAAGAAGAAAAACGAAAGAGTAAACCGCACCAACGACGTGTTTGTTTTATTAAGAAGAGGTTGTACGCTATTTGAACCCAATAACACAACTGTTGTTGAATTAAAAGTCAGTTAGTATTATTTGGGCTCATCGAACAACTGTTCTCATCTTCAGTGGGATTTTCAAAACGTTTCGGTCGATGTAACCTTTGACCTTCTTCAGGTGTATCTTTTCGAATTCGAGAATGTTTCTGTCGACCTCGGGAATATTGAGGAATTTTGAGCGGAACACTTATTTTCTTCACAGGGGTAACATGCTTTTGTTCCGTCAGCCATGACTGGATAGAGGTCCTAAGTAATGTTGTATATTGGTTTATATTGTAGGAGATGATATATTAAAACGTGTCATATGTTATCTAGTGGATGTAAGATATTATTCTTTTAACAGACAGTTAATAAACGTATAAATCGTATGTTGTTTAGCTAGGAGGACATGATATTGACGTGTAAACCGAATATTATAAATTTATTACAGTTGTCTCAAATGGTTTTCACAGGATCTGCAGTGAGTTTATATTCTCTGTTCATACAGCCCGCTCCTAGATGTCTGTCCACCCCTGTCTAGACGTCTGTCCGCTCTGGCGGTCAATCCTCAACTCTCTGAATCTCCACAAAACTAACTACATCACGTGTTCTCTTACGTCAACTAATTACGTGTCTCAGACCAACCTAATGTCCACAGCTAGTTATTTGTTTATTCAAAACCCCAAAATAATGTTTACATATATTTTCTATTTTCACATTCCTTTTTCGATTCACACGTCAACCATTTCTTCCGCAATTTAATTTTTTATTCTTCTAATCACAATAACTGATCCAGCGACCATCAGTCGCTCAAATCAGTTAATAAGAATACAATAACAATAATAATAATAATGTTTGACCCTTGACCCCGCTTGCCACAGTTAACAGATACTACGCTATGATCACAGCCTAAAGGGTCATAACATTACAGTAATTCGCAATTGGATTTTCCGGTTGTCAATACTGAGGATTTAACCTTCATCCTTCAGGAGAATATCACTTTTTACAATTGATTTGGTGACACAAGATGAGAACAGTAGTTTGGTGAATCCAAATAATATGAATAACTCAAAAATTCAGAAATGTCATAAACAATGCATTTATTTCTAAACTAAACTAAAGTAAAGTACATATTTAAATATTATGGAAAGTTATGGAGAATTATTCATGTACAAAGCATCAAATGTCTGCGTAAAACGAATAACCCATAAAAGTAATTCTTATTTGTAACATAAAAGATTCCCTTTTTTGTTTTTTTGTTGATAATTTTCAACGTAAAATTTGATCTAAAGAAAAAAAAGAACGAATTGAAATATTGAAATTAAGAACGTAATTTAAATTCGAATGTAAGAGTAAATCATAATGATGATTTTATATTTGTTTTAAAGTGCGATCAAAGTCTAAAAATAGAAAAACATTGAGTTATCAACTTTACTCAGACTGAAATGGAACACTTAAAGGAGTATACGTTGTCGAATCCAGCACGACTGATTAATAATGTATGTTATTGTATTAGAAATAGCGGAAACATCCAGTAACTGACGCCATTTTGAATGTTTAAGAATTTATTACTAAAGTGTTCGTTAATTGAAAACTATGGAATGACAGATTAACGGAATGTAAGTATTCAGCCAATGAAATCGCTGGAAAATGAAGAAGCGAATGATCAAGGCGCCCTTTATTATTTTAGTATGAATTTAGTTGTACAAAAGAGAGAAATCTTTCATGTCGATCATCAGAGGAGTCAGACTTGCTACTCGAATGGTACAGGGTCTATCAGATCTGCCATATGAAAACCGATTTTTAAATTTTTTTTCCTCATTTAGACGCGAACAATTGCGCAGTTATCTGGTTTGTGCCTACAATTTACTCAATGAGCCTTATAAGATATTAATTGTGGCCTATTATGCATTCATGCACCAGAAAACTATTTCACCGTCGATTTGGATTAAATCGGAGATGGGTCGCTCCTTCAATCAAAATACCTAAACCTTTGGAATAGACTTCCAAGAGAGGTAATAAATGGGCAAAGATTTAATGTAAATTTGATCAAATGGTCGACTACCGTGTACATTTCTACCAGCCTTTTCCTACATAACAATTGAATCATGTATGTTTTATGTTTCTTTTCACATAAATTGAAATAGATTGAATTGAATCTTCATCCTTTTCGATGTCTTATCAACTAATTTTCAAATTTAGTCACTTTTACCTAACTGACTAAAGCCCACGTATTGACTTAGTGCCTGCAAACACCTTCACCTGATTACAATATTCTTTCATAGACGGTTTATTCCGTGACATGTGTGTTCAGTTTTTTTTTTTAATAAATAGCTGTGAGTATTTGATTGCCTTGTTAGCTGATTTGCACTCTAAGAATAACAGTAACCGGTCAGTGCAACCGCAAGAGGGCATAGTTTAGAGAATTAATCTTTTAAGTCAAAGCTAGAAAATCTAATCGCCCTCACTTGCTGGGGAAACACTAATACTAAAGTCATATGATAACTCACTAATCGTCTTTCCTTTGCTTTGTTCCATAAGGTTGTATCATATGCATTAAAATAATCAGCTCTAAAAATGTTTAAGGTAGATATTTCTCATACGGTTAATGAGATGGGTAGATTTGTCAGTTGAATTATGTAGAATTTAATAGAATTGAGTAGATTAAAAATGATTAAAGAACTTAACAAAATTTGATGTCTTACAAAGACGATTTATGACAAATATTTATTGATAATTGATTTGAAGATGATCATCTAGCCCACAGAGAAGCAGTTACATTGTAGCGTGTTCCATGGATAGAAAGTTCTTAGAAAAAATACTAATCATGGGAAATGCATTTCCAGATATACTCTCAGAACAAGTGCCTCTATATTAATAAACTAATTATAACAGAGACTGTGTGTCTAACATTTATGTCGATTTTAAACAAGTATATTCAACTAATTTAACAACCAAATAATGTCTGAATAAAATTAATTTATTTTTCAGAAAAGTCGTTTTGATAAAATAATTTAACTGCCGCCATGCACTTGGTTTATAGGTTTAATTTCGCAGGATTTGAATGTGCATTGCACAAGTCAACAACCTCGTCGTTTTTAAGACTAATATGGACAATTTTTTCGGCAACCTTCTCTTTTTGCGTTCTATCTTTATTCTTTCGTTGCTCTCCGAGAAAACCCGATTTCATTATCATTTTAACGTGAGGGCATGACCTTTTAGCCAATCTAATCCTTGCTGAGTACAATTAGCATGTTACTCATAAGCAAAATTTCTTTTATTAGACCTCTAATAACATTTGAGATAAGATAAATCTGATAAGAAGGGGGGGTAAAAAAGCTGCCACTAATCACACTGTGAAAGTATTTGGTTTACGCTGTATAACTTTGCTAAAAACGACAGGCATAAGCGGATGTATCTAAAGATTCTTACTTCCGTTTTTCAACCTAACATTTTTTCACGGAAAATTCAAAACCGCCAATAATCTGTCCATCATTATATTTTAAACCCATTTAATATAAAACATAAATCGATGGGCTTTAATATGAAATGTGCTTTAGACTGATGTTTTTTATTTGCCTAACAATTTCCAAAAAGATAGCCTGCCTTCCTCCAGCGATGACACGTCGGAAGTTTCCATTTGTGTCCTTGACAATAGAGATTACCATTGCGAAGATTCACATTAGAAATTTTTCCACCAGTCAACGTAATAAATAAATTGCAGAATTTGTCTTATGTCGAAATGCAAACAACTTTAACTACTTTCATCAATGGAAAATATTGCATCAATAGTAAAGAATAACTTTCCAAGAAATAAAACGGATGGCATCACCAAAAATAAAAACAAGAACTTAGATATATTTACTCCGGAGTTCTATCGACTTATGTATGCTTATAAATAGAGATTATAACATTACCATAATAAAAAAAATTATAGCTTTGGTGTGGCGTCATATATTAATGATTTACGTC
Organism: Euprymna scolopes; assembly: GCF_053919585.1. Classification (NCBI taxonomy): domain Eukaryota; kingdom Metazoa; phylum Mollusca; class Cephalopoda; order Sepiida; family Sepiolidae; genus Euprymna; species Euprymna scolopes. The sequence continues at coordinate 91,490,635 of NC_136486.1, read as the reverse complement.
ATGTTTAAAACCATGAATGTAACCATAAGCTGTAAAACGTAAATAAATAAATTAACAACCAATTTATTTGAATTTCATTACGTAAATACAATAAAAACAGTTTAATATTACATATGCATTAAAATATGGACCCATAATTCTAGTGAGTAAATTAGAAATGTATGCTTTTCTAATCGCATACGATCATTTTTTTATGTTATGCATTGCATTTAAGCAGTAAATAACATAAACATGTTTTTGCGTGTGTGTGTGTGTGTATGTGTGTGTGTGTGTGTGTGTGTGTGTGTGTGTGTGTTCGAGTGAGTGTCATAGCAGTGTTTATATGATATATTGGCAAACTTCATGTGATCCTTCTCGCACCTGATTATAACATGGAAATGAATTGCAGCAAAAGGGAAGCAAGCTGATTTCAATACAGAACATGCTTGCTTAAAATAATCCAAGTAGACTTTTTATATAATAAATTAACCGTATATTTTGTTTTGATATTCTACTGTAAACCTCTACGTAACGAATAGGAGGAAGTAAATTGCATTGAAAACCGTGAGGCTAAGCAGCTTATAGTGATAAGGATAAGAACTATATCATGAAACGAAAATAATACGTGCATGTGGAGCAATGGAAAACGTAATAAAGAAAAAGAAAAGACATGTTACGTCCACTTTACATACGTGTGTGCTTATCATTTAGATGCGAAAACAATATACGAAGATAGAAATGTAAAAATTCTTCTTCTACGCTAAAAGTATTAGATATTTAACGAATAGCTCGTCTAGTACATAACTGGTTAATTGAGGATAATAAGAAATGAAAGGTCAACCTAGGTCAACTTCATGAACCGGAAGTGAGAATTTCTAAACTGTAATAATTAATAGAAATGATATGAAATTACATGACTCTAAGAGAGACTGTAAGAGAGAAAAGAACAGTCTGTTTCGGAACATGCGGCGGGTTGATGTAGAAAATTATACGCGTTGACAAAATATGATTAAACCGATCTGCTTTTTTTCTGTCTCCCCGGATTTGGAATAGAGATCACGTTAAATAAAGCTCCTCTGTTTTCCATCAGTTTGGTCTCAACTGAAGTATATGTATTGAGATTTAGTTTTAAAAGCGTGAAGGACAACGAGCAACAAAGGATTACGGAAGGTTCAGAACGCAACAGTAGAACATAGAAAATTACAAAAACAAAACAAATAAGTAATCGAAAACGCAACACACATTAAGCAAACACTTAAAAGCAACAAATTGGCTATTCGCTATTAAACTCTCAGATTGTATGCGTTGCCATTTCAATAATTATATCACATTATCCTATTGAATACCAATATACATAAGTTACATTAACTCGGGGAAAAAGCCACGCCAGTCAAAATAAAGGGGCCCCGATAAGTAAACAAGTGTTTCTGTTTTAATGCACTAGCAGTATCCGTACACGGGAATTTATTCCTTCAATCAGTCCTGAACTTAATGTAAGAATTTTTATTTTAATTTTGATTTTTTTTTTCATTTTTAATATATGCATATAAGAAATAAATATATGACAATGTATAGCGCGCAGTTTTATTTAAAAGTCAATATATAAGTATGTATAAGGTTACATTATGCTCGAACGTATATAATATATAAGTATGTATAAGGTTACATTATGCTCGAACGGCCATTGGTTATAGAGACCTACAGACACTAGCTACAAAAGACTTTCTGACCTATCATATAGTACTGGGTGCACGGGAACCAGTCAGGGCTGTCATACAAAGAAAGATACTGGATCTCTGCATGAACCCTATTGGATTACTATGTTTCTGAATATAATGCAGGCAAGAAATCAGATTAACCCGATTAAGGTTAACGCTGTTGTAACAGCGAATCCGGTATTTTTTTTTTTTTTAGTAGTAAAAATTCACTAATCGCTAGAGCCCGAATGCTACTTGAGTTTGTCAGGTGGACAATGAGACAACGTCGCGATATTTGGTAACGATGGTTGTAATTGAGCAGCATTTGAATATATAATACGACGCATCAAGAAGAATTTCTTTACATTAAACTTAAAAACAGTTATAGTTTAATCAGAGATGCTTCACAGATAAGTAATTTTAGTAAATAATTTATGTTTATGAGAGGTTCAGTTTAGTTTTAGATACAGAATTGATGTAAAGATAACTGTGGAACATTAAATTACGCAGAATTTCGGTATAGGCAATAGAGAGCATTTCGTCTGGTGTAAATGTTAGCAATGGTTGAAAAGCATCTATAATTATTGCATACACAGTAGTGATTGATGCTGCTGATAAACATGCATTATATAAAATGCAATCCATTTTTATTCTAGTAACACATTTTTATCTCATAGGATTAGCGAATCTCTCGACGGAGGCAACCTTTCGATGGCAATTGTTCTTAACATATCAAGGGCCTTTGATAGGGTATGGTATAAAGGTTTACTTCACAAGATCTCCAGCTATAGTGTAGCTGGAAATGTCTTCTCAATTATGAAATCATTTCTCTCTCTGATAGGTTCATAAGAGTAGTAGTTGATGGCCAGAAATCAGAAGCTCGCAGTATTAATGCTGGAGTCCCTCAGGGGTCCATCCTGGGCCCATTTCTCTTCCTTATCTACATTAATGATCTTCCACATCACATCCTTAAATCATTCGTAGACATTTATGCTGATGACACTACCATCTATGGTAGCACATCTAAGACCGTAACCGACCAAGTTCTCTCCGATTCTCTCTCCTCTGATCTTGAGCGCGTGGTGCAATGAGGAAAGAGGTGGCTGGTTAATTATAATGCATCTAAAACCAAGCTTTTATCTTTACATCATCAACGCTCTGATCCCTATCTGGCATCAATTGAAATGAATGGCTCTCATCTTGGGGAGGCCTCGTGTTTTGAAAAGTTTCTGGGCTTGACCTTTATTACTAATCTGAAATGGAACATATAAATCAAATCCGTTGCTAAGGCCGCTGAAAAAATGGTGGGATCCTTCTATAGATCTAGTAGATATCTCACTGGGGATGCAATTCTCTATCTATATAAGAGACAGGTACGTCCAAGGATGAAGTATTGTTTCTATATCTGGACAGGAGCCGCTAGAAAGGACTTATCCTGTCTTGCTAGAGTTCCAAATAGACTGTGTAGGAGATGTCCTTTTCTCTTCCCTGCAACCTCTATCTCACAGAAGAGATGTTGTGAGTTTGTCTTTGCTTTATCGTTATTTTCACGGAAAGTGCTCCATTGAGCTTCCATCTATGGTCTCCCCTTGCCAAACTTTCACAAGAAACACTCGTCTAGTTGGAAACACTATCAATAATTCCCCCCACACTTTATCTGTGCCTAAACCTAAACGTACATTCCATGAACAAAGCTTCTTTCTTAAAACTGTACACCTGTGGAACTGTATTTCGTTTTCCTGCTTTCTAGCTGACTACAATATGGTTGTCTTCAAGTCCAACGTAAAGAAGTTTTTGATATACCGTTCCATTTAAGTTAAGAAATTTACCGAATTTCAATTACTATCGATTACTATATTGTCCAAATGACTACTGACATTCTTTAACCTTTATCCTCAAGTTGCCTCTGAGTCTTCATAAGTGGTAATGCCTTTGTATATATATTTTTTTAATCAGAAGAATATTGCTATTGTCGTCCGAATATGTAAGGCACGTTGATGCATAACTGAAAGTAATATGGTACAAATGTGAAAAGAATACCATTGTATCTTATATTTAGCAAATAATATTTAAAAATTCGTATTCATAATAAAAAGGTATATATTTATTGTATTTCAGTAGTCAGTTGTATATAGGTTGATAAAAACTTCATATAGACGCTATACGTAATATATATATATATATATATATATATATATGCATAGATCATCGTATAACGATTAGATCACTGTCTGACTGACATAAATTAACATTTAAAATTAAAATGTTTAAATTCAACGTTATTTCACGCGGTTAATGGTAGCCGAATTGATACGGTCTTCGCTAATCGAGCCAGAGATGTCTCGTGTTGCAGGTTTCGAATCGTTCGACTGGTGTTAATCGTGATACCCTGCAATGAAAATAAAACACTAGTTTCTGTAGGCATTTAATTATCATAGTAAGAAATAATTTTATATATATATATATATTAATAATGTAATTCCCCGAGGATAAAATTGGAAAACCGTCTTCTTTTACGGTAGAAGTGTTTGATATTACACACTTCCAAGGAAGAAAAAAAAATTTAAATGGAAAAGGCATGAAACTTATAAAAATGTAAAAGACTAAAGCTATGTTACAAAATGCGATCTAAAATATAAGAAAAATATTTGTACGTCCTAAGAGATTTTTAATGAATCTTTTATGGATCGACAATTAGAAATGAATGTATTCCTTAATAAAATAAAAATGGATATTGTTCTTTAGAAAGGAACTGCACTGTAAGTGGGCTTTAAACCGTATCTATCTATACTCCTATAAATTCGTTTTTCTTTTGTGTGTATTGATATTCATATTAAAACCCCTCTTTTCTATTAGTATTTATTTGCTTTCCCACCAAAACAAATTGTGACACAAGGTCTTTTTAATGTGGGGTGAACCATCTCCCCGAAAAAAGGCAAATGGGGCACTCTGGTCGAGTCCAAAAACAGTAATTGACAGGGACAAATTACCTTAAGTGCAGTATCTGCAGACAGATACTACACTTTGATCCCGGCCCGAATGCCAAGAACAACAGAAAAAAGGCAAGCCTCTTTTCTATTTATTTAAAAAGAAAATACAATTTTTCTTCTATATGGCTTATGGAATTGCATTCACTAGCAAAAGATCTAGCTAATTTGCATATTTTTTAAACATTCATTTTAATTAATTCCCTATTAGTTTTTAGTTTTCCTTATGGGATGATCATCTTTAGTTAACTACTAGCATTTCAGACCGGCGTTGCCAGGGTATTTGGAGGTGTATTTTGAGCAAAAAAAAAGCGGTCAATTTTTTCACTTTGACCCCTTAAAATGTATTGTTTTGGGCTCGAATCAAGTTATTAAGTTAGATCCATGCCAAAGAACCTATATCTAAAATTTCAAGTGTGTAGACCCAAAATTGTCGAAGGAGTTTGGTAGAGTTCTCAAAGGTCAAATCGTTGAACTTTCACCCCGTACTAGCGAAATTTCTGGCCAAAAACCGATCACCTCGATTTTCCCAAATCCCAGTACTCTGTATGTCAAATTTCGAGTCTGTAGACTAAAAATTGACAGATTTATTGCGTAGAGAAATGTACACAGACAGACACACAGACACGTTCACTTTTATAGATATACTAGCATGGGTTCTCGGCGTTGCGCGAGTATTTGGAGGTGTATGTTGAGCAAAAAAAAGCGGTCAATTTTTTTAAGTTTGACCCCTATTATGACCCCTTAAAATTTAGTGTTTTGGACTCACATCAATTTATTAACTTAGATCCATGTCCAAGGAACATGTATCTAAAATTTCAAGTGTGTAGACCCAATATTGTCGGAGGAGTTTGGTAGAGTTCTCAAAGGTCAAATCGTTGAACTTTGACCCCTTAATCGCCAAATTTCTGGCCAAAAACCAATCACATCGATTTTCCCAAAAAATTGACAGAGTTATTGCGTAGGAAAATGTACACAGACACACACACACACACACACACACTTTTATAGATATATAGAAGATAGATTACGTGTAATTATATTCATGCAGATATTCTACAAGATTTATCCTGGCATAATATTTGCGTAAAATATTTACAGGAAACACAAAAGTGTTTCAATATATATAGGTATATATTTTTGTTTAATCTATCCATCTATCTATCTATATTCTATACTCTTATGAATTCGTTTTTCTTTTGTGTGTATTGATATTTATATTAAAACCCCTCTTTTCTATTTATTTAAAAAGAAAATACAATTTTCTTATATATGGGTTGTGGAATTGCATTCAATAGTAAAAGGTTTGCACATTCTTTTAAATATTCATTTTAATTAATTCCGTATTAGTTGCTTCAGCTTTGTAATGGGATAGTCATCTTCAGTTAACTATTACATGCAATTGTATTAATGCAGATATTCTATATGCTTTATACTTGCGTAATATTTGCGTAAAAACTTTATAGTAAACACAAAATTTCCATATATATTTATGTATACGTATATATTTTTGTTTAACAAATTTTGCCTTCAAACTCCTCCTAGAGTTTTTGTCTACAGACATGAAACTTCATATATAAGGTATTTGAATCCATGCAAAACTTTATATTCCGGGTTTAGCCCGGAAAAATTGGTGCAAAAGTGTGAAAATTTAAAAAAAAAATGAAAATTTGCCAGGTGAAGGTCGAACGCCGGCATTACGAATGCATAATGCAGTAGCTATTGGTTCATGTTTTAATTTTAAACCTTGCATTAAGCATGTTTTCATAGCCCAGTCATTGGCGGCAGAGGCCAAATAAATCGTGAGCTGAACGTTTTAGTTTCGATTCTCGGTCGTGGCGCATGTCTGTGTGTGTCTGTGTTCATGTGTACATTTCCCTACGAAATAACTCTGTTAATTTTAGTCTACAGACACGAAATTTGATATACAAGGTATTGAAATTTGAGAAAATCTTTGTAATCCGTTTTTGGCCACAAATTTGGCTGTTAAAGAGGTCAAAGTCTAAAGATTTGACATTTGAGAACTCTACCAAACTCCTCACACAATTTTGGGTCTAAACACTTGAAATTTTTAGATATAGGTTCTTTGGACATGGATCTAACTTAATAACTTGATGAGAGCCCAAAACAATAAATGTTAAGGGGTCATAATAGGGGTCAAAGTTAAAAAAATTGACCGCTTTTTTATTTTATTTATTTATTTATTTATTTTCTCAACGCCGGGCGTAAATGCTAGTATTGTTTTAACAAAATCAAGGCGACAAAGATTAAATTGATAGAAACAATTAGTGTATTTTCATTGTTCGTTACAATTTGTTCGCGACCCTAATAATTAA
>NC_136486.1:91386136-91481136 GCF_053919585.1 Euprymna scolopes | reverse complement strand
ATTTTGATCTGATATTACAATTGTGTCGAAGTAAAATACACTTATCTTTCTAAATGGATTAAATCACGATTGATAGTTTGCATTATTTGGATTATTCGGACTACTGTTCTCGTTTTGAGCGTTATTTTCACGGCATTACGGCCGATGTAAGCTCCGACCTTCGTTAGGTGTATCTTGTCAAACTCGGAAAGCTTTCTGTCTGCCAAACCTGGGAATCTACGCGGAATTTCAAACGGAACACATTTTTAATCAACGTGGGTAACATGCTTTCCTTCCGTGAACCATGACCGGAAAGAAGCCTTAGCACTTTATCCGTTACGCCACGGGTCCTTACTACTAGTTGTCGAATAATCCAACTACTATAAAATACACTTCCTTAATCTTCGCACTTGGATCAATGATCAATAGTTGTTTTGTTCTGTCTAAAGATGATATAATAATATATTCGTTCTGCGTTTGTACCGAATCACAAATTGTGACAAATGATTTGCAAATAGATCCTCTATACATAACGATCTATGTTCATAAACTACCCTATTAATAAGAGTACTTAGATAAACATGTTTAAGTTTAGACAGAGGGGATAAATGCTGTGTAATAGTACGATATCAAACACTTTTAAGAGTCTGTGATTTTTTTCTTTTCAGACAGTCTCTTCTCACTTTCAGTAAATTATTAGAATGGTGGTGGTGTTTTTTTTTGTTTTTGTTTTTTTGTTGTTTTTTTATTGTTGTTAAACGCCTGCGGTGCTTGAAGAAGTTCGATGGAATTGAGAGTTTTTTTTAATGTTTGCTTCGAGCCATTCCTAACATCGATGACCCTTTATCGAACATCATTATACTTGCTGCCGCTAAGAGGAGGTCAGAAAATACATTCTCTTACACCAGACCTCACAATTATTATATGCCCGAGGCGGTATTGTAAAAGACAAAGATTTGCTTTGGAACAAAATCTCAGCGGAAAAAAATATTCAGAATAACTTTCTTAAGACATAACAAAAGTTATGACTGCCATGTTTAAAATGTGTGTGTAGACTCGGGAAATTAAATTTCTTTTAGAAGGCAATATCTTTCACAATTCTTCCTGTCAGGTCTTCCAACTAGACTCTTGTTTTGAATATAAAACTCGTGTAATTGAAGTTGTCTACTTTTTTAATAAAAGGTTCTCGCAAGTAATAGTGTCTAATTACGAGCCATACTTTACAAGACAATGCAAGGTTATATGGAATTTTTTTCAGTGTTTTGACTGCTTCTTGATAAATAATAATTAATCGTTTACTATGTCATTTACGAGTGTACAACTACCGTAAAAAAGACAGGAAACTTATGCTTCTCTAGTGTTCACAGTCGACATTCGCGTAGATATATTATTAAAATGTTCATATATACGATAGCATCAATTAAATTTATTATATAGAAATCTATCGGACATATTTTCTTATAGAATCAATATATATCTCCGGCTTGATTTCAGGTAGTGGGGAAAGATGGGTAAGTGGGAGTTAGCTTTCTGACTTGCTATCTGCTTTCTCATTATACATCACAACTTGAAATGATTTCGGTCAGCTTCAGAAAAGTCACGTGTTTTAATTGCTAGCTTTTACGTGGAAGGTTGAAAGTACACACACACACACACACGCATATATATATATATATATATATATATATATATATATATATACATATATACGTAGGTTAATATTTACAAGAGATGGGAAACCAATGAATTTATAACAAGGTTTATACAGGTGTGCTCAAGATCGAAGCAGAGCAATATATAGTTTTTATTTGTTTTACACAAGCATTTATATGTCAATACACATTCATGAGCATATTTCAGTATATCAGTTACAAGTAACTGGAAACCTCTTCAGGCGATATTGCTTGGAAAATGGCAATAGGATCCTTCTTTCATGCCAGAAAGTGACACAATGTTCAACGACCGAGATCGGAAATGTGCCGTTGTACAACTCATGGTCTTTACTGATTCATGTTATGATAACAGAACCATTGCTAGCACTCTCGAAATGCAAATACATACGGTTCAATATTGAGGAAAAAGCTGAAGGAAGTTTTCGGCCACGGCTACGGTTTTGGTGTGGTTTCAAGTTAGGGCCAAATCATGCCACCTCACATCTTCGACGTTGACTTCAAAGTCAGCACCAAAGTATACCTGGATGAGCTTAAGAGCGTGGTAATTCTCTGGTGCAAGAAGATGGCCGCTGGCAGACCCTGGGTGTGACAGCAGGACTCGGCGCCGGCCCACAAGTCCAAAGAGACCCAGGCTTGACTTCAGAAGTGCTACGACTTAGTAAACTTCTCTCATTGCCCCCTTCCTCCTCATACATGAAGCCATTTGACTAATTCGTTTGGTCATACGTCGAAGATATCATATATATCTTTATATATCTATATCTCTCTATATATATATCTATATCTATATAAATGTATGTGTATATATATATTTATATATATGTCTATATATCTATATATATATACATATCTATATTTATATGTCTATATATCTATATATATACATATCTATATCAATATATATACATATCTATATGTATATCTATATTTATGTATATATATATATATATATATATATGTTGTGACCATTTAGGCTGTGATCATAGCGTAGTATCTGTTAACTGTGTCAAGCGGGGTCAAGGGTCAAAACATTATTATTATTGTTATTGTATTCTTGTAAATTTATTTGAGCGACGGATGGTCACTGTATCAGTCATTATGATTAGAAGAATAAACAATTAAATTGCATATATCTAGCTACACATATATATCTAAATCTATATATATATCTACACATATATATATCTACATATATGTATATATATCTACATATATATATATCTACACATATATATATATCTACATATATGTATATATATCTACATATATGTATATATATCTACATATATATATATATATATCTGCATATATATGAACATATATATCTACATATATATCAATATATCTACATATATATCTACATATATTTATCTACATATATATATATCTATATATGTATATATACATATATATATACATATATATCTATATTTATATACATATATATCTGCATATATATATCTATACATATACATATATATATATATATATATCTACATATATATATATATCTATATATACATATATATATATATCTACATATAGATAAAGTTCTGTCTCTCTCTCTATATATATATACATATGTCTATATATATATGTCTATATAAATGTCTATCTATATATATGTCTATATATATATATATATATCTATATATATATCTATATATACATATCTATATATATATCTATATATCTATATATATATCGATGTATATATATACATTTATATATATCTATATATATACATCTATATATATACACATCTATATATATATACATCTATATATCTAGAGTGCATACTATATATATAACTATGTCTATATCTATATATATATAAATGTTTATATATATATATATCTATATATATGAATATACATATATATCTTTATATATATCTATATCTATACATCTTCATCTATCTATATACATAAATATATCTATATATCTTTATATTTATATATATCTATATATATTTATAATTATATATATATCTATATATATTCATAATTATATATATCTATATCTATATATTTATAACTATATATATATTTATTTTTAACTATGTATATATCTATCTATATATATAGATATCAATATATACATAGATACCTCTCTATATGTACATATCTATCTATATATATAACTATATCTATATATATAACTATATGTATATAACTATATCTATATATATCTATATATAACTATATCTATATATATATATATCTATTTCTATATATATATAACTATATCGATATATATATATATCTATATGTATATATAATTATATCGATATACATATAACTATATCGATATATATATAACTATATCGATATATATATAACTATATCGATATATATAACTATATCGATATATATGACTATATCGATATATATATATAACTATATCGATATATATATATAACTATATCGATATTTATATATAACTATATCGTTATATATATATAACTATATCGATATATAAGAACAAGTAGTTAATAAAACATGTTAAAAACACTTTGAAAAAGAGTTAAAAACGTATTTAATTTTAAAAAGGAACCACAAAATAAGTAGATAGTCGTTATCTGCGGAGTTTCGAAGCAATACTTTCCTTCTTATCACAGGATATTATTAACAAAATACGGGATCGGATATTGCTTGCAAAAGTATTTTATAAAACCAAAAGTAAGTCACAGATCTTACTAGGTAACAAATAGTGAAGGAAAGGGAATAAGGTGAAGAAAAATGTTATTTCACGTGTATGGATAGTCTGGTGAAAAGTAAAGTATCCAATAACGGTAAAATCCAAAAATCAAAATCCAGAAACTTGGTTAATTTTCTATTTTCACAAGTAAAATCAAATAGAATCGCTAATTGGAAGATGGCCCAAAACAATTTATAGGCAGAAATCCGTGGAATAATTCACAACTGGAGACAAGATAAAGATTTGCGTAGAAAAAAGAATTTTAAACGAATGTCCATGCTGGGCTAATTTTGGGAGAATGAGTAAAGAAGAAGAAAAAAATGAATGGAGATTGAGTTTATATCGGAAAAGAAATGCCAATGTCAAAATGACCCAGACAAAATGACGTTTAAAGGCGCCAAAATTTAAAGTAAAAAGGGGGTCAACTGAAATATACAAGTTATTACTTAAGAATTAAACGATCAGGAGTTATTAAAGGAAGCAAATGAATTAATGATAAGTGAAATAGATACACATGTATATAGATATATATACAAAAAACACACCCACATATACACACACATATATATATACATACATATAAGTAAATAGATGAGTAAATAATTAAAGAGTTTCAAAAGATTTAAGGGAAGAGGATTGCTAGTATCAACAAAATCCGGATAAGGCAAATAAATATGTAAATAAATGCAGTAAATATAAGTAAACATACATGTAGAAAATAAATATATAGGTGGATGGATATATTTGATTGATATATTTAAACACTAAAACGGAGATTGCAGGTGTAAAACTGGCTAAAAAAGAAGAAATAAAGAATTACAATGAAAATTACACAGTAATAAAATGCTAAGAAAGTCTGTAGAAAAAAACGATGATATCATAGAAAAATATATATCTGAAAGGTTAAATTAATAGCTCTGTACTTTCAAATTCACCATATTTAAATTTGGACTTATGTTTGCAGTAGGAGATCAGTTCGTTTTTAGACTTTATAATATTACTTCATTGAGAGGAAGTAATTATAGTTATAGCTTCGGTTGTGCAGAGGCGACATGACATAGAGCCTAGAGTATAAGACATAACCTTTTTTAGGGTAGTCCATTTAATTGAGAAAGTGGTATAAATATATATTTATATATATATAAATATATATATATATATCTGTCTATATATATATATATATTTATAATTATATATATAAATAAATATATATATTTATATATATATATATCTATGTATAAATAAATATATATATGTCTATATATATCTATATATATACATTTATATTTATATATATATAAATAAATATATATATGTCTATATATAAATAATTATATATATATATATATATATATATATATATGTCTATATATATAACATCTTGCAGCTAGTATCAAAATTGATCTTTACCATCATGCAGCCAGTAGCAAAGTATTATAGTAATTACTGCTTAAAAGATTAGTTTTTAATTTTATGCAAAATTATAAAGTTGTCACTAATTTTTTTTTTGCTCCTTTGATATTAGCCACTTAATAACTTGTGTCCCTATTTTGGAAACAATAGATATCTGCACTGATTTTTTATATCGTCGTCAGATGTCAACCCCTTCCATTCATGAAAGCATATTTATTGAGCTAATGAAATTTGACACAACATCTGTTGAATTTAGTTTCAACGATATAATGTATCGGCAAATAGAAGGCGTGTCCATAGGCTCAGTCCTTGGACCAATAATGGCGAGTATATTTGTGGGTTTCTATGAAAAACAATTTTTATCCGAACCCATAAACCGCTAGTCTACTTTCGATTTGTAGAGGACATATTTTGCCTATTCAATAAGCAGAGGCAAACAAATTCTTCACTTTACCTAACAAAATGCAGCCCATGTTAAAGTATACCTATGAGGGTGAAAGTACTTCTACTTTAGCCTTCTGATGTATTGGTAACAAAAGCTCCATCAAGTTATCTTACATCAATTTAGCGTAAACCAATGTTTACGGGCTGTATACACGCTCTGCCTTTACAAATGAAAGTATAATTTAATCTGGGCCTTAACACATCGTGCACTTATGATTTGTTCACAATCTAAATCGGATGAAGAACTAAAAACGATCACCAATACTTTGTCCAGTAATGGATACCCTCTTGATGTGATTAACTCCGTCATAAAAAAGAAAAATAACCAATTTTTTCCCAAATAAAAACTAAGATGGCGACTAAATGTCCAATTTACATCCGTTTACCTGAGTAAAACATTCGCCAAACAGATATGCTCAGCCGTTGAACATTGCTATTTTGCCTCCAATGATCGTGTGGTGGTTTCGACAAAACCATTACTGCCATCCTTTCAAAAGCTTAAAACCTCGCGATGTTCAATGAATTTCAGCAGTGTCTCATTTTCTATTCCACGTTACGCTTATTCGTTATTTCATCTGAAGATTTTGGAGGATATTCACGTCCGTTTAAAGAGACCTTCTCTCTGTAAGCAAAGAGATTGTCTTTTGGGTCTGGGGGTGATTAGTCTCTAAGGCGTTTCCGCTCCATTGTATAATTATCATAACGATAGATTTATGCTAGTCGTTGCTCAAACTTTTTTTTCTTTCTTTCGGATAGTTTGATTTTATATTAGTCGTTCCCCAGTTTGAATTCGTTTCCTTATGCAAACAAAACAAACTCTCAAATCGGCTTTTAAAAGTGAGGGCGAAACTCGGTCTGCTGACGCTACCCCCTTATTTATTTTTTTTCAACCTGTATTGAATGTTTTCCCTCAGTTCTTCTTTTTACGATGGATACAATATATATATATATATATATATATATATATATATATATATATATATATATATATATATATAAGAATATAAGAAAAACGGATGTAAGAGGGGGATTTACTCTGGTCCTAAATTAGAGCCTGTGTTAATGCAGAGTATAAACCCGGATATAAGAAATTCTGATAAAAGTATAACCCGGATATAAGGTAGCTGCGGTCCCTAGGCAGAAGTATCTTATATCCATCACGACATAGGTTGGCTAGGAGAAAGTGTAGTATTTGTTTTTCTATCCACAGTCAGTATGTATAGACTTACGTAATTTTTATTCTCGTTAGAAGCATTAGTGTCCGCTTTGGAAGCGACCTTGTGTCTAATTCTAACGCTATATATAAGAAAATAGGGACAAAAGAATAAGTATAATTCCATAGCTCGTGAGTGATGTAGAAGATATGTTTTAATATAGACGAGAAGGGTAGATTTACAGAAAGAATGGGAAAGAAAAAGAGGTTAGAGAGAAATGTAGTAAAATTTACCTTTAGTGGCCTCCCCACAATGTCACAGTTAGGCATAATACATGGAAATCCAGCCTGTAAAAAACGCTCTCTGAATTGCGTCAAAAATGAAAATTGTTTATCTTGTTTGAATGATTTCTCAGAGCAACCGAGGGTAGAATTAATGAAGGGGTAGATACTGCACTTTGATCCTGGCCAAAATTTAATGAAGAAAGGTCTAAAAAATCAATATAAAATCCAGGTACGTCCAAGGATGGAGTACTGTTGCCACATATGGGCAGGAGCTGCTAAAAAACAGCCTATCCTGCCTTGACAGAGTACAAAAATAGACTTCGTGGGTTAGTGGGGGGTGCCCTTTTCTCTTCCCTGCAACCTCTCTCCCACAGAAGAGACGTTGCAAGCCTGTCTTTGTTTTAACGCTACTTCCATGGCAAGTGCTCGTCTGAGCTCCAATCTCTGCCCCCCTCGCCAATGTTTCACGATAAACACTCGTCTAGCTGAAGTCACTGCCAAAACTTTTCCCCATTCTTTATCTATGCTAAAATCAAATCACCAATACTAACGATTACTACGATACTATCCCATTGGTTACTGTAAACGCAATAACCCTTATCCCCGAGTGGCTTTTGGGCCTTGATAAGTGGTGACTAACATGTAAACAAAAAATAATAAGTTTAAAGATTGAGAGAGACAACAAAAGAGGTAATGAAGGAATAGGATGAGTTTAAGAATTTATAGAAATAAAGAATGAGTGTAAAAAGTAAAGAGAAAATGAAGATACCGAAAAAGAGAGAGTAAGAGTATAAAATAGGAGGAAAAAAAATTAAGTTTAGGATTGGGTTTTGAAAGTGAGGTAGAGTATACAATAATGTATGAAGAGAGAGAGGGGATAAGAGAAGAAGGAAAGAAAGAAAATATGCATTATATTAAAACTACAACATATATATATATATATATATTAATTAAGATATATATATATATATATATATATATATATATATATATATATATATATATATATATATATATATATATATATATATATATATATATTAATTAAGAAATGTTAGCAAATGTACCCAGGTTTTATTTGTTCAATCTATTTTTGGAGTTCATATTTACGTTTTCATTTTATTGATTCAGTTTTAATGTATGTTTCTGTCAAATACATTCATATATTTCTGCTCGAAATCACGCAGGGCCAATTCTGCCACCGCTACCGTCTACATTGACCTCGGGGTACATAGATACTTTTCTTTTGTGTGTTATCCCACCCCCTACCCCACCCTCGCTCATTGCTTTGTCTGGATTATAAATCACAAGACGACACCAGCTTTATTCTATCTTTTTAGATTCTGCATTTTTTTGTCTTCTCTTACTCTTCACCCTAAACAGTTCGAGCCGCTACTGTTCGAGATGACATTGAAGTATTGAATGTTTATTTCCGCATCTTCGATCGGACAAGGTGGAATTTGGGCTGAGCTACACGTACTCACTCTTTGTGTAGCATAGAAACATACCCCTTCTCCACCCGGTGGTTTTGTTGTCAAGAGGAAAGTAGCGGTTTCTGGAGATCATACCCGATTGTGATTACTTATTGCATCTTTTTGGGGGAAAGGGTCATTTTTTTTTCCTTTTATTCTTTTAAAGTTTATTCATTTTATTTTTTATATAACTTTTTATTTGGGTTTTTTATTCTTTCATTTATTTTTTTCTAGCCGCTCAACATTTTCTTTTTTGAAATTAACTCCGTCCAGTCTCCAAATTCGTTCACTGTTTTCAAACAATGCATTTCTATCATCTTTAATTTATTTTTAGTTGATTCTCTCGCATTCTTTTTATCTTACTTTTTTGCTATACTGACTTTCCTATTATTTCCTGTTTTCGTCCTTCCCCTATTTTATTTAAATATTTTCTATTGACATGTTTTTGTTTTATTTCAATTTCTTGTGGATCTATTTTCTTTTACTTCGTTTCTCTCTTCTTTTCACTTGCATTCCAGAATTTATTCTTTCTCGTTCTCTTTTATTAATTTCTTAAGTTCTCTTATTATTTATTTCTCTGATTCAGTTTTCATTCGTAACCTTTCAATTGAATACTAGCAAGCCCCCCCCCCCGGCATTTCCTTGTATCAGACAAGAAATATACTTTAGTTAATAGTAACTTCTTTCATTTAAAACTTCGGTGCTTCTACCGAATCTAGACCGAATCAAACCGATTTTGATAGTTGACTTTAATATTTAGAAACTTATTCTTAATACAGAGAAGGGATGGCGTTTTGTGACTTAAGTACCTTCTCCTAAGAATTTAACAAACAAATGATACCGTAAAAATTAAATCCATCTTTAAAACCTTATCTGAAGAATAACCTGGTCCGTATTCTGCATAAGTACACCGACTTTTACGAAAATAGAAACAAAACTTATGTTAGTTTAGTTTGTTAAGTTAGAGTTGGGTTAGGTTAGTGTTAAAAACAGTTTGGTTTAAATTCTGTAGAATTACTAATGTATATATATATATATATATATATATATATATATATATATATATATATATAATGTGTGTGTTGTATATCTGTTTTTGTTAGCCATACTTTTTGAAAGAATTCAATTATTTAGTAGTCGTGCGAGATAGCTCGATGGAAGAGGTTTCGGCTTCTTATCACGGGGTCCCGATTTCGACTCGCTCTAGATTTAGCAACTCTGGTGAGTCGTAGACGATGAAACATGTGTCAGTTGATAATTATATTTTAAAAACAATATATATATACCTTTCTCCCATCTCCTTTTCACCCCCTTCATTTCTTCCCTCTAATTCTCCCTCTCTCTCTCTCTCTCTCTCTCTCTTTCTCTTATTTGCCTCCCCAGAGGGCAAATTTAGACACAATGTCAGTTTTTATTATATAGAAAGGGGATCCAGCTTTCCAAAAAAAGACCACTGGAATAAACAAAATTCGAATTGCTTCGATTAATAATGATTTCTCATATTCCGAACAGGAAAACAGATAGAAGATGCTGATCTCTTCCCGAAGGTTATTGAGTTTGTTAAGTTTTCATCACAATGAAAAAAAACTGACTTTTTAAATGTTTTATGTGTTTCATTAAATAAAAATTATATCTTCATTTTCCTCTCGTTTTTATCTTAGAATTATTGCTTTTTTTTCCTTAATTTATTTCTTTTTCAGATGTTATTCATAGTTTTTTTCTTTCTCTTTATTTTTTATCATCTTTCCGTCCTTCTTTTTCCCTTCTTTGATTCATCTTAGCTTTAAAAAATGTTTTTCCTTTATTAACATTGTTTTCCTCATTGGATCAAATACAACCGCACCTAGAACATCTTTTTATGACTTTCAGTTTAATCATTTTTAGATTTCATTAATTCTGTCTAAAAGCAGACGATTTATTTTGAAAAAAAAAACACCGTTTATTTAAACAATGGATGACACGGGTGTAGTTACAGCCAAAGATCTACCCATAATGAATTTTTTTTTCATGTTTTTATCGAATGAAGATTATAATATTTTTGCGAATATTTTAATCTTCATGAATCTCGTTTTTTTTTCTTTTTCCTTCAAACTTAACCATATATTTTGTATTTGCCCATCTTTCTAAATCTTATTATTATTATTATTCTCAACCCCCTCCTCAATATAGCTTTATCTTTGCTTCGTTCTGGTCCTTATCTACCTGGTACTTCACACTTATTTCTTTCTTCTCCATCCCTCCCTCTTGCTTCATTTGTCTTTCTCATTTTGACTATCTTCATTTCTTTTCTATCTGTTTTCGCGGCCTCATTTTCCGATATATATTTCTCTCACGGCCTCGTTATTGTTTCTTTCTGTCTTTCTTCTACTTTATCTCACTCTTTATCTTGAGCGTTCTTAGTCTAACGTCGTCCTTTTTCCCGCATTCCCTCTTTTCCCATTTACTTTCTCTCCCTTTCTCCCATTTTCCTTCTATCTATCTCTATATATATATAAATATTTGTGTGTGTATGTGTGTGTTTGTAGATATATATATGTGCATATATATGTATATATATGTATGTGTGTATATATATATATGCATATATATGTATATATATGTGTGTGTATATATATGGATGCATATATATGTATGTGTATATATATGTGTGCATATATAGGTATATATATGTATGTGCATATATATGTGTGCATATATATGTATATATATGTATGTGTATATATGTGTGTGCATATATATGTATATATATGTATGTGTATATATATGTGTGCATATATATATATATATATGTATGTGTATATATATGTGTGCATATATATGTATATATATGTGTATATATATGTGTGTGCATATATATGTATATATATGTATGTGTGTATATATATGTGTGCATATATATGTATATATATGTATGTGTATATATATGTGTGCATATATATATGTATATATATGTATGTGTGCATATATATGTGTGCATATATATGTATATATATGTATGTGTGTATATATATGTGTACATATATATGTATACATATATATGTGTGCATATATATATATATAGATGTGTGTGTATATACATATTGTTTCATATATATGTATGTGTGTATATATATGTGTGTGGATATATATATATGTGTATATATATGTGTGTGTGCATAGATATGTATGTGTATATATACGTGTGCATATGTATGTGTGTATAGATGTGTGCATATATATGTATATATATCTATGTGTATATATATATATGTGCATATATATGTATATATATGTATGTGTATATATATGTGTGTGCATATATATATGTATGTGTATATATATGTGTGCATATATATATATGTATGTGTATATATATGAGTGCATATATATATATGTGTGCATATATATATGTATGTGTATATATTTTTGTGCATATATATATATGTATGTGTGTATATATGTGTGCATATATATATATGTATGTGTATATATATGTGTGTGCATATATATGTATATATATGTATGTGTATATATATGTGTGCATATATATATATATATATATATATATATATGTATGTCAGGTCATGTCATGTGCTACTGGTATCATGTAACCCGTTACTACCTGCCTCATGGTCGGGCCACCGGCGACTAAACTGGTTCCCCCACCAAACTTGTTTGTTGAGGAGGGCGGCTAGTCTCCCTGAAGGATTAAAAACAACACCTTCCAAAGGGCGAATGAACTCTTTTTCTGGGTCAACGGCCAACTAGCACCATGTATATTTGTGTGTGTGTATATGTGTATTGGGGTGGAGAAGGCTCCCGTAAGCCGTGGTGAAGGCAACCTTTCTAGGAGAAGCAAATCTCTGATTTAAAGAACCATAAAGCGGAAGATCAGTACCCGCATTAAGCTGGTCTGCAGTTTAATTTGTTGCTGGCTATCTTGCTCTTGCTTGTTGCTGGATCTCAACATTTTGAACCGAGAGAGAGACTTAGCTGTCGTACAAAGCTAATACTCTGTAACATCATCTTTGTATAGATACTCCCTCACGCATTTGGGCTCATGAATTTTTAATGTCTGAGAGAGTGGCACTCGTCTGACAAGACGTTGCAATCATCATATGTATGTGTGCATATATATGTATATATATGTATGTGTACATATATGTGTGCATATATATATGTATATATATGTATGTGTATATATATATATGTGTGCATATATGTGTATATATATGTGTGTGCATATATGTGTATATATATATGTGTATCTATATGTGTGCATATATGTGTATGTATATGTGTGCATATATGTATATATATATGTGTGCATATATATGTATATATGTATGTGTATATATATATGTGTGCATATATATGTATGTGTATATATATGTGTGCATATATATGTATATATATGTATGTATATGTATATATATATGTGTGCATATATATGTATATGTGTGTATGTGTATATATGAGTGTATATATATGTGTGCATATATATGTATCTATATGTGTGTATATGTGTGCATATATATATATATATATGTATATACATATGTGTGCATATATATATACATGTGTGTATATATGTGTGAATATATATATGTGTATATATATGTGCGAATATATATGTGTGTGTATATGTGTACATATATATATGTGTGTGTGTATATGTGTGCATATATATATGTGTGCATATATATGTATATATATATGTGTGCATATTTATGTATATATATGTGTATATATATATATGTGCGTATATATATGTGTGCATATATATTTCTATATATATGTGTGTGCATATGGATATATATATTTTTGTATATATATCTGGCCATATATATGTATATATATATGTATGTGTATATATATGTGTGCATATATATGTATATATGTATATGTATATATATGTGCATATATATGTATGTGTATATATATGTGTGCATATATATGTATATATATGTATGTGTGCATATTATACGTATATATATATCTATGTGTATATATGTATGTGTGTATATATAATTGGGCATATATATGTATATATATATGTATGTGTATATATGTATTTGTGTATATATATATTTGGGCATATATATGTATATATGTATGTGTATATATATATGTGTGTGCATATATATGTATATATGTATGTGTATATATATATGTGTGCATATATATGTATATATGTATGTGTATATATATGTGTGTATATGTATATGTGAATATATCTGTATGTGTATATATATGTATATATATATGCGCATATAGATGTATTTGTGTATATATATCTATGCATATATATCTATGTATGTATATATATATATATTTGTGCATATATATGTATATATATGTATGTGTATATATATATGTGTGTGCATATATATGTATATATATGTGTGTGTATATATATAGATATATATGTGCATGTATATGTATATATATTTATATATATATACGTGTGTGTATATATATGATTTGGTATGTATATATAAATATGTATTATGTGTGTGTATATATGTGTGTGTCTGTATATATTTGAGTGTATGAATATATATATGCATATATATGTGCACACAGACACGTATATAATATATATATATATATATATATATATATATATATATATATAGGGTTTGTATTACTGTACACATAGATTCGAAAAAGTTGTCAAAAAACAAATATAGAACAAATAAATGTTATCAAAGGCAAGATAAGTTACTTTTCTACCTAACTGGATATATGTTTTGTGTTTTTATTCAGTGTAACATATTTATTCAGCTCGAAAAACATGCAGTGTTTACCGATGTATTGGAAAATTCAAAATGGCAGCCGACTCTCTCTCGGAGAGGGTACGTTTGGGAAAAGGTATTATAAATAATAAACTAGACAAAATACTGTTAGAAAACAACCGAATACATGTCAACTTATGTCACGGTAACATATATTGAGCGAATTTCTAACAGTATTTTGTCTAGTTTATTATTTATAATACCTTTTCCCAAACGTACCCTCTCCGAGAGAGAGTCGGCTGCCATTTTGAATTTTCCAATACATCGGTAAACACTGCATGTTTTTCGAGCTGAATAAGCATGTTACACTGAATTAAAACACAAAAAATATATCCAGTTAGGTAGAAAAGTAACTTATCTTGCCTTTGATAACATTTATTTGTTATATATTTGTTTTTTGACAACTTTTTCGAATCTATGTGTATAGTAATACAAACCCATATATATATATATATATATATATATCCCTATTAATTTGGGGTTTTCGCGTATTGATATTCATATCAAAAAACATTTTTTATTTATTTGAAAAGAAAGTACAACTTTCTTATATATATGGATCGTGGAATTATATTCACTAGCAAATGATCTAGCAAATTCGCATATTATTTTAAACATTCATTTGAATTAATTTTTTATTAGTATATTTGATTTTCTCATGGGATTATCAGTTTTAATTAACTTTAACGTGTAATTATGACTGTCGTTACATTCTCTGATTGTGTGATTTCAAATTATTTACAAAACCAGCTTTTGACAAAAAGTATTTGCCACATACAGTGCACTTCAGTTAATATTGTAATTTATCTTACATTATATTTTCTTCCTGCTTTCTTACACGTCATGTACATCAATCTCAAGTATTTTCACGCTGTTTTTCAGGGAATATTTAAACATGTTTTATGGTTTATGTTGTGGTCTTTTACCCCTATCTTTCTCGCCATAAAACAGTAGCTTTGGAAGTCCTTTGTCCTTCATCATAACTAAGTGCCCAGTCCAGCGCATCTGCGTTTAAATACTTTGCATTTTTCTGTATGATTTTTATTGATCTAAAGTAACTACAGTTTCAGTGCACGATGCCTGAAAGAAGACTGAAAGTACACTGAAAGTACACTGTTTCTATTAATAGTTTTATGGGATCTCATTTCACACGTTTACATATTTAAATACCAGCCTATTAAGCGTAATGCTTAGAAGTTTAATCATAATATTCTCTTATGAGCTTGGATCTTGGTTTCAGTCGGCGGCTGAATTATACTAAAGACTAAAAGTATTTGGTACTTCCCTGCTAAAACACTGAGACCATAAGGTGAAAATCAAAGCTTTGTGTAGCAATCCAGTTAAATCTACTTTTCTGTGTAGTAGCCAATAACAACCAGCCGTCGATCACGTTCGAATATGTTAAACCAGATTGCGCACTGACGTGAACATTATCATGATAGTTTATAAACCCTTACTACTTCTGTGCTCGCTTATGACAAATTGAAAGCGGGTGTTTTAATTGTGACAATCAATAGAATTTCACTTTACAGGGTTAACAAGTTCCTTTTATCAGGTTTGGTTTTTCATTACATTCTCCTTTGAGATGTATTGCCTTCATCACGGCTGAAAAACAATATGCATCCTTTGTATGGTTACCATCTGGAATATCAGTGAGAAGCTAACAGATGCTACACCTTGCACCAGGGTGATCTGGAACTGCGCAACCATGGGCGTTCAGCTCTTTGTGATATTATATATACTCGCATACCTAAATTCATACAGCGTCTAGTATTCTCCATCTGTGTAATTGGCACGCAGGCTTAGTATCGCTAACTTCAGTGAACTAAGTGATCCAGTGTGCCAACGTGATTATTGTCGCATACGTTGCATACTTATATAATTAATGCATTACCATTATTAGTGTCTAATACTGTGCAGCTATGTATATTCAGATTATAAGACTAGATAACAATAGAAAAACCTCAAACATACATTTTTAAAATGTAATAATCTATGTTTTAAATGTCAATACCCTCAACATAACCCAATAGAAAAAAGGTTGACTTTCAGACTAGTTAATCAAGTACATGTCAAAGTAAGCGAACCGGTCTTATAGGTACTTATAGCTGTACACGTCACTTGAATGACTTTAAGAACGAGTTAAGATTTATTACGAGTCTGTTTGTAATTCGTCGTTTTGACATTGGACGTATGAACTAGGCTGGTTCGATAAAGTTATTGGAGATAAATTCTTAAAATTCTTACTAGTCGGTTTATATTGGAAAATGAAACGAGAAACAAATTAAGAGATAATTACAAGAAAAAAATGAAAATTCAGCGTTTGTCAATTTCTTAGATCTTTTACTATTCAATAACAACTCACCAAGGCCAAGAACCACTCAAAAGATTAATGTGACGGAATGATTATCATTCGAAGGGTGAGAAAAATTGGAGTCGCAATCATATTAATCAGCTTTTGATTAGCTGTGGGGTGATTTAGAACAAAAAATTTCTATAGAACTAGCAGGGGCGCCCGGCGTTGCCCGGTCGTAAAATAAGCTTAAATTTGATATATTGATTCACGCAGATTCCGTATTTGTTTATTATTAGGGCTGTGACAACAGAATATACTTTTCATTCTTTTGACTCTCCAGTATATATCCGACACAATAAGACAATGTCAATCAACCGAGAGCAACATCAGTCTGCATAAAAACATATAAGATATTAACGGATATATACTCAAGAGTCAAACCAATAAAAAGAATGTGCTGTTGTCACAGCCCTAGTTATTATAGAGTCAATAATTTCATATTATATTGTGGCCAATATATAGCCATGATTTCAAAAGTAATGAAATAAATATGATACCAATGCCATCAGCTCAAATCAAAACCAACACATAAAAAGACATATTTCCATGATTGAAACTATGTCTCCAAGTTAAGCCGAAACTGAAGTTTATTTGTACTTAATATGGTTGGACTGTGGAAAGGAGTAAACATTTTATTAAATAAAATGATAATGTTCCATGATAACAGTTTTTGATAGATAAGATGCAAGCAACGGCGGTCGGACGGTCCACAGAGTTCTATAATTATATAAATGTATAGTGACCAGGTTGTAATCAGTAAGGAAGTAGGACCGCCGTAATATGTTCAATAGGAAGGAAAACTTTGCAAAAAAATACTCAGTTTATGGAGATTCTAACGCTAGACACGTGGAAAGTAAAAGAAATGCATTTTCCGCTGTGGTAGAAATACAAGCTTTTACTTTGAATATCTTAAAACGATAAGCAAAAAATTGGAGCAGAGTCGAGCATATTAGATCGAAATGCTTAAGGTCAACAGTATGAATGCTACAGTTGATCTGCTTTCTCTTCTGTAGTAAACGATGTTACCTAAACTGTGGCAATCTCTAATTTTGTTCCGATCCAGAGTTCCTAATTTGAGGAGCTGGATGTACTCCATATTAAAAACTGACTTCGTGCTTTACACACCGCATACATGCACACATCAAGTCAGGGTGTCAATAGCGTAATATCTGACCTACTTAAATTCGTCAACCCATACAGTAGAAACCTCTCTAACCTTGATTTGGCGACGTTAGATATTCGAATATATGAATCCCTAACTGCAGAGCATATTTAAAAAGGTCAAAATGTTTTCAATAAAGTCATGTGGCATTTAGGGATTAAAATTTTGCTCCACTCGACATAATGAAGACGTAAAAAACAGAAACATTTTGCGATTTATAACTACGATCGAAACAAGGTCCGAAATGTGTAGGCACGCTATGTTTGTACAATTAACATATTTTACTATCTATCTATACTCCTATGAATTCGTTTTTCTTTTTTGCGTATTGATATTCATATTAAAATCCCTATCATCTATTTATTAAAAAAGAAAATACAATTTCCTTATATATGGGTTGCGAAATTGCTTTCATTAGCAAAAGGTCTAGCTAATTTATATTTTTTTTAAACATTCATTTTAATTAATTCCCTATTAGCTGTTTCGGTTTTCTAATGGAATGATCATCTTTAGTTAACTATTACGTGTAATTATATTCATGCAGATATTCTACATGATTTATACTTGCATAATATATGCGTAAAAAGTTTATAGTCAACACAAAATTGTTTCCATATATATTCACGTATCTATCTATATATCTATAAAAGTGAAAGAGTCTGTCTGTGTGTGTGTCTGTGTGTGTACATTTCCCTACGCAATAACTCTGTCAATTTTTAGTCTACAGAATCGAAATTTGATATACAGGGTACTGAGATTTGGGAAAAATTGATGTGATCGGATTTTGGCCATAAATTTGGCGATTAAGGAGTCAAAGTTCAACGATTTGACCTTTGAGAACTCTACCAAACTTCTCCGACATTTTTCGGTCTACACACTTGAAACTTTATATATAGGTTATTTGGACATGGATCTAACTTAATAACATAATTTTAGACCAAAACAATAAATTGTAAAGGGTCATAATAGGGGTCAGATTTTAAAAAAATTGACCGCTTTTTTTTTTGCTCAACATACACCTCCAAATACCCGGGCAACGCCGGGCACCCATGCTAGTATATATATAAAAGTGAACGTGTCTGTGTCTGTGTGTGTATATTTCCCTACGCAATAACTCTGTCAATTTTAAGTCTACAGACTCGAAATTTGATATACAGCGTACTAAGATTTGGGAAAATCTTTGTGATCGGTTTTCGGCCAGAAATTTGGCTATTAAGAGGCAAAGTCCAACGATTCGACCTTTAAGAACTCTACCAAGACTCTTCGCCACTTTTGGGTATAAATAATTGAAATTTTTGACATAGGTTCCTTGGACATTGATCTAACTTAATAACTTAATTTGAACCCAGGACAATAAATTTTAAGGGGTCATAATAGGGGTAAAAGTTTTAAAAATTTGAATTCTGCGGTCTCTACCAAATTACTCAGACAATGTCTGGTCTAAACATTTTTAATTTTACATAAAGGGTATTCAGAGATAGGGTAAGCTTTTTAATCGGTTTGGCTCGAAAATTTTCAGTTACTAACATATAAATGTATGTTTGCATGTCTGCCTAAAACTTTCGACAGAGACCACTGATTATTACAAAATCAGTATCGTTTTGAAGGCCGATTTTTCGGACAACAAATATCGAAATATTGGGCAAAAACATTAATATCTTCACCTGCAACTGGGCACTTTTTTTACAGGGAAGTCGCTTTTTTCGCTGATATTTTTTACAGTCATCTTCTCCTTTTGACTGTAAAGCCTTAATTAAAACCTACGTCACTTCCGGTTTGGCGGTGGTCGTAACAGCAAAGACGTCACGTTTTTTCGCCGTTCTTTTCCCCCTTACGAGTACGGGTTCGAGCCTTCCTTCCTATTACCACTTTTTTTTGCCCATCCAAACACCCGGGCAACGCCGGGCTGAAATGCTAGTACGTATATATTTTTGTTTAAGAAATTTTGCCTACCAAACTCCTCCTAGGGTTTTTTGTCTACAGACATGAAACGTCATATATAAGGTATTTGAATCCATGCGAAACTTTATATTTGGGTTTTAGCCCGCAAGAATCTGTGCAAAAGTGTGAAAATAAACAAAAAAATGAAAATTGCCATATATATATATATATACATATATATATAAACACATGTCGAACGCCGGCATATCGAATGCATGTTATGCTGTTTGCCCTATCGCCACGATTACGTCGATTCAGCTGCTAATGTCGGTAATACTTCAGCGCTGTCCCGATCTGTCGCTCAGCTGTACTGTCGCTGTGATTCACCGTCGCTGTGCTCAATCGCTAACCGATCTTTCGTCTTGGCTCGCCGGCCAAAACTGACTTCTGACTATTTATTTACTTAAGTACGTGTTTTATTTGAGTTTTTATTTAGCCAATTTTAGAAGTTGGTAATAATTATTTATGGATTGTTGACAAAGCAAAGCCTGGAAAAAACATGGATTACATAAAAAAAATACGCATGAAAAGTAATATGGTTAAGATTAAAATTAGAAAATAAAAGAACTAATTATTTCAACTGGAAAAGAAAAAAGAAAAAATATTCTAGTAAAAATATAATTAATTTATAACTTAAAATATTGCATCATTAAGAACTGATTATATGATGTTAAATTGAAGTATTTTTAATTCTTAATGCTGCAATATTTAAAGGTACAAATTTAAAATACTTGTTACTAGAATAATATGTCTTTTTTCCAGTTTTAACAACTATATATATACATATATGCATACACATATATGCACGTATATATACTCACACATATATACATATACACACATATATATATATATACATATACACACATATATACACACATATATACATATACACACATACATATACACATATATATACATATACACACATATATATACACATATATATACATATATACACACATATATATACATATATACACACACACACCCATATATATATATATATATATATATATATATATATATACTAGCATGGGTGTCCGGCGTGGCTCGGGTGTTTAGAGTTGTGTGTTAAGCAAAAAAAAAGAGGTAGTAGGAAGGCAGGTTCGAACCCGTACTGCAAAGGAGGAAAAGAACGGGAAAAAACGTGACGTCTTTGCTGTTACGACCACCGCCAAAAATGGAAGTGACGTGGGTTTATATTAAGGCTAGACAATCGAAAAGAGAGGATGACTTTCGAAAATATTGGCGAAAAAAGTGACCCTACCTGAAGAAAGCCAGGTGAGGGTGAAAAATTAATGTTTTTAGCCAATTTTTCGGTATTTGTCGTCTGAATGGTCGCGCTTCAAAACGATACTAATCTTGTGAAATCCGTCGCCTCTGTCGAAAGTTTTGGCTGACATGCAAACATACATACATACATTTATATATTGTTAGCTAAAATTTTCAAGCCAAACCGATTAAAAAGCTTACCCTATCTCTGAATACCCTTTATGTAAAATTAAAAATGTTTAGACCAGACATTGTCTGAGTAATTTGGTAGAGACCGCAGAATTCAAATTTTTAAAACTTTTACCCCTATTATGACTCCTTAACATTTATTGTCCTGGGTTCAAATTAAGTTAGATCCATGTCCAAGGAACCTATATCAAAAATTTCAATTATTTATACCCAAAATTGGCGGAGAGGCTTCGTAGAGTTCGCAATGGTCAAATCGTTGGACTGACCCCTAAACAGCCAAATTCCTGGCCGAAAATGGATTACAAAGATTTTCCCAAATCTCAGTACGCTGTATCTCAAATTTCGAGTCTGTAGACTTAAAACTGACAGTTATTGCGTAAGGAAATGTACACAGAAAGACACACAGACAGACACTTCCACTTTTATAGATATATAGATATACACACACATATTTGCGCACACGCACACATATACACACATATATATGTATACACACATATATATATATGCATATATACACACATATATATACATATATATATATATATATATATATATATATACACATATATATATATACACAGATACAGTGGGGAAAATAAGTGTTGGACACACCCCATTATTCTTTATTTAACACATTTTTATGCAGCGAATGACGCGAAAATTTAACAATAAATAGTTACTAATTTAACAATAACAAATAACTTTAGAAATTGGAACCTTTTAATGCATAAACAAAATTATGTAATAAAAACGAGAATAGCCGGAAAAAAAGTATTGGACACATTGTTTTAAATTATATTTTATTATTATTTTTTATAAATAATGCTGGAAATTGTTATTTGCATTTGAATTTGCCGACACTATTATACGTTTTAAAAGTTTCTCGATTGTTGTAGACCATACTCTACGTCGTTGGAAAGTATTGGAATACGTTAGTCACCAGTAAGCCATCACACGTGAAGGTTCTCAGGATGAGTAAACGTAAAGAATTCTCTCAAGTCGTCCATAATAAGATTATTGCCGAGCACAAAAATGGAATTGGTCATCGGCATATATCTGCTCCATTCAAAATCCCTGTAAGCACCATAGGAAACCTTATTATGAAATGGAATGTGCATGACTCAACCGTGAACCGTCCACGCACAGGAGCTCCTCGCAAGATGTCGGGTCGAGCAGTGAGAAACTTGTACGAAAAGTTCAGCAGCAACCGAGAACCACACGAGGCGAACTTCAGAAAGATTTAGAAGAAGCAGGGATAGTAGTAACGCAACCAACGATTAGTAATGTACTCCGACGCAACGGTCTTAAATCGCGTACACCTAGAAAGACACCATTACTAAAAAAAATGTCATGTTAATGCTCGTCTGTGATTTGCAAGAGACCACTTATTGAAAACATGTGATTACTGGAAGAATGTGATCTGGTCCGATGAGACGAAAGTCGGCATTAACTCTGTACGTCGAGTATGGAGAAGAGATGGCACAGCGCACGATCCGAAGAACACCCTCCCCACTGTAAAGTTTGGTGGTTGAAATGTCATGCTCTGGGGATGCTTTTCTTCAAATGGTACTGGGCCACTTCATATTATAGATGGAAAGATGAATGCAGCCAAATATCGGGAAACTCTTGAAAATAATCTCTTGCCTGCTTCCAATGAGTTAGGTATGCGACAGGGATGGATCTTTCAACAAGATAATGATCCCAAACATACTGCTAAAATAACCTCCAATTGGTTCGTACAGAACAAAATAGATGTTCTTAAGTGGCCCAGTCAGTTCCCAGGCTTAAATCCTATAGAAAATCTACGGAGAGAGCCCAAAATCATGGTCCACCAGCGAGATCCACGTAATATTCAGGATTAAAAGAAAGTATGTATTGAAGAGTGGGCCAAAATCTAAACGGAACGTTGTCACAAATTAGTTTTCTCGTATAGAAAACGTCTCGAAGCTGTAATAGCCAATAAAGGATTTTCAACTAAATATTAGATGAAATTGTGTTAGTGTGCCCACTACTTTTTTCGGCTATTCTCTTTTTTATTATATAATTGTTGTTATGCATTAAAAGGTTCCAATTTCTAAAGTTATTTGTTATTGTTAAATTAGTAACTATTTCTTGTTAAATTTTCGCGTAATTCGCTGCATAAAAATGTGTAAAATAAAGAATAATGGGATGTTTTCAACACTTACTTTCCCCATTGTATACATACATATATATACACACATATATATGCATATATATGCACACATATATATATATATGCATACACACATATATACATATATATGCACACATATATATACATATATATACACATATATATATACATA
This sequence comes from Euprymna scolopes, assembly GCF_053919585.1. NCBI lineage: Eukaryota > Metazoa > Mollusca > Cephalopoda > Sepiida > Sepiolidae > Euprymna > Euprymna scolopes. The sequence continues at coordinate 91,456,987 of NC_136486.1, read as the reverse complement.
TATATACACACATATATATACATATATAAACACAAATATAAATGTGCATATATAAACACACACATATATATATGCATATATAAACATATATATATGCTTATATAAACAAATATATTTATATGCTTATATAAACAAATATATATATACATATATAAACACATATATATACATACATAAACATATATATATGCATACATAAACATATATATGCATACATAAACATATATATGCATATATAAACAAATATATATACATATATAAACACATATATATGCATATATAAACACATATATATACACATACAAACACATATATATACATATATAAACATATATATATGCATATATAAACACATATATGTATACATATATAAACACATATGTATGAATATATAAGCACGTATATGTATGCATATATAAACACACATATATATGCATATATAAACAGACATATATATATATGCATGTATATACAAACAAATATATATACATGTATATATAAACATATATATACATATATATACAAACACATATATATATACATATATATACACACATATATATACATATATACACACATATATACATATATATACACACAAATATATATATATACATATAAACACAAATATATACATATACACACAAATATATACATATATATACATATATACATATACACACATATACATATACACACATATACACACATACATATACACATACATACATATACACACATACATATATACACATATATATGCATATATATACATATATATACACATATATACACACATATACACACATATATATGCACACATATACACACATATACACACATATATATACACACACATATATACATACATATATATGCATACATATATATACATACACATATATACATACACATATATATACATATATATACGCATATATGGACCAGATCTCATCCCGGCTGTGCTATTAAAAAAATGCTCTGCCGAGGTTGCTCCAGTTCTCTTCAAACTTTACAATAAATGCCTTAACAAATCTTGTTTTCCCGACTGCTGGAAAACCGCCTCTGTGGTACCAGTCTTCAAGAATTCCGGTGAAAGAACTGACCCACTAAATTATCGCCCCATTAACCTCCTCTCGCTTTTCGCCACAACATTTGAGTCCTTAGTTAATCAAGCCCTAGTCCAGCACCTAACAGCTGCTAAACTCCTGACTGACAAACAATATGGATTCAGGCAAGCCCGTTCAACAGCAAATATCTTAACTGTAGTTTCTGAACGTATATACCGTTCATTGGACAAAACAGGTTAGGGTAAAGCGGTGGCCCTTGATATATCTAAGGCTTTTGACAGGGTATGGCACGATGGTCTTCTAAGGAAAATTAGATCATATGGAATCACTGGAAGAATTCATAATGTAATTCAATCCTTCTTAAGTAATAGAAAAATCAAAGTTGTCCTCGACGGTCGTACATTCAAACAATATGACATAAATGCGCGAGTACCTCAGGGGTCTATCCTTGGACCTCTATTATTCCTGATATTCATAAATGACCTCCCTGATAAAATTGTTTTGAAGATGGGTATATTTGCCGATGACACCACTCTCTATAACAGATATGAGGGGAAAACACATGAACACATATCCAAGGAAATGGCAGAAACACTAGAGGATGACCTCCAATCTGTAGTGGAATGGGAACAAAAATGGTTGGTCACATTCAATGCTGCTAAGACTAAGCTTGTTTCCTTCAATAACTACAAGAAACCTTCTCTACCACCAATAGCAATGGCCAAGAACACATTGCGTGAAAGTACTTCTTTTAAACTCCTCAGCCTAACGTTTACAGGGAATATGAACTGGAATAGATACATTGAGAGCATTGCCAAGGCTGCTGCAAGGAAGGTTGGCTCCCTCTACCGTGCTAGAAAACTACTTACGTCTGACAGTATCCTATACCTCTATAAGGCCACCATTCGCCCATGTATGGAGTACTGTTGTCATATCTGGGCTAGTGCATCTGCTGCTTGTCTCTCGCTCCTGGACAGGGTTCAAAAGAGAGTCGCCAACCTGATAGGTCCTGAACTGTCATCTAGGCTTCAGCCTCTGTCCCATCGACGAGATGTTGCATCCCTCTGCCTGTTCTACAAATACTTTAATGTGATGAATGTCCTGATGAACTGCAAACAGTTGTACCTCCCCGACGTAACTACCCCCCGACAAACACGACAAGCTACTAAGTCTCATCCCTTTACAGTAGAGATCCCTAGGTGCAAAAAAAGCCTTTTACTCCAATAGTTTCTTCCCTAAAACTGCGGGTCTTTGGAACTCCCTTCCGGGATTCTGCTTTCCCAACTGCAATGATATGCAGAAGTTCAAGTGTAATGTTAACAAACATCTTTCTACTCATCTCATTTCATAATGATGCCGCTAATTAAATCCTTAATAGTATCCCCCTGCTTTAAAGTGGCACTGTGCCTTGTTTGGGGTGAAAATTGAATAAAAAATAAATAAATAAAAAAATATATATATGCATACACATATATGCACACACACATACACACACATACACACACACACATATATATACATACATATATATATATATATATATATATATATATATATATATATATATATATATATATATATATACAGTGATGATCATATTTATTGGCACGGTAAAATAAAAGTTAAATTTTGTCTAATAAATTCTAAAAAAGGGATTAAATTAAAGAAAATAACAAAGTATATTATGTATTTTTAACTGGCCTTTCCGATGCAGCAATCGGATTTTAGAAAAAATAAATAACAAAGGAACAACAAACATAATTGCAAAAAACCCTTGTTCAAAATTATTGGCACGATTTATTTAATAATCAATTGTATAGCCTTTTGCCTTGATTACCTTCCTCAGTCGCTTTTCATAGTTTACAACCAAGTTGTTGCACTTTTCAGTAGTAATTTTAGCCCACTCTTTCTGACAATAATCCTCCAATTGAATAAGATACTTAGGCTTCCTTTGCATTACCCTCAATTTTAATGTTCTCCATAAATTTTCAATTGGATTAAGGTCTGGGCTTTGTGATGGCCACTCCAAAACATTAATATGATTGTCCTCAAGCCATTTCTTAGTCAGTTTAGCCGAATGCTTTGGGTCATTATCTTGCATGAACCACCAACGACGACCAAGTGAGAGCTCTTTAGCAGAGTCTTTCAGGTTTTCATCCAATATTTTAACATAATCTTCCTTTTTTATGCTACCTGTGACCTTAACAAGTCGCCCTGGTCCAGAGGCAGCAAAGGATCCCCAAAACATCAAACTACCTCCACCGTGCTTCACTGTGGGTATGGTGTTCTTAGGCAGGAAAGCTTCGCCAGATTTTCTGTAAATATAAGACACTTTATTATGGCCAAATAACTCTATTTTCGTTTCGTCAGTCCATAGAACACGTTTCCAGAATGCAACATCTTTATCAATATGACGTTTTGCAAAGGCTAGCCTTGCTTTCAGGTGCATAGGCTTCAATAAGGGAGTCTTTCTCGGACGACATGCTTTTAAACCAGCTCTCTTCAAAACTCTACCAACTGTATGTCGAGATACATTCACTCCAGAGGTGCTCTGTTCATCAACAATCTCCCCAACAGAGATCCTTGGGTTTTGTTTTACTTGTCGAACAATTTTCCGTTCATCTCTTGGGGAAAGAATCCTTTTTCTCCCTCTACCCTCTAAACTCATAACGTGGCCTTGCGATTTGAACTTGTTTATTATGGCTCTAACAGTGGATTTGGGAAGGTTTAGCTTCTTTGAAATCTTATCATAGCCCTCCCCATTGGTATGGCATGCTACAACAAGCTTCCTGACGTCTTCGCTGTGTTCCTTAGTTTTAACCATGGCGATTGAAAATTATAATTTAGTCACTTATAATAGTTTAAATAAATCGCTATCTAAAAATTATCTGAAAAAAATTATTCACTGAATTAGCGTTAAACAAGCATAATATGGCTATAAAAAAGTTCAGAAAGCACGTAAACCGGAAATTGATTGATATTATACTGATACTAAAAGAAAAACAAAGCCGTGCCAATAATTTTGAACAAGGGTTTTTTGCAATTATGTTTGTTGTTCCTTTGTTATTTATTTTTTCTAAAATCCGATTGCTGCATCGGAAAGGCCAGTTAAAAATACATAATATACTTTGTTATTTTCTTTAATTTAATCCCTTTTTTAGAATTTATTAGACAAAATTTAACTTTTATTTTACCGTGCCAATAAATATGATCATCACTGTATATATATATATCACGCACATATAAGTTCCACATGCTTGTATCCACTTAGCTAACATCAAGTAAGTTTTCATATTTTCATGTCTTTCCCTTGAACCGATTCTTGACATTTATAAGATTTTGAGAAACGATTTATCATTTCACGTCTACTTGTTTTAGCTTCGATCTCACATTCCTCCCGTGAACAATGGATGCGTCTCTGTTGTCCATAAATCTGGTTTTCAAGGAGATCCTTCTTGCCAGAAAAACATCAGAAAAATAATGCGCAGCCAAACGTGTACCCAGGCGAGCGAATCAATTCACGCCTTGTTGCTATAGACATTCACTTAAATGTATTTGAGTAATAATTTCGCACAAATGAACGAATTTAATGTCATAAGCAAAATATCACGTCCTTGACTCGTTGGTACAGAATACCAATGACTTTCTATAACGTTCGGACAGTGAATCGCGTGTAAAAGCAGAAAAGGGGCAACCAATAATAACGAACATCTGTAATAATGAAACAGTCAAAATATAAATAACAAGTAAATATTAAACGAATATAAAGTACACTCTCTCTAGTTCGCTTCGTCACATGATTGAGAACAAAAGTGCCGCTCTGCTGAATAAGCAGGTTGTATTGAATTACTTGCAAAAAACTTATTCATAGTTGTATTTGCCCTCTCACATACAGCGCTTAGTATTCCTAAATAACCACCAATCATGTACTGGCCAGACTTAACATTGTTTAACATTGATGATCTGAGAAGACCGGTATTTAAATATGAGTATGCCGTATATAACGAAATACACACTAAAATTTTGACAGATATGTATTTGTTCAAGTAATATATATTCATGACATGGTTGCTAGATAGGTCAAATATTTTATTTAGTTTAGCAAACATTTTTTCAAAGCAAAAACTTTTTAATTTACTATTCTGCTTAGCGAATACCACCAAATATTATGGGTTTAAATTACTATTTGGCAGCTAGACAAGCCATGTTTGCACGAATGAGAAAGGATTCAATTGTATGGGCCTTGGAAGCATGCAAGTAAGCTTGTTGACCCCTGGGGAAGTACAAAGAATCTAAAATAGAAAATAAGAGGGGTCGTCCTTTGGGTCTTTTCGATGGTATTCTGGAAATATTTTATCTTCTAACTACGATATTGATTTGGAGTTCTGACGAAATATGAATTTGTTAAAATGTTGATCGATCTGCGTAAACTCCTTAAAATGTTTATATAATTTTATATACATATATGTGTGTATGTCTGTATGTTTCTATGTATAGTCATTCGCGTGACTTTGTCACAGTTTTTCAGTGTAGCTAAACCAGCATATGCCGCGAATCAATATAAAGCCGCAAGCGGTGATTTTCTCGATTCGCTTATTACTCGATCACTGTGATTACAAGAAATTTCAGTGTTTATACATACTGTAAATTGCAAAATGTCCCTTGACTTGTTGGAGTTTTTATTATAGCTAGTCCGTCATCTCTATATAGGCCGATATCCGTAGTATCAATTAAAAAATGTAGAACATCAGTTCTAATAAATAACAATAACCAATGGATAAAAACTAAAATGAAAAATTCGTTTGATTTGGCGATGGGTGCCAGGGCCTCTGCAGAGGCATCAGATCTTCTGTGATCATTCATTCTATATACCCTCACAAGCATATTTGATACTACGGATATCGGCCTATATAGAGATGACGAACTAGCTATAATAAAAAAAACTCCAACAAAGTCAAGGGAGATAACATTAAGAAAATCATACACAAGGAAATGAAAAAATTAGGCCTAAAAGCAGACGTATCAGCTAACATAAAAATAACAAACTTCCTGGACGTCACGTTAAATTTAGATAAAAAAACATATGAACCTACTTAAAAGATAATACTACTCCAATATACGTAAACCCTAAGTCCAATCACCCACCATAAATTATAAAACAGATTTCTAACTCGATCGTAAGTAGGCTCATAATAACTTAAGCGATGAAAAAGCATTTAAGAGGTCAACCAATATCTATGAAACAGGCCTAAAAAATAGTGGATACAAAAATATCCATATCAAATATAAGCAACAAAACATCAATAACTATAATAAAATGAAAAATAGAAGAAAAAGAACTATAATTTGGTATAGGGCCCCATACAACCAAAAAAAAACTTGGCAAGAAATTTCTAGATCTTATTGAAAAACACTTTCCTGCAACCAACGCCTTACACAAAATTTTCAATAAAAATACCTTAAAGTTATCCTACAGTTGTTGCGAAAATTTAGAGATGATAATTAAAGCACATAATAACAAGATATTAAATAAAAACAATGTAAACAACAACAAAATAAACAATAAAAAGTAGATACCATGACAAAAATAAAACCAACACTAGCAGAAATAATAATAATAATAATAATAATAATAATAATAATAATAATAATAATAATAATAATAATAATAATAATAATAATAATAAACCAACCCCGGACAAGAACAACCAATAAAAATACTAATAACGAACAAGATAAATGCAAATGTAGACACCGCACACTTTGCCCACTTCAAAATAAATGTCTAACCAAAAGCGTAGTTTACCAGGCCACAATATTTCCGAAAGAAAACCCGAATAACAAGAAATATTACGTAGGTATGCCTTCCTTAGATTTCAAAACTCGATACTATGACCACAAAAGTACATTCAACAATAAAAAAACACCGTATGAAAACAACACTAGCGAATAAATACTGGAAACTCAAAAAAAGCGGACATTCGCCGATAGTCGAATGGAAAATAATAAGACAAGCTATCACGTGTAGGGACCTAAACGACCCATGTAGATTATGCCTTCATGAAAAATTTGCTATCCTCTACTTTAAAGAACCCCAACATCTATTAAACTGTAGAAGAGAAATAATTCACAAGATAAAATTTACTCTAGGATAGCGATACAAAATAGTTTTAAAACTAACAAAAACAGTAGAAAATAAACAAATTAATGAATTAAATAAAAGTGAATATGCATAAACGATCACACATATATGTATGTGTATATATATGTATATATATGTGCATATATGTGTGTACATATATATATATATAAACTAATATTAATTAAAAAAAACACTAACCTAGATTTAAAACAGATCGAGGCTAAATATCCAGGCTAAATAGAGCACACACAAAGGAACAGGTCAACCAGGGGTCAAATAGGTCCTTGTCCGATAAATGCATTTTCATTGGCTGATAGGAAGGGCGCGATGGATACTAGAAAGCTGATTGTCTTACTAAAATTTCAATAGAAGATGTGCATATAAAAACGGTAAACAATCGCCGAATTCGCGCATAAGCGTGAAGAATCCTAGAGTGGATGAAACGCGGAATATTCAGTGTAGCTTAATCGCCATATACATTTTATAACTTACTATAAGTATTATTAGTGATAATTAAATACATCTTATGTTCTCGCATGTTTATTAACAATATATATATATATATATTGTTAAAAAACATGCATATATATATATCGTTAATTATTTACAATATATATATATTGTTAATCATTAACAATATATATATATTGTTAATAAACATGCGAGAACCTAAGATGTATTTAACTATCACTGATAATATTTTATTCATATTTTATGAAGTTTGTCTTAAACGTGTTTCGTTAAATAGCAGAAGTCAGCTAAACAACTAATCAGAGACAAACTTATGTTCCTCAGACAATAATTGGAAAGATTGTTTTCCTTGGAATAGAAAAAGGTTTGGTAAGAAAAACATGTTGATAAAATAAAGTTTGCAAAAACATAAGAACTAAAACACTTAATTATTGCAGTGTGTATAGGCAATTACTCCGAATGAAAACCATTGAATTCAATCCACGCGTGTGGATTCAGTTTATTTATTTTTTGTGTGTGTGTGTGTGTGTGTGTGTGTGTGTGTTTTTTGCTGCTGGTTTTTACTATTGATAAGCTATGTAGATATATTTACTAATGATAATGAAAACGTTGACTATAGTATGTAGGAATGACCCTATGTGGAAGTTCTGACAACGGAGTGTCAAGTTTTGAAGTTGAAAATTTTGATAGCAGTGTGTCGAATTTACCCTGTTAAATCACAGATTTAATGGTCTGTTACTTACTGTACCTATATCTGATACATAGATCTATTAACTTAATAGGTTGTTATTAAACTTTTTTATATGGTATTTTAATGCAAATCCTGGGCGCTTGGAAATGGAAGTTTCTATATATTATATCGAAGCACGTCTACAAAGCGGACAAATTTATATCATGGGGTTTCTCTCATGAGCAATTCTATAGTTTTTATGTATTTCTTTTAACATTAAATTATAGGTTTCATAAGGCATGCTATCAGTATTCAAAGTCTTATCTGTTGATACTGTTATATTAGAATTCCTTGTTTTTTAAGTTTTGTTGATATTGTTCAAAGTGCGTATCTATTTATTTTTTCTTTTTAATCTTAATGTCTTTTACCATATTGAGTAAAGACATTTAAAAATTCGCTAGTTTTATTTTGTAGAATCTGAATAATGAGATCTTTTGGGCGGAATCGTCCGAATGCGAGTATTCAGTTTTCTGTTATTGACTTTTAGAATTGTTTCTTATGGCGTCGTTTCCTTTTTATTGAGATTGAACAAGAATTTCCACCGAACCCTTTTTATGAATAAGTGAACTGCCTGTATAATATCTATGATATAAGTTCTGTAGTTAGATATGACAATATTCCTGGGCAAGGAAGTAATTTCCTATTTTTTGAACATATTCAACAATTGAAAATAAGATCCCAACTCAATGTGAAGAGCAATATATTTTTGCGGTTATAAAGAAATCTATACTTTTAAGATACATATCCAATGAGATTTTCAAATAAAGCTCAGTAAGAATGAATTTTTATTTTCAGAACGTGTATATAATTAATTATTATTCCAAAACTAGCAACGCCTTTGATTCGAACTCATTTTATTCACATTATATAAAGTACGCCTTACACGTGTTTTGTTGAATAACGGAAGTCCATTAAACAACTCATCAGAAACAAAATATATATTCCTCAGATTTTATATATGTATATAAACTCTCTTTGGATGATGAAATAAATGACACTACCCCAATGTTCCCGTCTCAAAAGTAAGAAATCATTCTGTTATACATACAATATACTGCTAATTGGGCCGTATGCATTTATCCAATTTACGTTAAATTTATATCGGAAAGTGATTTTCCACCTTAAAATATATTTTTTATAATTACAATTTCCTTTTTACGGATGTTCATTCAGGTTGCTTATATATAATTGGAAAAAAAAAAAGTAAAAACGACAACCGCGCCGTATAATCTAATTTGAATTACGTAAATCATAGAGAGTGGATTCTTTTTCATGCACTTTGATAATCGTTCAGAAAATAGGCGACATAGTTTCCGGCACACACCCATTGTCATTTGTGTAATGACAGCTCAGATATGTTCTTGAAATTCAAGCCGTCCTCATATCATAAAATCTTACCAAAGTCTCATCATTACCTACCTTCATGGTATGGCTTCACCAGCTACCTAACACTCATTAACACTTATCCCAGAGTGTCCTCTGTGACTTGATAAATAATGACCTCCAACAAAAATGAAATACAATTTTTGGTTTAAAATGACAGATTAAATAGAGAAAATGCTTTAGTATAAACAAAGTTATTAACAAAAGAAAATATATAGTTAATTATAATGGATTCAGTAAGTTTCAATCAGATGTTTTGTAGCATCTAGTGATATATAAATAAAATCGTTTATTAACATAAATACATAAAAAGGAGGCTTCTTCAGTCTTGAACAAACTATGGATGCCCACGAAGGGTTGCTTGCGCTTGGAATTTTGGTGGCAGGAGGTGTGCAATCTCCAACCACACCTCTCCTGAGACGACATTGTTAAATACCAGTGGCAAGTGAATTACAAGACGAGTTGAAACAAATGCCGAGATAAGCGGAGAGTACATACAGCGCCTAGAATTCCCAAAATGGTCACTCATCTGATACTAAGCAGGCTCAACGTTGCTTAACTTCGGTGATCTGACGAGAACCGGTGTGTCAACGCGATTATGCAGTATGCATATATACATACACACATATATATGTGTGTTTGTGTGTGTAACATAATATATATATATATTTATACAGACACAGACACTATATATATATATATATATATATATATATTATAACCACACATATATATATATATATATATATATATATATATATATATATTATACACATTTCTGTACAAAAAAATGAAACTTTCTTCTCTATAACTTCTGTGTTTATCTTCCATTCTCTTTCGAATAGACAGTCTCATGGGAATCACAAAAAAAAAGGGAAAAAAAACGCCATTCAAATATGCATTCCGAATGCAACCCAATCATGGAGACACGCTTTTATCGCAGAGAAATGTGCACGGATTATATTCGATGTTCAAGATGTTCTCTCACACTTGATTGATTTGTGTTGTCACAAAGAGTTCTTCTACACCACACATAAAACAAACAGACCGGTCTCCAATGCACTGTGAATAAGGTGCTATTTTGGAACCGGGCGATTCCGTTGCACATAAAAGCCAGCACCAGCTGCAGCCTGGTAGGCAAGAGCCAAGCTAATAAGTTTTACTTGCCGGCACCTCTTCCGATATCTACTTGTTCTTTATTCTTCTTGCCAACTCGTTTCTTTTTTTTTACTCTCCATAACTTCTATTATTTATTCTTTTACTTAAGTATTCGTATTTTCTACGCCATGTTTCTTCGGTTGTTACTCTTATAGACCACATAACTACTTTTTTTTCTTTTTCGGCTTTCTGCCATTTTTGGACGATGATCGATACTTGTCCAATTTTGGCTTACAGTTATATTGAAACTCTTACTAGAGAGTAGAGTTACTGCCAAAATTGTAAAACAACCGAACCAAACACGGCGTTCTTATTTTCTGTGCCATTGGTGTTTACATAGTGTTTGTCGACGTAAATAAATCCACTTCTTACGACAATATATTCCCTTTCGTTTTGCACGGCGTTCCATTTTGAAAAATAAGTTTCTTTTGTTTTTGTTGTATGATTGCTTATAAGATGTGGAATACAGTATCACATTTTATGCCCGCCACTTCCTGCCGAAAGTTTACTTCAATTAAGGTATTTACTGCGTTATTTAATTATTCTTTTAGAATAAATTCTTCATTAAATTTTGAAAAAATTGTTGATGTTTCATAGATTTTTCTTTATCAAAGTCTGACGATTACATCTTAATAGAAAAAACTAATTTCAGTAAATTGAGGCTAAAATAATGTAAATATATATTAAACAATTGCACGCCTGTGGAATTCTGCTCCGTCTGTCTGCTTCCCACCGGACTACAACTTGGATGTCTTCAAGTCCAATGTTAACAAATTCCTAATGAACCGCCCCCTTAAGTAAACACTTCATCAAATCTCCACACTAACGTAATGTACTTGCAATAACCCTTATCCCTGAGTGGCTTCCGGGCCTTGATAAGTGGTGATCACTGTGTAAAAAACAACAATGTTTTATGTAAAAAGTTAATTTTTTTCAAATGTTTTCGTTGTTTTTTTTAGACATATTTTAAATAAAATAAAGGAAAATTTATTTGGGAAAACCTGAAGTATTTGTTTATTGTTTTTTATTATTGTTGATTGTTTTTTTTTTCTCAACATGGATCTCATTTTTGTTTATGACACATGCATCGTTTATTTATATTATTCGAATTACTCTCGAGTGTTATCCGCATAACTTTTCGGCCGATTGAGTTAAGTGAACCAGCAATTAATTTTTTTTTAATTGTAAGCACATCTTAATGAACAGCTGGACGAATGTTTTATTATGTATTTTGTGTAGTTAAAATATATAGGAAATAATACTCAGAAAAACATACGTTGATCAAGTCATATCATATACACTACTAAATTAAGAGAGTAGAAAGTTGACCTTGGATTTACTTTTGGCTTCCGCGTTACTCGTTTTCCTTACGTTGTCTTTATATTCTATAAGCAATGTTTCTGACAAAGAGGCAAAAATTGCTGTTCTCTGGGTTTGAATCCATCCATCCAACCCCTAAACGCTGATTATTTTTTTACATATGAATTGCATTTTTTTACTTCTTATATCAAGTGGCTTCATGCCTTTTCTATGAAGATTTTCATAAAAAACGATAACAGAGAGATAGGGGATATAGCAGTATGGACTGAATAAAAGCCAATTAAAAGACCAGATAAAAATATAGTGTGTCCATCTGAAAACATTAAAAATATAATGCAATTAATTTGCTGGAGATGGGGGTACAGAGTTCGCCATAAGTAACTATATAATTTCATCTCAACACGAGAAATGTAACACTTTCTTTAAGTGTATCTTCTCGAACTCGGAAATCCCCTAGTAAAACTCAAGAATCTGCACGGAATTTCCGAACGAATCGTTATATGTACCACGGGGGCAATATGTTCTCATTTTGTCAGCCATGACCAGGTAAAATACTTAAATAATTCGCAAATGTATTATTCGTATCGCTCATAAAATTTAAAACTTCTAGAAGAGTGTCACTTAGAAATGAATTTTAACTGGAACTAATTTTGAGAGTTTTTAAATAGTATTGTTTGTAGGTATACAATTAAACTATCATTATAGATCTCTTATTATAATTTCATCGTTTTATTATGATTTTTTCATGTCGATTTTTGAAAAATTGTTTTCAAGTTCTTGTTTTTTTTAATTTCTGAACATTTGCTATCATTAGTCATAGTTGTAAAATATTTCTTAAAATGTGATGATCTTTTTTATATAGACATTTCTTCATATGTAAATAATGGATTTCAACAGTTTCTCGTAATGCATCTATCAATTTCTGAGTTCGGGGAGTTTGCCAATTTTCAGAGTTCTTTACAGCAGACTTTATTGATCCGGTATTATTTTTAGTTCAATTGTTTTCAATTCTAATTCTCCATACAAGCAAACAAAAATGATCGTTAATTCTGTCGACACTTTCTAAAATATATTGAGAACCTAATTTATTGCATTTTCAATTTCATCGAGCAAATACTTATTTTTCGGTTCAAATTTTCAAATGCTTGATTTTATTTTGAAGCTATCAAACTGCCATTTCCAAAAACGAGCATTTATTTTTATATTTCAGTACAGCCTTTCAAGTTCCAATTGTAACTCGAATAAATAGTCAAATGTTTCTTTAAATGCAATGGCTGGTAGTGATAACAGAGGCTGGCATTAAATGTGCTGCCATCGTGGAATGTAAATTTTAGCAAAGATATTTTCAGCAGCCCAACGAAATCAATATTAATATTTTTACTCTAATTTGCTACTTTTACAAATATTTTGAGATTTGGAAAAATTGTGTTGTGAGCGCATTTTATTTTAATGGTTATAAAATTCGAGAATCAATCCTATTTTGTACATGGTTCTGAGGATGTACAGGCAGACCCAACAAACTGATTTATGACACATTTTGAAACAATCCTTCATGTTTCGATGTTTTTAGATAATCATGCGTGTTAAGATTCATCGGTAGGTCTATACCAAACTGATTCGCCAGTGGTATGACACGAATTTCAGACGGTAATACCTGAATCTTATGATCTAACGTTTTAAAATTTCGACGTGACTATCTCTCTCTCATATATATATATATATATATATATATATATATACTTAATTTACTCACATAAAATTAATATACGAAAGTATAGATTTATGCGTATACTTTAAGTATTTACTTCAAAAGTGCTCAATACGTAGGTAGAGCTAATTAGTAATTTATAAAATATATATGGCGATTAAGCAACACTGAATATTCCGCATTTCATCCACTCTAGGATTCTTCAAGGCTTATGCGGGAATGCTGTGGTTGTTTGTCGTTTTTATATGCTCATCTTCTATTGGGATTTTAGTTAGCCAATCAGCTTTCTAGTATCCACCGCGCCCTTCTTATCAGCGAATGAGCCTGCATTTATCGGACAAAGGCCTATTTGACCTCTGGTTGGCCTGTTCCTTTGTGTGTACTCTATTTAGTTTCTTGATCTATTTTAAAACTAGGTTAGTGTTTTTTTTAATGTTAGTTTATATATAAATATATATATATATTTGTGTACATACATATATGCACATATATATATACATATATATACATACATATATGTGTGATCGTTTATGTATATTCATGGTTATTTAATTTATTTATTTGTTTATCTTCTATTGTTTTTGTTAGTTTTAAAACTATTTTGTATCGCTATCCTAGAGTAAATTTTATCTTGTGAAACAGTTGTTTGCTATTTCTCTTCAACAGTTTAATAGATGTTGGGGTTCTTTAAAGTACAGGATAGCAAATTTTTTATGAAGGCATAATCTGCGTGGGTCGTCTAGATCCCTACACGTGGTAGCTTGTCTTATTATTTTCCATTCGACTACCGGCGAATGTCCGCTTTCATTGAGTTCCCAGTATTTATTCGCTAGTGCTGTTTTCATACGGTGTTTTTTTTTATTTTTGAATGTACTTTTGTGGTCATAGTATCGAGTTTTGAAATGTAAGGAAGTCATACCTACGTAATATTTCTTGTTATTCGGGTTTTCTTTCGGAAATATTGTGGCCTGGTAAACTACGCTTTTGGTTAGACATTTATTTTGAAGTGGGCAAAGTGTGCGGTGTCTACATTTGCATTTATCTTGTTCGTTATTAGTATTTTTATTTATAGTATGGTTGTTCTTGTCCGGGGTTGGTTTATTATTATTATTATTATTATTATTATTATTATTATTATTATTATTATTATTATTTCTGCTAGTGTTAGTTTTATTTTTGTCATGGTGACTACTTTTTTTATTGTTTATTTTGTTGTTGTTTACATTATATTATTTAATATTTTGTTATGTGCTTTAGTTATCATCTCTAAATTTTCGCAACAACTGTAGGATAACTTTAAGGTATTTTTATTGAAAATTTTGTGTAAGGTGTGAGTTTCGGGAAAGTGTTTTTCAATAAGATCTAGAAATCTCTTGCCAAGTTTTGTTTTTAACATTTGGTTGTATGAGGCCGTATACCAAATTATAGTTCTTTTTCTTCTATTTTTTATTTTATTATAGCTATTGGTGTTTTGTTGCTTATATTTGATATCAATATTTTTGTATCCACTATTTTTTAGGGCTGGTGAATCAATATGTTATATATAGAGTTGACAAATTACAAATAAAACCATGGCAACATTGTTAATTTTCTTGCTTTTCACCGCACACCATTTTATCTATCAATGAGAAAACGGTGTAAAGAGCGAATCTTAAGAAAAATAGTAAAGCGGATGGAATAATATAAATAAGCAAAAAAGGATAGAAATATGAAATGTGAAAGGTTAGAGAAAAGGAAAGAGAGAAATTACATAATTAAGCAAAAGAGAGAAATATGAAACGAAAGAAAGATTAGAAAAATAGAGAAAGAAGAAATGACAGAGAGAAAGAAATAAAAGGATTTGAGAGAAAGAAAGAAAAGGAGGGAAAATGTCTATGACATTACAAGAAAGAAAATCTATCCCGAAATTACAATATAAACGCATGTTTTATACGTTGCGCTAAACAGGGCTAAACAGAAAGTATGTAAAAATGATTTTGTACAAGATCAATGTACAAATAATAGTTTAAATAAAATACTTTACATTTTTAAAAGTTTACAAGCGTTAAAAAATATGTTAGATTTATTATTTAATATTTATGGAAGCGGTTTGAAAAAATAAAAAATGTTTCTTAAAAATATTTGGAAATTACAAAATATTTTCAGAGACGAATAATTATATATATATATATATATATATATATATATATATATATATATATATATATATATATATATATCATGCAGTCCGACGATGACTAGTCGGGGCCTCGTGGCCTTATCCCTCGGTGTTGACGTAGTTCTCTTTCTGTGTGAAACGTTCGGTCACAGGCACCGCATATGTGGGTGCCGGAGTTGCGTCGTCGATAGTGTCTCAGCGCTAAGGCTTCTCCAATCTTACTCTCTATTTCTTCCTTCCATTTGTAGATACTGTTCCGCTAGCTACTCCTTTCTTTGGCTTGTTCCTCCCAACTCTCGACATTGATGTTCATCGCTTTGTTACATTTTTGTAGCGAACCTTCTGACCTCCTACCTTGCGGATTCAATTTTCCAGTACCCCACAGAAAATCATCTTTGGGATTCTGGCAATAAGTATATTTTTTTCCTATGCCCACTTTTAACGCTGCATGCACTTGTTGCGCCGTTCCAACAACTTCTTTTCTGAGCACCCGTGAGATTAATTTTGCACAAATCTTCCACATCTTCAGTTCCTTGCTAATAAATATGTGTGTACAGTCCATCATAGTTGCATAGTATGATGGGTAGCTTCCACGCTGTCTTGGTTTGCTCACCTGAGAACTTCCACGTTTGAAACGTACTCACTCTATTTGATCTTCATTATCCTTCTCAGAAGTCTCTGCTGGACGGCTTCCAGTCTCCTTATGTGTTCTTTACACTAAGTGTAGGTTTCTGCTAGGTACAGCAAGGCTCGCAGCAGCACAATATATATAATCATTCAGAATAATGAAATACAATAAATCTACTGGTGTGCACATCCAGCGATTATCGCTATATTTGCTAATAGTTTTCCTCCGAGGAGATGTATAAACATGGAAACTCATGGGTTAAAGAACTACATTTTACTATACTGTATCCTTTGTCTTGCATACATTAAATTTTCTATATTTTAAATTTAACTTTTTAAAATCCAAATTTTAAATTCCTAAATTATGATATATATATATATATATATATATATATATATAGTCATCCACATACAGTACTGTTTCGCTGTTTCACAGCTCATCAGTGCGGCTAGACAGGCAACTACCTCAAGCCAGGATTGAAACCCGACCGTTTATACGGCAGTCAAGGCTCCTAACCATTACGCTATTGGCGGCTGCTTGAACGAGTAGTGAGTTTAACGATGTTTTGATATCGTCCGAAATACCTCCGCTCGATTTGTTTACACAAAGAGCGTCGCTTATATGCTAATGGTAATTCGTGTTTCACTTCTCAATATGCTCAACTCAAGGTGAGGAGCACTATAGTCATCCACATACAGTACTGTTTCGCTGTTTTACAGCTCATCAGTGCGGCTAGACAGGCAACTATTTGTAGTAATCGACATACAGTCCTGTTTCGTTGTATCCCAACTCATCAGTGCCGCTAGACTAGCATCTCTCCCAAGCCAAGGATTGAACCTAGAACTGTCTATATATATATATATATATATATATATATATATATATATATATATATATATATATATATATATATATATATATAAGTAATTTTGCATGTGAGTCCGTTCCCTTTGGATTCAGAAACGGCTAGGCCAATTCTTCTGAAATTTCAAACCAGTGTACTTGATGTATCTCGGAGAGTTCATACGTAGGTTTTTTATCGGAATGCATCTGATAAATATCGAAAATTGATAACCGAAAAAATCCGATTAAAAAAGGAAGTTCGATTATGACCAAAGTTAACACGTTTATACAGCCTAACATCACAAATGCATTTGAGAAGTTTTATCACCGATCAAGCAGAAAGGCCTACAAAATTATTAGTAGATTCTTTTATAGTACCGTTCGATACAATTGCTTTTTAGAGAAAAATTGAACCATGATACTTGACTTTTTGTGCGTTTAACTTTTATTAAAGTGATTATGTCAAAGAATTTCATAAAATCAACAGTTGGTTCTTTAATAAGATAGGGGCGCGTTCGAAATGACTGTTTCTGTAAAGAGCACAGTTTAATCATGATACTTTACTTTTTGCATTTTCAGTTTTAAGTGAAGTCATTATTGACAGACCATTTTATAAAATCAGCAGTAGATTCTCTAAAGTGCTACATAGATTACAATGTATTGTGGAGTAAGTCACTGCGGGGAGGCATGTGCTGCTTCCTTCTGGTACACTGCGGGTGGTCCTCTAACTGAAGTAGGCAATCAATCGATTTGGTTTTAAAGAAATAAGCAATTACATTTATTGCCATCAAAATCGGTGTATGAGGCGATGGAACATTTGCTAAACATTTAATTTTTAATTAATTTAATTAATTTAATATTGAAAAACGCCAGGTCTCTCTGCTGGTATAATATATATATATATATATATATATATATATATATATATATATATATATATATATATATATATATCGATGTTTGATGCCTCCGTTCCGTCTCGAAAGATAAAGGATGCCCCCTCTGTAGAGACAGCTGCGCGTATAATTGTGCGGCAAGGGTTGTGCAATCCTATACCACACCTCTCCTCTATTG
Organism: Euprymna scolopes; assembly: GCF_053919585.1. Lineage (NCBI taxonomy): Eukaryota > Metazoa > Mollusca > Cephalopoda > Sepiida > Sepiolidae > Euprymna > Euprymna scolopes. The sequence continues at coordinate 91,438,302 of NC_136486.1, read as the reverse complement.
GCACTGCTTGAGTCCAGTGGCAAGGAGAAGTTCTGGCCGACTTGAAATAGATAAGCGGAGAGCACATACAGGACCTGGAAGTCCCAAATGGTCACCCGCCTGGTACTGGCCAGGCTCATCGTTACTTAACTTTGGTGATCTGACGGGAACCGGTGTGTCAAACGTGATCATGCCATATATATATATATATATATATATATATATATATATATATATATATATATATATATATATATATATATATATATATATATATATATATATATATATATATATATATATATATATATATATATATATATATATATATATATATATATATATTTTAGGGGATTAGAACTACAGTCTTAAGAGCAGAGTATATTTTAATGTATTAGTAAATTGATTAATACAATTAAAAAAAAATAAAACAGTGCTCGTTGTAATGTAGATATATAGTAAGCTCGATAGGCATATATATCCTAGAGCTATTTTAATATTGAGTAAGATTATTGATAATTTGTAATAAAATTAAAAATTAAAAATCGGTTTCACAAGGAAGAACAATGTTTTATTGAGATAGACAATAAGTCTTGAACAATAATTTTAACATTTAGTTGTTTTAAACAAAGTCTCCTCATCAGCAAAAATATTGAATTTTTTTTTTAAGACACCAAAAATAAAACTAGCATTGTTTTTTTAAGATGTATCTTTTGATGGTTCGCCTTTTAAAGCTAGTAAGTATCATCGTCAAAGCATTCATTGGGATGTAAAATGTAGTAGATAAACTACATTTCGTACAATTTATTGATTTTGTTTGTTCTTCCTTGTGAAACTGATTTTTAATTTTAATTACAAATTATCAATCTTCTTAATATTATATATATAGAGAGAGAGAAAGAGAAAGAGAGAGAGAGAGCGAGAGAGAGAGAAATCTTCAATTAAATTTTCATAGAGAGAAACAACAAAATCATGTTTGTATGTACGATCGTTTCGGAAATTATCCTTTTATTCATTCGATATTTACAACTAAAACCATCGGGGAATAAGTAAAATATTTCTGGATATCATCTCCTCATCAGCATAAAGGGAGTGCGAGCGCAGAGAAGATTTTAACCAGCTTATTGAAGTAAATATAGTTTGTGAACCTAGAATGAAAAGTAAAAAAAAATTAAGTGGAATTTAATTCTTTTGCTTGCATGATTTATATTAGATATATGTCTATGTAATACAATTAAACTATTTTGCAATGATTTTTAATTGATTGAATGGTAAAAGGAGAAAACAATACTAGGAAAAATAGTGATTACATTTTTTATTTCATTCTTGGATAACATTTTTATAAGAGAGAAATTATAAAAAGCTAGGGGATAGAATTTTTCGATATGATATAAGATTTAAACAAAAATACGAAATTATATTTACAAAAAAAAGTGTACAAAAAAGTTTATAAAATAGTTTATAAAATAAGTAAATAAGTAAAGGAGTGTTTCGGTATTGTTTTATTTTTAACCGTAAGGAGGCCTCTCGGTGCGCAAACTTTGGATAAGTTTTTTTTTTGTTTAGTCTAAAATAATCATTCGTCTACGTAACCATTTTTTTTTTAAATTTGATTGCGGTGTAAGTAAAGGGGGAAGTAATTGCCTTTAAATAGGTGTTTATGTTGGTTTATTTTAATTCTAAGATAAGTCATTTTAAAATATAATGAAAATCAGAATTTGCTAGTGGATTGTTTAAGGATCGAATCTTGCGATTTTTAGTTAAGTTTATGATTATTGTATATTGCTATAATATAAGTTTTAGTTACTGAGTTTTTATGTGTGTATTACATATTATGGCCAGTTACATGTGATCATACGGTCTTTGGCAAATAGTAAACACATAAAAACTTCTACAAACTGCTAAATGTAGCGGACGCATATACACTCTGCGAAATGAACGCCCACACATAAGTTCATTATACACTCTTTCACAAAACAAGTATGCTAATATATGCACACCTATCCAGGCCTACCCTATTTACACACATGTAAACGGGCACGGCGATAGCCGAAATAAGAACATGTAACTTTTTATCTTTCATATTTTACGATCTCGTTTTCGTCTTCTCAAGTTGTCGATGGAATTAATTACTTTTGTATGGACATAATTTTACATTTTTTCTTTTGATATCTTGTTTTACTATATAATGACTTATTTAAAACTGAAATACACTGTTTAAAATGTGGATGAGTATTGTTCTTGTATGACTATAAACAATACTATCATTTTGTTGTTGTCATTTTACCCCAAACAAGGCACAAAACCACATAGTCGTGAGCGGCTACTATCTGTAACCAGATCTGCAGATGTGCTATTTATTGAGTTGAGAAGCGATATGTCTGTTCACATTAGACTTGAATTTTTGCATGTCAGTACAATCAGTGTAGCAGGGGCCCAGGACGGGATTCCAAAGTACAGCAATTCGAGTGAAAAAGCTATTCGAGTAAAGGACTTTACGGCATCTAGGATCTCTTCAGTGTAGAGGGGGGATTTTGCTGCTTGTTGGGATTGTCAAAGTTATTGTTATCGAGGGGGTACTAGTGCTCAGATTTCTTTAGAGCACTTGCTATGTAAATACTTGTACAACAGGAACAAAGATGCCACGTTTCGGCGATGGGACAGATGATAGTTCAAGGCCTATTAGGTTGGCGACTCTTTTTAACCCCTGTCTAGGAGCGAGAGAATTGTAATAGATGCATGAGCCCAGGTGTGGCAAAAATTCTCTATTCATGGGTGAACCGCGTCCTTGTAGAGATACAGGATACTCTCAAATGTGAGTGACCTTTTAACAGGCAGAAAGAGCCTAATTATAGGGTGTTTGTTTTATCAATAGAATGCAGTTTAAATGGGGGATTTTGGATTTAGTTTATAAATGTTTGAATGTACAGACCACGTTGATGACAGTTTTGTAATGATTTTTTTTCATACCCGTTATGTAATCATACTAAAATATATTTTGTAAACGCACTAACATCTAAAGAAAATAGGCAGTAAATACAAGAAAGCTACTTAATCGAAGAGATTTGTCAATTGTTCGACAATCATCTGCAAACGGATAACAGATATGGTGTAATGTTGTCACAACTAGAAAAATGTCACTCAAAAAATATTTCCTATTTTGACAGAGTAAAATAATAAACTTTACAATCTACTTAAAAATTACCTTTTTTCTTCTACAACATTTTTGCTAACAGAGGATACATTGTTAATCTTTCTCTGCTGTATTTTTATCTTCATCGTAGCTACTCGAATGAGCTCCAATATCTTATTCCATCGCTATAAAAGATTTCAAACAAAACTCCTATCGTTACAAGTATGGTAAATAGTGTTGCCTTCTTCATTTGTCAACCTAAAATTCTATGCACAGAGATTTTTTTTATAAAAACCACACGTCAGTAGAACACAATACAGCCAGGCTGTTTCCCAACTGATTGCAACATGGTCGTTTTCATGGCCAATGTTAACAAATTCCTGTCAAGCGTCTCCAAAGTAATCAAATATTCCAAGATTCACCTATAATCTCTAATCTTTTAAAGTATTGTCTCATTGCCCACCAAACAAAATAATGTACCCTCATCCTTGTGTCCATTTTTGAGACTTGATGAAATGTGACTTAATACAAACACTACAAAAACAATTAACACAAAATCTAAGTTTGGATTTATGACATCTGTAAATATAAAGCAAAATGAACGTGGAAATAAAAAAGTTATGAATATTTGTACAATGAGACAACGAACAAATTCGTTTCCATTAATTGACATAATTCCAGACATGGAAATTCAAATGAAAGCTTAAATGGAATGAAAGACACGGAATTTGTTTTCAAGTCACGTGTAAAGACGGCATAAACAGAAAGATTTCACTTTCATGCGCTTAAAGAGCTAATTATATTCGGATTTCATCTTACTTTTCATTGTGACAATTTATTTGGCATTTATTGACATTTTAGACGCAATCAATTATGTTTATTTCATTCATAAATAATTTAATTTTCCAATAGATCACAAATATATTTGCATAAAACAGAGAAAAAATAAAATGTTCGGCAGAGCATAATGCAGATTTTTTTTAATGCTATTGTTGGTTATTCCTTTCTGTAGAAGCCTTAATAGTTTTATTCAATCTTGCAACGTGCAGATCATGTCAGTATTTTTTAATTATTATATATTGCTGCATCCTTGCTAAACATTATACATTGATGTTTCCTTGCTAGATATATATCGATGCCTCATTGCTAAACATAATATATTGATGCCTCCTTGCTAAACATTATAAATTAATGCCTCTTTGCTTAACATAATATATTGAAGCTTCCTTGCTAAGCATTATATATTGATGCATTTTGCTAGACATTATATATTGATGCATTTTGCTAGACATTATATATTGATGCATTTTGCTAGACATTATATATTGATGCATTTTGCTAGACATTATATATTGATGCATTTTGCTAGACATTATATATTGATGCTTTCTTGCTAAGCATTATATATTGATGCTTCCTTGATAAACATTATATATTGATGCATTTTGCTAAACATTATATGTTGATGCTATTATTTTGCTAGACATAATATATTGATGCTTCCTTGTTAGGCATTATACATTGATGCTTCCTTGCTAAACATTATATTTTGATGCCTCATTGCTAAACATTACATAATGATACCTCTTTGTTAAACATTATATATTGATGCTTCCTTGCTAAACATTATATTTTGATGCCTCATTGCTAAACATTATATAATGATACCTCTTTGTTAAACATTATATATTGATGCCTCCTTGCTAAACGTTATAGATTTATGCTTCCTAGCTAAATATTATAAACTGATGCTTCCTCGCTAAACATTATAAATTGATGATTCCTTGCTAGAAATTATATATCGATGCCTCATTGCTAAACAATATACATCTATGCCCCATTGCTAAACATTATATATTGATGCGTCATTGCTAAACATTATATATTGATGCTTCATTGCTAAACATTTATATCGATGCCTCATTGCTAAACATTATATATTGCCTCATTTCTAAACATTATATATTGATCTCATTGCTAAACATTATATATTGATGCCTCATTGCTAAACATTATATATTGATGCTTCATTACTAAACATTTATATCGATGCCTCATTTCTAAACATTATAAAGTGATGCTTCCTTGCTAAATATTATATATTGATGCCTCATTGCTAAACATTATATATTGGTGCCTCATTGCTAAACATTGTATATATATTAATTCCTCATTCTAAACATTATATATGATGCTTTCTTGCAAATCATTATACATAGAGTCCTCTTTACTAAACTTTGTATATTGATCCTCTCTTACTAAACATTATATACTGATGTATCATCGCTAAGCATTATATATTGATACCTCCTTGCTATACAGTATATACTGATGCTTTCTTGCTACACGTTATATATTGGTGCGTACTTGGTAATTATTATATATTGCTGCTTTATTGTTAAGCATTATATATTGATGCTTCCTCGCTATAAATTATATATTGTTACTAGCTTGCTAAACATTATATATTGATCATCCTTTGTTAAAAGTATATAGTGATATTTCTGCAAATATTATATATATACATATATATATATGTGTGTGTGTGTATGTGTGTATATATATATATATATATATATTATAATGTAATGAACAAGGATTAGTTGAATAGTGAGCAATGAAAAGTGAACTTCTAGTTCGCCGTCAACTACGATCGATCCAAATTTTCAATAAAATTTTACAAACAATATGTGGTCTTTTGTTTACATTATACGTTTGTATAACGTTTCTGTGTTCATTTTCTATTTCGAATTATCCTTAAAATTAATGTCTATACATTATCATTACTTAACTTTATATCTCCACAACTGCTTAATTGACGCACTTTTCTCTTACTTTCAAATTTTTGGAGTGATAAGTTTTTTTTTTATTTCATTTCCTTTCAGAACATGTTAACACCATTTGAAACATGCCATTCTTAATGAAAGAAATTACACTTTATATGCTGAAATCAATTAACAATTAAGCATTTTTATGAAAGCCAAACAGTGTATTTTTGAATAAATAATTTATTGAAAAACATCCTTTGACTTCTAAAATATATAAAATTACCTAATTATTTATTTAATTTATTTTAAATCAATTACAATATCCAGTAATAATCAAGCACTAACCAACTAGTAAATTATAATTCGGCTTTTTAGCTCTGTATACAGTCAGGAGTTGTTCGGAGTCAAATCTGAAAATAAAGTGGCCGCGGAAGTAATAAAAAATTTGATTCGTGTAGTTTTACCACCGCTACAACTTTTGATTTGTGGCATGACGCATTATGTTTTGGGAAAATAATCTTTCTCCTAGTCATTTGAAATTGCTATTTTCACGGTTTTGCCTTTCATCGCACGAATAATGGTATCTAATATTCACTATTGAGTGTTTGTTATACCCAAGATAATATATGAAAAAAATATGGAGACCAAAGCATTGCTTGTTGATGTTTGATCGCTTTAACCTGCTACTGTATTCACTTTAAAGATAAATAGTGGATTCATATTTTAGCTACTGTCACATATTGCTGCAAAATCTTTTTTGTTGTTGTTTTTTTTTGTTGTTGTTTCTGTGCTGAAAAGATCCATGTTGTTGAATTGTCGACGAATTGTTAATTTTCACCAGGTGTGATCAAACGCAGCACTCATGGTCCAAGTAACATTTTATCGACAAATATTTCCGCAAAATAGTGAATACACTGACTTTTGATATCTTTAACTCCTCTTCTATCACACAACTCTTTATTATACGATCAGCCAAAATGCGTTTGTATAGTGTTTTATGCGTACCAGGACCACTGCTAAGTTTTGGCAACTTTAGTATTTAGCAGTATTTCTGTCTGTACAACGTTCGAATAACACTTTGGGGCGGGGTGGCGATTTTTATGCTTAACCAGTTTCCCCTCCCATAAAAAGCAACGCTTTATCCACACACAAATATAAGATATTTCCATTGTTATGAAAATTTGTGACCGTAACTTGACCAAAATAACTAGGACTTGTAAACGTTGTTTTGCGCTCACATTTGGCTCATAGGTGCAATTTGAAGCTATAAAATAGTATCAAATGGATTTTTATTAGCGACATTATCTACATGGCTTATGACAGATTCTTAATTGTTGTGGAGACGCCCACTAATTAGCATACGTGAGTGAACAAGATATAGATAAAGGTATCAAGTCAGCAAGACCGGCGAGCTGTGTTCGAACGTCGGATAGGCAAGACGCATGTGCCGGTTGCGTCATGAAAGACTTTAACACGCCCTCTGTCGGACAATCTTCCAACTACAGTAGAACTGCACCTTTGTAAATATGTATTATATTTTCGTCTTAATATATTTGTTTTACCTTTACTTTCTGCGTTCGTGTTGCTATTGATACAGGCAAAACATTAATGATATCGAGTTTTGTATCCAATAAATGTCGAAAAGATAAACAAAAATAATGAATAGATAACGTTTACATATGAGCAAAATGCTTCTTGATGATTTTCCCAATCTCTCGATGATACATTTTCATTGATCGACTCTTCAAGGCGAACTGTTTTCGGGCGTTGACCTTACCATTTATTTCAAGTCGTGCTTACAGAGAGAACGAAAGACGACACCAAGAACGAGTTCAGTTTATTCATTTCATTAGTATACAAGTGAATTCTGATTCTCACATTTCGGCTGGTATTGACGCCATCCTAACGCGGCTACATATTGCGGCACTTATGGCTGATTGCTCACCGTCGCCAGTACAAGTGGTCAAAGGCCAATCGATTGCTCATAATCTCGAAAGTTCGACTGACGTGAGCGAATGTCCGCTTTTATAGATACTCATGTCAGAAACACTCGACGTGACCTGGTCAGATTGCGTTTCACTGCAAGCGTACAATGATAATTCAAGACACTTTATTGAACACACACACAGAGACACAGACAGACAGATAGACACACACACACACACATATATATATATATATATATATATATATATATATATATATATAAAGAGAGAGAAATAGAGAGAAAGAATTATAAACATATTATTACAAGTTCAATTGCTACCATAAAGCCACTCATCGCTCATAGTCTTTTACGCCTATTCAGGCCTGAAGACATCTAAAGGTTAAGACATTTTTTTCCTTCCTGTTTGTATTTATATTTAAAAACCATACTTTTTCTTGAACACTTTCGACATAAATACTCAATAATACTTCATTAATAAGTTTAATATTTTATATTATATATGATGGCAGTTTTTGAACATTGCCATTACTTGATATAGCACAAAAAAGATATACAGAAACACAAAAACAAATCAGTGATGGGCCGCACGAAGGTGGCTTTTAAGCCCTACCAAACCCTGGCATTCTTTGGCACACATTGTGCTGACATATGCGCCACTAGCAGAACGTTCTTAATGGTCACTTCTATGTATAATCAAATGCCGCTTCAAACCACCTGTTATTTTGTACGTCCGCTCGTGGTTGACACAGGTTAGATCTGGCAACACAATACTGCTTTGAGGCCCACTACGTTGATGAGTAGTCTGGTGGCTTATCAGCCCAGCTCTGCTCAGATATAATCTTCCGCACACCTCACACTCAAGACCAATTTGGCGTCCCCGCCCATCCACTGCTCCTTTCACCCTCCCTTTCCGGATATCAAGTTTCAGCCGCTCATACTGGGTTCGATATACCTCAAACTTGCCCAAAACTCCCCACAAGGTCCTTCTCCACTCTCCACGATCCAAAGCAAGATTCTCCCCGGTTCTTTCATCTATCTCACATTTTTTAAGGTGGACCTCAAACAATCATTGAATCTAATTTTAGACTTATGAGCCAGACGTCTTCCCTCGGCGAGCTCGCCATAAAATAATTGTTTGGGGAGTTAACTGTCTAACATCCTCACTACATGCCCACTCCATCTCAGTCTATGTCTGACAATCTGAGCTTCAATGCTTAGACATTGGGCCCGCTCAATCACATCAACATCACTGACATACATTTGCCAACCCACACCTAAGATTCGCCGTAGGCACATCTGGTGAAACCGCTCGGGACGTCTCAAATGCTTCCTGTATGTTGTCCAAGTTTCACAGGCATAGAGAAGAGCAGTGAGAACGCATGCTGCATAAACCCTAATTTTTGTAGGCAGCAAGATCCTATGACAGCTCCACAAACGTCTGTCCAACTTTCCAAAGGCATCACTTGCCCTGCTGATCCGTAACGATACCTCTGGACATACTTAGTGTGCTACCCAAATATACAAATTAAGTGACAACCTCTACTCTTGGCCCACAGATCACAAATATAAACTGATGGCTCATAGTATGGCATGCCAGGAGCAGGCTGATACATTAAGACAGTTTTTTTTTTCAGATTGATTGTCAGGCCCAATGCGCTGCAGGCAACCGCAAAGGCGTCCACAAGATGCTGCATATCTGTCACCGTATTAGCCACCAAATCACAGTCATCCGCATAGAGCAATATAGGATAGGATCAGCCAGCTTTCCCTCAACGTTGATCACAGCTTTCATGTCATCGTGGAAGAGCTTTAAGATGGTTACAAACTTGTCATGACAGCCAAGCTTTTTCAGAATCTCCCACAAATCATCCCGATTGACTGTATCAAAGACCTTGGTTAAATCGATGAACACCTGATACAGACCCTTTTGCTGTTCTATACATTTCTCCTGTAGTTGCCTGGCTGTAAAAATCATATCCACTGTAACTAGACATCTTCTGAAACCACACTTCGACTCAGGCAAAACATCATCAGCAATATGCTCCAGCATTCTGTCTAGCATGATCCTACAGAACACCTTACTGACTACTGACAGCAAAGAGATTCCCCAACAGTTTCCACATTCATCTCTGGTACCCTTCCCCTTGTATAGCACCACCATCAATGCACCCCACCAACTCTGCGGAACACACTCATCCTGAAACACGGTTTTACCCATCTCTGAACAAAACTGCAACAATATCAGACCAATGCTATTACACTTGCCCACTCCGTGTTTACCCAGCACATCCCAGGTTTCAAAATCTCTTCCCACCCTAGCATTAAAATCTCCAAGAATGAAAATCTTGTCAACAGAGGGAATGCGTCTAACTACACTGCACAAAGCAAGGTAGAAAGCAACCTTTTCATCTTCTGTTGCATCCATAGTGGGTGCATAGATACTCAAAAAAGTTGCATAACGACCGTTTACCAGAGGTAACCTCATAGTAATGATCCGGTTACTCACACCACATGGAAGTTCTTCCAGTCTAAAAAGAATTGATGCCTTTATAGCAAAAGCCACGGCTGATTTCCTTTTACATCCATCTGCTCTACCACTCCAGAAAATGATGTAAGCCTCAACCAACTCAGAAAACTGTCCCTCATCAGCCAGCCTGATCTCAAAAAGAGCAACTATATCCATGTCATAACGTTGAAGTTCCTTAGATACAAGAGCAGATCTACGCTCTGGACGAATTATTGCTAACGGCAAGTAAGACAGCGTCCGCACATTCCAACTGCCGATGATCATTGTCATATATTTTCTCGCAATAGCATGATGACGACCGGGTCAAGGCTGTGGAGCCCTGAGACATCTGCCGAGCCAGGCCCTGGAAGTTCTAGTTCGCTTATTGCCATTTACGTTCATAACTATATTTGCAATTTTCATTAATTGTTTTGCCGTTTTAGGCTACAGCCAGCCTTTTTGCTATCGAGATACACGAAATTGTAAAAAGCGTGTCTAATTTATATCAAGCAAGGCCTGTGCTTGAGGCTTTTTATAGTGAGGAAAGACTTTGCACCGAGACGATCCCACTCTCTAAACAACTGCCACATTGAACCAAAAAGAAGAGCAAGTCAACATCATTGGATGCAGCAGTCACCGCAGGTTTCATATCAGAGTTCTCCTTCTCCTAGAGAGGTTACCTTCGTCACGGCTTTCGGGAGCCCTCTCCGCCCACCATGCAATTTGATCCATGACTAGGACTTAGGTTGCTGGGCACCAGAGCATATTCCACACGCCGGTGGGCCATATATGTCACAGCTTACAGAGCCTAAGCTCCTCCGAAGGTTTCTGCCAGGGTTACCTCACCCTTAGTCTTTGCTTAAATAGCTTTGGCCCAGAAGGCAGTGTATGTCCAGTTATACGGCGTAGGACACTCGCCGTTCATCAGAGCCCCGTCACGCCGTGCACGTGGGGTTTCCATATAGATTATACCACTGTGAATTTAAAACTATTTAAATATATAATCAAATAGCAAAATTATGTTAGATAGATAAATAGTGATATACGACAGTTATAAATATTCTTATAATTTACTGCTTTACCAGGAATTAGCACTCATTTTATTGTTCATTTAAAACGTTATGTTCTATCGGCAAGGTTTGGATACATTGTTTCAGTTCATAGCTGTATCACCGTATTAATTGAGGAAGTATAGCAATATAGGAATACTGTTAACATTGATAATGAAATATGCGTAAATCCACTAAATGTTGATAATATAAATAATAGAGAAACAATGACCTTCAATAAAAGCAATGATATTAAGACGAAAGTATTGGAGAAGGAAAACAATCTGGTTTAACCCACCGTTTCGAAATATGTCAAAACTGATATACCCAAGACTGCTTATAAAATAATCGAAACCTGGATTCTACTTTAAATAGAAGTCCATGCTAACCAGAGTTCCATCGGCGCAAGTATACTAAAAGCGTTGTAAATTAAAAATATATACTTTTATATGCCAAGAAATGATAGGTCAATTGACTCAAGGGCAAAAGATGTCATTGCGAAGATGATACTTACGCTGTACAGTTGATCAGTTGTAATTTGTTTCAATTTTGAGTCCTTAGCAACTATTTTAACCGTGTAAAGTCCCATATAAAATGGCTCAGAAAAATGTAATAATTTAAGACGCCACGTGCTTCTTTGAGATACAGTGTGAAAATATGAAGACAAGAGTTTTATAAATGAGATTTAATTATTTCTTTGTGTTTTCCCTTTGTCTTTTTCCCACATTCTATTTCCATATTTCATTTAAGGATATATTGTGTATTCATCAATATATATATATATATATATATATATATGTCCGCGCGCGCGTGTGTGTGTGTGTGTGTGTGTGTGTGTGTGTATGTGTGTGGATTAAAAATATTTCTAATAAATAAAGTTTATCATAATGGAAAAACATGTGTAAATTTTGCAAATTTTTTAAATATTCCAAGCTCAATGGATGCTTTTTTTATTTGTTTGCAGAGCATACATAGTGTAATATAATAATTTTCCAAGTTCCAAATATCAAGTTTTCTCAGCTGGTCATTTATTACTTTTAAGAAAAGTACCCATGACAATATTGTTTTGTATTTCGATTAAGAACTCTGCAAAATTATGTTATTGCTGCATATTTAGTCTCATACTCACCAGATGTTTACTTTAAAAACCTCATAGGACACCATTTTGGACAACTTATATAGTTTCTGTTAACAGGCACTCATTGCAGTTTCTTCTCGTTGCGAAGATTATAATTATATCCAACACGACTACAGGAGATGCTATGTAGTTGTATCAGCCTGTATCTTGTGAAAATTATTTGAGGATATATTTCCCCACAGTGCATTTGTTTTTAAAGTAAAATGAGCGTAAAAATTAACGAAAAAGCTGATGCCGAAGGAAAAATAAAGAAAAGTTAATAAAAAGACAATTGGGACTATCTCTTTATCATTGTGAGCCAACCAATTGTGATGGTCGAATATTACATCAGTAACGGGTGTATTAGAGCTGAATAAGCGCTTTTTATTATGTGAACAATCAAAGGCAACAACCGGTAGCTTTGATGACTCAAATTGTTTAGTTAGAGACGCAAAATGCCACACGGAAAAATAACTTCGGGGACATTAAGAATAATATTGTTTTATGACGAGAATCGTTACATGGTGTCAAATAGTATTGTGTTGTATTGGATATGACTTTGGGATCAAGGTTTTAGGATTTATCCTGTGTGGGAAACTTGTGTGGAACAATTAAATTCACGTTGGGAAAATCAATTAATATGCACGAGTGATTTGGCCAATTTACTCTATCAGAGCGAATCTAAGTCTGATGTAATGAACATTGATTGGCTAAATGAAAAGCCAAGACTTCTCAAACCCCACACCGTCACCTCCTCATAAGACAGTGTGCAGAGCGTTTTTTTAGTGAGCCAAGGGTGGAAATATCCGATTGAAATTGAAATTCGGCCTGTCCACTCAACCATCTGCGCTTCGACCCCGGTTCACTTACTTTCAAATAAAGATAGGCACACGAAGCAATCAGTTGTCGCAAAATGGTTCTTGTTTAGTCGATATCTAAGCAGGCTGCTTCTGGAAAGAAAAGACATTTCATATATTTCCCTTTTCATAACTGTAAAATAACATTTTTGTATCTTGGATTTATTTAAGAATTAATCTTTATAAACTAAAACCCAAAGATTTACATCTGGAGTCAATTATTTGTTGCGTACGAAATTCGAAACATACTCACAAACGAATGATACCAATTGGAGTATTTTCTTTCAGGAGACAGCAAGCAGAAAAGAAAGATGGCTAACCCAGCGGCTGCAAGCTACGGTGCGGGCACGCATATTCCTAGAGACTTGACTTGTCCACTTTTATATTTGCTTTTTTTCCTGCGAACACCTGTTGAGACAGGAAATGCAGGAATCACGCATACCTCTCTTTATCGTAGAACTAAGACCATTGACTATTGAGCCACCGTGGGTTTTCCGTACTCGGAACTGCCTAGGACTACCCTTATGTATTGGTGAACACAACGGTCTTGACCGTGTTATATTAGTGCTTTCGTAACAAGGATGTGACCCTTGGAAATTCCATAACGGGGCGTCACCGTATTGTATTGGTTCTGTTTGGTCAGGGAGTGAAATATGACTGCGGAGACTGGAGTCTTCATTTATGTTATAATTATATACTCAATGTTGTTTCGTAATTTGCAAGTTGTTTCCCCTGATGAGAAGTATATTGCTTTAAAATGCTCGGGCATATGAGTTTAAATCTTTTGAAGCTTGAGAGCTAGCCACGAGATCATAGGATTCGTCCCTCCTGTTGACGTAGCTTTACGACCTTGCAATAACGTGTTTTAGCGCACACATTTTGTATTGAACAGTTAGTCGCCTTTCGCATTACATGGGTTCCAACACCTATACAAACACAAGTTCAGATGATCGGAATCACAAATTTGATTGCCCTAAGATACATATTATCGATCCATTAAGAAGTGACATTTTTTATATTGTTAATTTGAATCCTTAGAAAATAATAAAACCTAACATCACACTTTGCTAGTGTTTATATAAATAATCGTTTTCCTACATTCCCGTTTCACTACTTAGAGCATTTATTCAATATATATTTATTTTATGTCTCATCTTTTGTAGCAGCGATCATTCTAGTTGCCGTAAATTCTTGAACAAAGTTGCGAAATAAAAGCTGAATTGTTTTACTACAAAGCATTCCGCTATTTAATCCACTACGAACAAATCCATGCTTAAAGGATTTATTATCACTTTTCTTGCGTTTCACATTAGTATAGAAATAATGGTCATGATATGCAAGGCAAAATTGATAGTGCATTTACCTGTCTACTGGTAAATGATGCAACATTGATCAATCTACGACTTCGGTACCAAAATTCCTCCGCAATATCAATGATTATATATATGTATATATATATATGTATAGTATTCTATCCAAAAATTTTAATGTGCATTTTAATAAAATGTGTGCTGCGATGAAAATACGATGTCTTATATGAGTAACTAGAGTGTAAATGCTGTTTAGGTTTGTGGTTAAAATCCGGAAATCTAATAGTATATATATATATATATATATATATATATATATATATATATATATATATAAAGCTGAACGTCTGTGTGTGTGTGTGTGTGTGTGGGGGGGGGGGTGGTCACGAATAGGCTTCTATATGGTCGACTATTATAGAAAACTGATCACATATAATTATAGAAGATGTATCGAGAATGGGTGTGTTTGATCTGGCATAATGATGATTCATTAAAATTGTGGGGTCTGCGTACGTGCCTGGTCCACAAAGTATGGAAATAAAAAATTTTAAAATTTAAAAAAAAAAACGTTTACAAGTGTTTTTAATATAGATGTACATAATAATACTTTGATAAGTATGTTTTAACTTAAATAGGGATGGTATAATAAAAGTGTGTGGTCTGCGTTCGCACCTGGCCTCCATGGAATGGAAATAGGCACAAACTTTAATAAAGACGTTTCATATCTATCTGCGTAAGTATACTTTGATAATTATGTTTCAGTTTGAAGAAATATGGTACAATAAAATTATTGGGTGTTCGTTCGAACCTGACCTCCACAGAATTGAAATATGGCATAAAGTTTAACAAGGTTTTTTAATATAAATCCACATAATATTGTGATAAGTGTTTCAGTGTGAACAGGTATGGTATAATAAATTATGGGGTTTATCTATTTTATTTTTACTTTCATCATATTTTTCTTTGGTTTTGATACCTCAAAATTGTATGCCATCTCTTTCGAACCCTTCCTTTTCATAACCTATCATACTTTCATAAATCAGAGTCCATTTTCGTTAGGCTGTTTTTGAACCCAGTACATGACGGGTACTTTTGCTAATATATATATATATATATATATATATATATATATATATATATATATATCTTTATTCGATTGGCAAAATTTTAGAATAATTATAAAGAAGTGAACCATCGCGTAAATTCAATCAACTAAAATAAGATGGAAAACGGGGTAAGGAAAAGAAAAAATAAATAAATAAATAAATAATGGGGCAAGTTATATGTACAATTCAATAAAATAAATACGTCGATTAAACACAAGATCGTTAAAATACACCCGATTCTAAAAAATAATAATTTTCAGACTTATGACCTTTGAAAATGTTAGTCTGAACGAAAAGCCCTTCGGGTGTATTTTAACGATCTTGTTTTTAATCGACTTATTTATTTTATTGAATTGTACATATAACTTGCCCCATTATTTATTTATTTTTTCTTTTCCTCACCCCGTTTTCCATCTTATTTTAGTTGATTGAATTTATGCGATGGTTCACTTCTTTATATATATATATATATATATATATATATATATATATATATATATATATATATATATATAAAAAGAGAGAGAGACATACATACAGACAGACAGACAGACAGATTGAGAAAGTGTGCTGGTACGCATTTAAAAATGAAAAATTCATCAGCCGCAGACTTGTCTATGTAGTCAACAAATTGACTACACGGCCGAATCATCTAGCTTAATTTATTCAAATGTAAAGTGACATCTTCTAGTCCAGTTGCCTCGTCGGATAAACATTCACGAAGAATAATTCCTAGATATAACTTATCGTTTCACCCACTATGCAATCGTTGAATATATTGATACTTTATTTGACAACAAACGAAAAAAAGCCATCTCTTTCTGATTTGTAAACAGAGCGCGTAAAATATTTAAATAATATTATAATCTAGCGGAAATGTTTTAAGTCTTGACTGAATTTTATTTTTTTAATGTCTTTATTTCTGTCTGTTTAGATGTACTGTGTTTCCATTCTCTTTTGTGTTCTTTAAATTGAATGAAAACTAAATATGCCCGGTTTGACATGGTTGGAATCTTCTTCTCCAGGTTCGTTTCGTTTATTAATGCAAACATTTAAGGCAGACACAAAAACTACGCACGACGTAATATATGAGAAATATAATTAACTTTTTTTTTTTTTTACAAGAAAATATTACAATAGTTTTACAAAAACAATTTACAAGTGATAATTAACTATCACAATTAAAACTAACTAACCTTTACTAGTGCTGATGGAGGGGGTGCCCCCTCCTTTCATTTAAGGAGAAACAAAAATATACGTCTTACCCTATGCTTTTCGAACGAAAAAGAGTTCGAGAAAAGAAAGGGAATTGTGGGATTACATTCTGGTTTCTCATGCATCCCTCCGCATACGGCCAAATCACATCTTGGCCAGTCAGGGGAGGGTGTTAACAACCACGTCAACCGGGGTACTAAGATATAGTGACACAGCCAGGCGCAGGGGTACGTACCCTTTAACAGCAAAGAACGACCTAATCCTAACATATAACCCTATGACCGAGAAAGGCAAGCAAGCGACCTTTTGTGCTCCAGAATTTATTTTCAACATATGGACGTTTCAAAAGTAAGACCTCCTATTTTGTTTAACTAAAAAGGTTGAATATATACTGCGGGCGAGCTTCAAAATGTGTTTTCTACATAACCATCACCATTTCCAATGCACTTTTGTCAGCGATAAACGATGGATGTGCATGGGCGTTCAGAGCACGTTTTGCAATGCGAAATTCGTTTAAAAAATAAAGCCTCCTTATTTTTAACTTAAAACGTTAAAAACATACAAAGATGGCGGTAGTATCATAAACAAGCAACTTTTTGTGCCCCCGAATTTATTTTTTCAACATATTATTCGCAATGAATTTTTGCCAGAAAATCCATATCCCACTAATACGTAATGTTTATACATTAGAACCGTATAAACATTACTTATTAGTGGGATATGGATGGAAATTGGTTAGGCATTTTAAAAGAATAAATGTAAAAAAAAAAAAATAAAATAAGATAAAATAAAAACTTAAGTTTATATATCGATGGATTTGTTCTAGGGGAAGTAACTATCATACTTTAAATTAAATTAACTTTAACTCTTTACGCTTAAGGTAAGCAATTGTGTAATCAGCTTAAGTTTTAATCTCAACCAAACGTAATTATAGGTTTAGAATTAACTAATACTGAGAATTAAAATTGAAATAGTAAAAAATATGATTATAACAGTTAAGTAAACTGAATTATATATAGTTTCAATTCCAATTAATAAATAATTTAATATAACCGTAAATGGTAACCTGTCTTTTTTAGTTTAGTTTAGTTTAGTTTCGTATATCTTTATAATTATTGATATTATTTTCATAAGTATGCATACATTAATTAAAATTAATAAATTTACTAATTATTGAATAGAACATTTTGGTAGAATTTTCCTAAATTAATAGAACATCTTAGTACGAATAGTTGCGTTTAGCTACTTTATTTCTAAAATTCAAAATTGCGTAATGAAAACATATTATAAGGTATTTACAGCTTCTCTTTCAATTTTCGGATTTTAATCATGTCAAAATTCACTTTCTATTTTTTGACGGATTAATTGTTGCTATTTCTTCTGATGAGTTAAGGGCATAATAGACTCACTGATTGATATAATAATTAAGTGATTGATTTTGTGCTGCGAAAGAGATACTGGCTTGTAAATGTCAACTGAATTAAAGGAATAAATTATAAGATGGTCAACATCATAAACTTTGGAATATAGTCCTTTGTCATTTATTTCAGATATTGTTCTGTAATTACATTGAGCTTTTTAAATAAGGATTGGTATTATTATACCACAATCAGCCGGCCACCGAGGTGTGACCGACAGACGTGTTATAGTAAATGTCTTAAAGCGGTCTCATGAAGACATGAAGATGGGCCAGTCATTAGGGTCTGTGTAGTAAGAAGAAAATCATACCTGAGATGTTGGTTTTGGGTGTGGCTCCTTTCCTTTCTCAAGATGATCTCTTCACCCTGGTGGCATTCTGGTGGGAATCTTCATTTCTTTGTCCTCAGGGCCGCCTTTCGACTTAAGACATTTATGAAGGAATTCATTGCAGACACAAGAAAAACGACACGCGACACAATTGTAATATACAAAGGTATAACTAACTATTTTATTTTACATTAGAGATACAATATATATTACAAAAAAAAACAATTTACAATTAATTTTTACAATAGGCTTTTCAAAGCTAACTAACCTACCCTAACTAGTGTTGAGGGAGGGGGTGGGCCCCCCTCATTTACGGAGAGACAGTCTATGCGTCCTCACATCATGGTGGTCGTGCAGGAAAGAGACAGAAAGATAGCAAGGGGATTATGGGAAGGGGTTTCTTTGTATCTCTACGCTCATGGACAATTTACCACCCGTCCATGCTGCAGAGTGTGTTAGAAACAGTGGCACAAGGAAATAGTGCCACATCCCTCCCTATGCTATCCGAAATTTATGAGCATTCATAAATTTCAGAAGTCCCTAATTTTCCGTGAATGGTGCGTCAACCGGCCGTCAGCAATCAATGTCCCCATGCTCTACGTTCCATCAGGAACTCAGTGAAGCAAGTTATTTTTTCCACCAGGCTCCTGGTAGACTGGTATACTGCTTCAAATACCAGAGAGGGTAATCATCCTCGCCCTCCATCGAGGCAATGACCTCATGATTTCAGTTACTGGATTTACACTTTCTTAAGCAACCAGTATAATATTTTTTAACAAAGCCGGATTTTACGTGAGTTCATCACGCCGACCTATACGTATTTCACTAAGCCGGATTCTACGTGAGTTTATCACGCCGACCTATACGTATTTCACTAAGCCGGATTGTACGTGAGTTTATCACGCCGACCTATACGTATTTCACTAAGCCGTATTCTACGTGAGTTTATCACGCCGACCTATACGTATTTCACTAAGCCGGATTGTACGTGAGTTTATCACGCCGACCTATACGTATTTCACTAAGCCGGATTGTACGTGAGTTTATCACGCCGACCTATACGTATTTCACTAAGCCGGATTGTACGTGAGTTTATCACGCCGACCTATACGTATTTCACTAAGCCGGATTCTACGTGAGTTTATCACGCCGACCTATACGTTTTTTAATTTAGTCTGCATAACATTATTTTCGTAACTGGATTTACGCTCCCTTCAGCAACCAGTATAATGTATTTTAACCAAGTCGGAGTTACGTGACCTCATCACGCCGACCTATATGTATTCCAAGTTATTACTTCAGTTACTGGACTTACGCTCTCTTCAGCAACCAGTATAATGTATTTTAGATAAGTCGGGGTTACGTGACCTCATCACGCCGACCTATATGGATTTAGTAAAACCTTGGTCTTCAGAGGTTCTAATCCAATTAATTCTGTTAGAGCAAGGAGTCTGCCGCCGAGCGACCAATAAAAACTATCCACCACGGAATATTTATTAATTATATAAAGAATTAATTAAGAAGGGCACTCAGCCTTCATGAGTTAGAATACTCAATTAGGGGGAAAAAAATTCCAAAAATAAACAATTCAGAAACCTGGTATACATTAAATCAATGAAATAAGGTGTTAACAATTTTTTTTCTTAAAAAGAAAACATTTTTAAAAAACATTTCAGAGCACCTCGGTCACAATTAGAATTTGTTTACACAATGCAAACGCATTTCAGTTATTACATTCATAATTAACTTTTTCCCAAATTTCAGGGTACATTTAAAAAGTATGTGTATTTTTTCAAAACTTGATTTACAAAAGATCATTAAAATTTAATTCCAAAATTTAAAAATTATTTCAAGTATTTTGGTTCATCGTTAAAATCAATTTATGTTAGTTAACTTCTTTCCAAAGTAATTCATTTATTATTATAAAAACCAATCTTCTCAAAAGGTCATAAACTTCGAATAGACCCATTTTTCGTAATACAATTCAAAAATTATTCCAAACATTTGGTTCATTATCAAAATTAATCTTCCGAAAAGATCATAGACAATTCATTTTGAATCAATTCACCCTTCACAATGAGATTCAGAAACATCCCAAAATTTTCATTTCGTAATTATTATTTTTAAAATTCAGTGTATATTTAAAGTTATTTAATTGATTCTTAAAAATCATTTCTTCTTATAGGTCATTATCAAGGTCATTTCGAATTCAGAAACATTTCACGTTAATTAACTTTATTTTCCAAAGTAATTATTTTATCATTTAAAAGCAATTCTTTTCCTAAACTCACTCACAAGGATTATTTCGAATTAATAAACTCCCACCACACCTGGGAGTCACATTAGTTAACGACCAGTTCTGTATAGTTAACAGCTCGAAAAAATTAAAGTTTCAATTAAAGAGAGATCTTTCTAGACTGAGGAAATCCTTTTTTTTTCTTAATAATTAATTCAATTTTACGTATATACTCCTCAGTCAATATTTCAGGGACCCCTATCATACGGTCCAATTTCAAATAAACCTTCAATTAAAGAATTTGCTCGAATAATTCTTCCTTAAAATCATCTAGAGTTCAGGAAAATCTCTTTCGTTAGTCAAACAATATTTCCTTAGAAATTATTAAAAATTCAGAGAATATTCGAAATGTAATAGCGTAATTTTTTTCTTTAAGAAAAACTATGAACATTTCAGAGAACTCTTAAAAAAATAACGTAATCATGTAACAGTTGGCTTTTCCAAACACTCGAAGACTTCAAAAAAGTACTTTAAGTGCTGTTTGAATAATCGTCTCAGTTTTTATTTTTAATAAAAACCAATTGAAGACATCATTTAATGTAATTTAACGAAGCATAAATAATTTTGTTCTTTAAACCTGGCAGAAAAATTTAAAAAACTCCAAGTTAATTCGTTATTATATGCCCTCCTGCAATCAGCCATGGGGGTTTAGCTATACAATCATTAAAACACAAGAGTAGAGAAAGAGAATGAGGGGGAAAGAAGGGGATAGAGACAGAGCGATGCGATTGCACACCCTACCACCCTCATAACACTATTACGTAATCTCACAAAAAAAACTGTTCGATTTTAAAAGTCACTCTCTCGTCCCCAAAAAAGCTTGCAGAGGGTGAAAGAATGGTAGACAACACGATAGGTGGAGAAAGAGAGGAAGAGAAACAGAGGCAGGTCGCATTGTTCCCCCTACCCATCCCTCAACACCCTCACAAACACCATGACGAGGTCATCTTCGCTTCTTTCCTATGTGCGGCCATTGTTTTAAACAAATAAGTGACAGGTAGACATTAAACATCTCTACGAGTTTAAAACAAATAACTAAATAGAAAAACAATCTTATTTTGAACAATTTTGTAAAAGGCATTCTCACACAAAAAAAAACGTTCACATTATGTAATCCAAATTTTTAGCATCCATTTTTTTTTTCCTTTTTTTAAACAGACAAATCAAAATTAATAAAAAAAACATAATCAAATCAAAAAACCATATATGTTTCGGCATTAACTGCTAATCTAACCCGAAAAAAAAAACACATCAACTGTTCATGGAATAAAATGTAATGTAAAAGTTCTATTTTTTTTCAAATCTGAATCTAACACTTGCAAAGTCAAAAGAATTTTTTAAAAAGTCCTATATTTTTATAAACCTGAAATAAAGATCAGATAAAAAAATGTTAGGTATCCTTTATTTTCTTTCCTTTTTTTTTTTAAATTTATTTTTCGAGCTTCGTGTTTGAAGGATTTTTTTCTTTTTTTTTTTCATGTAATAACAAGATGCATAGATATACACACATATCGATATATATCCGGAGAGAGACAGAAAGAGAGAAAGCGTGAGAGAGAAAGAGATATTGCATATTCTAGAGACACTTTTTTCTCATCTCTGTTTTTTTTTTGTGTGTGTGGGACACATTTCTTACTTTTTTTTTCGAAGGGTTACTTTCAATACTCTTTTTTTTTTTTTTAAATCGATCCTTTGTAAACTGTTTTTTTTTTTTTTAGGTGCAAGACAATTTTTTTGTTCAGGTTCTGAATTTTCTTTTTGAGTGCGTTTTTTTTTGTTTTTGTGCGCGTGTGTACTGGTCTGCCATTTTTTTAAAAAATTTTGCCAGAAATAATAGTTTTTTTCCGTTTTTAAAGACCGTGGACCATTTTTTTTTTATTCGATTCGTCTAGTGGTCATTATTTTTGGTTGTGCCGTGGGTTTAAGGGTCGAAATTATTTCCATGCTGGGAAACAATATGTCTTGGTCATAGTGCATCATTTATACTGCGACACAGATGCGACGAGATCCGTCTGGTAATTAACCAGGGTCAATCCTGCGTCTTAAGGCAACCATTTATACCACAATCAGCCGGCCACCGAGGTGTGACCGACAGACGTGTTATAGTAAATGTCTTAAAGCGGTCTCATGAAGACATGAAGATGGGCCAGTCATTAGGGTCTGTGTAGTAAGAAGAAAATCATACCTGAGATGTTGGTTTTGGGTGTGGCTCCTTTCCTTTCTCAAGATGATCTCTTCACCCTGGTGGCATTCTGGTGGGAATCTTCATTTCTTTGTCCTCAGGGCCGCCTTTCGACTTAAGACATTTATGAAGGAATTCATTGCAGACACAAGAAAAACGACACGCGACACAATTGTAATATACAAAGGTATAACTAACTATTTTATTTTACATTAGAGATACAATATATATTACAAAAAAAAACAATTTACAATTAATTTTTACAATAGGCTTTTCAAAGCTAACTAACCTACCCTAACTAGTGTTGAGGGAGGGGGTGGGCCCCCCTCATTTACGGAGAGACAGTCTATGCGTCCTCACATCATGGTGGTCGTGCAGGAAAGAGACAGAAAGATAGCAAGGGGATTATGGGAAGGGGTTTCTTTGTATCTCTACGCTCATGGACAATTTACCACCCGTCCATGCTGCAGAGTGTGTTAGAAACAGTGGCACAAGGAAATAGTGCCACATTATTATAAGCAAATTTCCACAAAAAAAAAAAAATATATATATATATACAAGACTACCCGTGATCCGTTGGGTCAGTATGTTATATTAACTATGGAATTAATGTATGAACGTGACACCTGTAACGTAAAGGAAATAGTTTTGTGTGATACAACAGAAACATTAAATTAATTATATTAAAATTAAAAAGAATGCAGATAGATTTTTATGAGTCGTTCTGTTTATAATTGTTTATTTTTGAAAAAAATTACAGCCATTGAATTATAAGTGGTTTGCCATACTTATATATAAATGTGCACTGTACAAATACGATAATACTTAAAGTTAAATTCAAATTTTGATATATATTTTTTAACTGAAATTGTTAGTTGAAAATACAGAATAATTTAAAAAAAACATCTCCCCTATGTTAAGAATGGCTTTTTAAATAGAAAATGAAAAAAATTGTAACTTTTCTTTCATTTATTTTGAACAAACATTCCTGACCCATTCGGTCAAATATTTCATTCATATGTTTATAATAAGGTTAATAAAATTAATAAATGCGGAAATAAATGATGCAAATAAGCAGAAAGTATTAACAATTGTTTATTTGGATAATTGGATAATTTAACGCAAAATAAAACAATTCGGACGCTGAAAACGAACACAGTAAAAATACGTTTTATTGTCGCATTGATTATTTATTTGTAACGCAAATAAAAAAACATATTTTCGGGGTTATTTATTTATGTTGGTAATGTAAAAGAAGATATATGAATGTTTTTTTTTAAAAAAACGTGTATTAAAAAATACAGAATAAATTAAACAAAAAAGGAAAACGGTGGGTAAATCGCCGTTTTAAAATGCTCTTATTATTGTCAACGAGTTAAAGTATGTACGCATGCGCAACCGGAAGTCGTAAATCGAATGTGGGGTTACAACACTCGTTACAAGGTGATTTGAGTTATATATATATATATATATATATATATATATATATATATATATATATGTGTGTGTGTGTGTATAGCTTAATGCGTTAGAGGAAAAGAGAGAGTTCAATTCCACAAGAGAAGACTTATTTAGGTAATACCAAGCTCAACAATTATCATTCAAGAGTTTCTTTTGAACAAATATCGATTTTGCCATCCAACATTGGAAGAAAGACAATTCATTACACTAGCGCATCTATGCAAGACTCATCGTAACAATATAGTACAAAACTTGCAGGAGAAATGCGAAATTTTAACGGACAGACGTAAATCATGCTTACCTCAACATCTCTAGAATAATAGAACTACTAAAAGAAGCGACACCGTATGAAGAATTCTGTCCCTCATGTTTAAAAACGAGAACGTATGTATTCCATTTTGTAAGCCCTGCTTATTCATAATTAACATAGATTGGTGGCTTTTGTAATCGGGTAATCAAGACATTTAGTGTGGACTCTTGCAGATTTTTTCCCAGTAAAGCATTTTTTAAACCCTCACGTTTTTGTTCTCCAAACTCTTCTGTTTAGCCGGCTACTCCCATGTATGTGTATTATATACATACATGCATATATACATATATATATATATATATATATATATGAGTGTGTACATGTGTGTATATAAGTATACATTTGCACTACCCTAACTCCCTTGCAACGCATTATTCTGCACTTGCACCTTGGTTATCCAAATCTTCCCCATTTTTAACAAACCTTTATTTTATTTGTTTTTTTTTGTGTATATTATATATATATATATGTGTGTGTGTGTGTGTATGTGTGTGTATGTATGTATGTATATATATATATATATATTATTTTCTTTTTTCCACGGGACCAATCATCCTTCACCCCTTATCCCTATTTCGTGTTATTTTGCCCCCCCATTTGTCTGTACCCCTTGCTTTTATTCACCTCCTAGAAATTATTATTAACATTAGTAGTAGTAGTAGTAGTAGTAGTAGTAGTAGTAGTGGCAGTGGTAGTAGTATTGTTATTACTATATTTGCTATTATTATTCTTTTATTATTATTATTATTATTATTATTCGAGATCAAAGTGTAGTATCTGTTCTTCAGATGCGGCACTTCCATTTCTTGTTCTCTTTCAGTGGAGGAGAAATCCTTCACGACTGAGACAATTTTTATTTTTGTACCTTTTCTCCACACTAAAAAAACGACCCTGGTGTCTAACTCTGTCCCGTGGGGAGGCATTGTAAATAGGTACTATTATTATTCCCGTCATTGCTATCATAATGGTTACTATTATCATCATTTTCATTGTTATTACCATACCCGTTGGTATTACTTTTATCATTGCTATTGGTAATATCATTATTATTACTATTATTATAATTAATATTATTATTATAAGTAGTAGTATTACTATTATTATTATTATTATTATTATTATTGTCATTATTATAATTACCCTATTATTATTGGTATTATTACCATTTTATAAGTAGTAAATTTCTCCTTACTCTTCGACCACGCCAATTATCTGTATCCAAATAACTTTTTCATCAAGTTAAACGCACCCAAAGACATTGCCATCCTATCCTTCTACCGTCCCTTATAACCACACTCCCTATATCATAACAGAAGAAACTTAGAAATATTGCCGCATAGTACCTGACATATACCGAGCTCTGAAAATAAATATTATAGCCTTGCAACTACCCCTCCCAAATTTTATACTTGCTATTTGCCGTATCGGTTGCACCTGTCAAAAATAGCACTCCATAGATAATAAACACCTCACAAACCGTTAAAATTGAATTACCACGCAGCCACAATATACCTCCAATTTAACCCTAAAACATATACCGCTTTGATTTAAAGATAAACTAAACACTATGGTAAAGACCATATACACTTTTTTACATCATACTATATATAACAAGCTTCTCCTTTATTTAGAATTCAATAAAGCTTCCCCCAACATTCTGTAATTTCACTTAATCTTTTTCGATCCATATGAACCCTACGCTAGACGCCGCACCCCACCATGCTATCTAGCATCTTCTATAATCTTCTGATGAGAAGCATTAGGCTTCGAAATGCCTTGGCATTAAGAGTCCCTTCTACCCCCCAAATAATTGCTTGTATTCTATTACTCAATAAATGAACCAATCTATATCCACCATTATATAGTTTTGTGTCTTCATTTCATACTCCTGTTGTTCTATTATATATATATATATATAGAGAGAGAGAGAGAGAGATATATAATAAGCTCGATAGTTAAATGTCCTAGAGCTAATTCAATATTAAGTAATGTGATTTATAATTTAAAAATTTAAAAAATATTTTTTAAATTTAAAAATCAAATTTTAATTAAATTAAAAATCAGTTTCATAAGAAGGAACAATTACAAAGTCAATTATCTGTACGATCGTTTCGGAAATCCGTGCTTTTTATTTGTGGTATACATGAAGTCACGTAGAACAATTATACATAGTTTTTTTTGGTAAGCACGGTCTCCTCATCAGCAAATTTAGGAGGATTTCTATTGAATTGAAAAGACACCAAAAATAAACCTAGCATTAAAAGTAAGGCAGATGAATCTGAAAAATTGAAGTAAAAGGTTTGGATTTAAAATTTATAAGAAAATTAGTATAGGTTAGAGATAGAAATGAGTAGAAAAAATATATATATTTTTTGAATTTACATAACAAATTTGATTTAAAAATATATAGATATAGTTACCTTTTAGTTTTTCTTTTTTTGAAATCAGGAACTGTATTTAAAGTAGTCATTTAGATGTTTGCTATAGCTTTTTATTTTATTGAATGATGAATTTTAAAAGGGCGACGCTCGTGCAGTAAATTGTTTCCGTTAGCGTATTTTGATTTAAAGACGCTACAGTTAATATATATAGAGAGAGAATATTTATCTTGCAAGTTTTTAAGGGGAGATAATTGTCATGTGTTATTGGCTTTATTTATTATTGTATTTACGAGTCTAAGGGCGGTAATTGGTCTTACTTAATTTATTAAAAAAAAAAATAATCTATTTTTACTAATGAGTAATTTTTAATGATTTAAGGTGGTTTATATTTATTAAATTTAAATCAACGTTTATGATTACATGACAGAAGCTCGTGTCTTGAATTTACTAGTTTGGTTGTGCTTTTTATATCTTCATATTTTAAAATTTTTAGGGTTTCTTTTGTACATAATGTACAAAATTTATCTCCTGGTTTATATGATTTGCAAGTCTCAATTATTTGCCATTTTAAGTTGAAAGAAATATTGCTATTTTTTAGTTGCCAAATATAGTTGGATAGAGTAGTTTGGTTTGATAGAGAGTTATTTTTAAAAGAATGTTTGTGCGTTGAAATTCTATGTTTTATTGGGCCAGATGTGGAACCAATATATATTACCTCTTGATTATTATGATTATTTTCCGTTAGGTCTATTGTTGGATTATAATGTGGTGGGTTGGTTAGTAATTGATCGGTAGATTGATTTAAGTTGGTGTTATTATTTAATCTGGTAGTTGAGTTATGGCTGTGGATAGGTTCTTGTATATTTGGAGTTTTTGATACTGTGCAGCTATAGATAACATTTTTAATTTTACATGAGCCTTGTAGGGGACATTTATTTTTTCTTCTACAGTTACAGTCCGATGTATTTTGTATAGTTGTATTTTGTAGTTTATTAATTTTCTTATTATTAGAGCTAATTATTTTCTGATGAAGGTTAGGCATAGTAGAGTAAGAGACTTTAATTGTGTTCTTATTGAAAATCTTATTATATCTATGGGGGGCTTTAAAGTTCTTATCTAATATTTTAAAAAAATTCTCTATCTATGTTTGTTTCATAAATATTCTCTCTCTATATATATTAACTGTAGCGTCTTTAAATCAAAATACGCTAACGGAAACAATTTACTGCACGAGCGTCACCCTTTTAAAATTCATCATTCAATAAAATAAAAAGCTATAGCAAACATCTAAATGACTACTTTAAATACAGTTCCTGATTTCAAAAAAAGAAAAACTAAAAGGTAACTATATCTATATATTTTTAAATCAAATTTGTTATGTAAATTCAAAAAATATATATATTTTTTCTACTCATTTCTATCTCTAACCTATACTAATTTTCTTATAAATTTTAAATCCAAACCTTTTACTTCAATTTTTCAGATTCATCTGCCTTACTTTTAATGCTAGGTTTATTTTTGGTGTCTTTTCAATTCAATAGAAATCCTCCTAAATTTGCTGATGAGGAGACCGTGCTTACCAAAAAAACTATGTATAATTGTTCTACGTGACTTCATGTATACCACAAATAAAAAGCACGGATTTCCGAAACGATCGTACAGATAATTGACTTTGTTGTTGTTCCTTCTTATGAAACTGATTTTTAATTTAATTAAAATTTGATTTTTAAATTTAAAATTTTTTTTTTCTGTTTGAAACGCCTTGAATTCCCAAATCTTGTACTGTCTAGGCTTAACGTTGCTTGATTCGGAGATCTAATGCGAACCGGTATGTCAACGTAATTATACCATAATTTGAGTGGCAGAATAAATGAAGTATACCTACGAAAAAAGAAAAATAAATGACAGCGTAAAAAAATTGGAGAAGATAAGAGAAATTTATCCTGGCAGATGGAGCACAGGGAAAATAGTTAACGGATAAAATAAATGAGTTTTAAGTCTTTGTATAACAAATAAAGTATAATGCAAGTATAAAAGGAATAAGCTATAAAAAGGGTAGAGAAAAAATGAAATTCATGCATTAAAATCGATGCTTCAATACATAACGAACAGAATTAGATAAAGGGAAAATAATGAATATATGTTTACGAAATACATCACCACTTATCAAGACGAACAGCCAGTCGTATTAAGAATATAAGGAGAGGATTGGAAATAGTAATTGAAATAGAACCAATTTAAATACAGGGTAAAACGATAAGACTGTCTCTCTAAAGAAAACAAAACTGCAGCTTTATTTTAAAACTTTTATTGAAAAAATCAATCCAGGTAATTAGATAATGTGGTAGAGCTTACATCTATTCAATGTAGCCGCCTTCGGCTTCAATCACCGCCTTGATACGGGTTCGGAACTGAGAGCATACCTTTTCCAGAAGCGCCGGCAGTTAATTTTGTAGACGGTTATGTTGGTGATTATCTCAACGGATGACCAAACGAAGTAGTCAAGTGGGCTCATGTCGGGGAAGGCGAGAAGAAGTGAGGGAAGGGTACAAAGTTCCAGAACTCCTTCTGAAGCCAACCTTAGGTTTCTCGGAACTTGTGGGTCAGTGCCGATTCCTCCTGCCACACCCAGAATTTTCCAGCGGCCACATGATTGCACCAGGGGACCATAATACTCTTCAGCACATCCATGTTCACTTTGGTGTTAACTTTTAAGCAGACTTCGAAGATGTGAGGTGGCATGATGTAGCCCTCACATGAAACCACACCAAAAGCCATGACCGTAGCCGGAAACTTCGTTCAGCTGTGCCCTCAAGCGTTGAACCGTCCAGATTTGCATTTTGAGAGTGCTGGTAATGATACTGTTGTCATAACTTGGATCAGTAGAGAGCATGAGTTGTACAGCGGCGTATCTCCTATGTCGCTCGATGAACATTCACTTTCAGGCATGATAAACGACTCCTATTGCTTATGGGATTTGTACACAACTGGTAAACTAGTAGAAAGTCTGTAACAAAAAAAAAACGAAAACCGGTTTTCATCAAATGGGAACGGAATAATCTCTTCTTTTCTAGTGCGACGATTTTATCATTCCACCCTGTAGTTATGAGATGGTTTATGATAGTAATATGTTGACATTGGATTTTTAGACGAACATGCTATATATCGTAGAGAAACAGCTTCCTTGGTAATGTGTTCTGTAAACGTGAAACACTTGTGAGGAGTTTGTGCTCGTTGATTGATAAATAGGGGGGAAGGGGGTTACTTTTATTGATTTGGAAAGACGAGCTCTTCCTTTTAATGTCTTACAAGGGAAGAAACTTGAGATTCTAGTCCATTTTAGCAGTTTTCGTGGAAAGAGGGAAAGTTGAGAGAGACTAACACAGTATTTTCTGTGAGAACGCGACTCTAACGAAAACAAGATATTATCTTCTACTCGATTTCACAGTTATGTAGGGAACTGAGAAGGAAAACGCTGAAGTCAGATAAAAAAATAAATAATTAGGCGATTAATAAAATAATCACGAAATAAAACACTAATAAAATATCAAATCCTAATAAGCAACAAAGCAAAAACAAAAACGAACAAAACAAACAAATCAGAGTAAAAATAAACACAGTAAACAAGCCACTATTTATAATCAACTATAAAGCATTCACGTCTAATCGTGGTTAATATAAGTTTCCATATCAAAGAAATCCGCGCCGCACATCTGCAGTTGATTAGCGGTGAAATCTTTGAAACAATTTCCGTTATCATTCTATCTTCTCTCTTTTTGTTAATTTATTTCTTATTTTCTTTACTGGCAGCTCGCTTTCTGTATTCTTAATCTCGATCTGCTGAATAATTCGCATTATAACCACACTGATTGGTCAGACGCCAACCATCACAAGTGATAAAAAAAACGAGAAAAGATTAGATTGATTATTTGTTGGGGTCCAAGGGAGATCACTCTTTTGAGGGTTGTAAACATGCGCAATGCTACATGGTTCGTATGGGTGCATATATCCATGCCACGCACGATAGTCTTGCAATGAGAGTATATTTAGTTAAAAGAAAAACGAACACGAGAAGATAGTTGGGCTCTGTGAAATGTTAACAGTCTTGAAAACGGTGTTCATGCTGTATATCAAACCACTTGTAATATTACAGAAGTAATGTTCATTCGTAATCAGAGGTACTAAAAATGTATGTCCGTAAATAATATATATTGAAAGTACATATAGAATATAATGTCTCCGGTGACAGAAGTATCCTAACATGGGCATTAATATTTCATCACAAGGAGAGGTGTACACACACATGACCTTTATATTTCGTTGGTAGTTGTACACACAAACACACGAATGCTACTACTTTATATATCCATAGATTTCGTCGAAGAAAAATCATTGTAATTTGAACCATTGTTGCTTGTTTCAGCGTGAGTAGTGATTTTTTATTCGAACGAAAATATTTTGCTTACTAACACGACCTCGAATGCTGAGACGAAGCACTGAATTCAGGCAAAGACAATGAGTGAACATGTATAAATGCAAATAAACAGAGTAATTTTATGTTGAACCCAAACATTGGTGTACGGAAACCTTGTAGATGAGTTGATTTTGCCTGCTTCTATTTTGTAAATAAATAATTTCCAAACTTCATATTACAGATAACACCCTCAAAGATACTGCCATTTTTTTTTTATCAAAATCAACCTTATAGTATTGCCAACAAAACTTCTGAATCAGAATTTCCATTAATATAGTTACCATACACAGAGACAGCAAAACTATACAGTTTTCACATTGTATTGCAAATATCGTGTGTGTTTATGCTAATAGAGCTACTATCGAACTACATGATGGGTAAAGCTTCTCCACTTAGACAGTAATATTCGCAAGTATTGTTTTCTTCCATCAATCCTCGTCAACTTGAATTTTTTCTTGAATCGTGTTTTCTTGCATATATTTCTTCAACCGTCTTTGGTTTCACATATTCATTAAAACGTCGTCACTTTCATTAAAAGTCTTCATTAAACCGGCTGTCGCTTACAAGTGTCCCTTCGAGCGTGGTCGCTTTCATGTCTTCATTTAAACATCGTCAATTGTAAAATTTTATTTACTGTTTTCGTATTCGTATCTTCCTTCAACCTTAGTTGCTCTTTCTTCAACACTTGTTGATATTAAATCTTCTTCCAACTTTCGTTGCTTTCTGATCTTTCTTGAGCCTTCGTTGCGGTCAAATATTCCTCCACCATTTGTTGCTTTCAAGTCCTCCTTCGATTTTCGGTGCTTTCACATCTTCCTTAAATTTTCGACTTTCTTTCAACATTCGTTGCTTTCAGATGTCCTTCAAACTTCGCTGTTTTCAAGTCTTTCTTTCAACTGCCGTCGATTTTAAGTCTTCAGTAAACCATTGTCGCTTTCATGACTTCCATAAACCTCTGTTACTTAAAAATTTTTCTTTAACCGTTTTCGCTTCCATATCTTTAACCGTTTTCGCTTCCATATCTTTTGTAACCTCTCGTTGATTTCTATTCTTCATTGTTTTCAAGTCTATCTTTAGTTTTTGTCGCTCTCAAGTCATCGTTTAATCGCCGTCGCTATTAAGTCATCATTTAACCGCTGTCGTGTTCAAGTCATTATTTAACCGTCGTCGCTTTCAAACTATCATTTAACCGTCGTTGCTTTCGAGTCTTACTTAAGCCATCGTCGCTTTCGATTCGTACTTTAACCGTACTCGCTTTCGTATCTTCCTCCAACTGTGGTTGCTTCAATGTTTTGTTCGAATCTTGCGAATAGCTGCTTGCGTTTATTACAATTAGTGTTGCCATTATGTCGGGTTAAAACAATGCTATATCGCTTTCGTTGGAGACAGATAGCTTCTGTCCGTTCCACATATGAAATTCTCACAATTCCAAGAGATGTTTGCAATGATGTAATTACTACTTACAAATAAAACAAAAAGCATCAAATTACAAATATTTCGTATAACGTTTTATCATAATAAAACAATGTAAGTCCGATATCACCCGTTAAACATGTATCTAATACTTGATAGATACAAATTATTCAACTCAAACATGTGCTTGTCGACTTCATCACTAAGTTAAATCTTTGCGATGCAGTTATTCAAAAACTTAATTTTTTATGTTTTTGATATATTATTAACTAACCTGGGTTCCCGGCATTGCCCAGGTGTTGGGGGGTAGCAAAATAAAATTTTAAAAAGTGGTAGTAGGCAGGCAGGCTCGAACCCGTACCGCGAAGGAGGAAAAGAACGTGAAAAAAGTGACGTCTGCCGTTGCATCCAACGCCAAACTGGAAGTGGCGAAAGCTACAATTAAAGCTAGACAATCGAAAAAAGGGGATAACTTTCGAAAATATTTACGAAAAAAGCGACCTCTCCTTGTAGAAAAGTGCCCAATTGAAGGCGAAAGAGAAAATGTTCTAAGTCAATTTTTTCGATAGTTGTCGTCCGAAGAGTCGTGCTTCATAACCATACTGTTCTCGTGAAAATCCGTCGCCTCTGTCGAAAGTTTTAGGCAGAGATACATACATACATACATACATACATACATACATACATGCATGCATACATACATTTAAACAGACATGTGAGATTTATACTTTAGAAGATGGAGATTTTATATCTAAAATATACTAAACCAGTATTTCCTTTACTAATGAAGATTTGTTATGCTCTAAAGCCCAATGCAGTTTACTATACTATTTCAAACTGATTTACTATCGTTCACTTTTCACTTCATAGTGACAGGAAGGTTTTTCCGGAATTTTTTATTTTGATTTCATATGATATATTTTCAAATACATTTTCGTTATAACACCTTTACTTCTATCTAATAATTTGAATTACAATTGTTTTAAAACAATTATGTCTTCTTTTTAGAACGTTGAATACAAGATGGAAAATGCAAATTCGCACAATATCCTTATTTCAATTCAATCTAGATCGAAAACTTGCTGAAACAGCTCGTGATATTAACGAAGCATTTAGCCCAGGAACCACTACTGAACGCACAGCAAAATGGTGGTTAAAGAAATTCCCTGAAGGCAACGAGAGTCTTGAAGATGATGAGCCATCGGATGTTGACAACGATCAATTAAGAGCCTTAGTCGAAGCTAATTTACGCACAACTGTTCGAGAACTTGCTTCTGAATTAGACGTAACATATACGATGATGTCCATCCACTCTAGAGAAATTTGAATGACAAAACACTTGATGAATGACTGCTTCATGAAGTGAATGACAACCAAAAAAACGTCGTTATAAAGTGTCATCTTCCTTACTTTTACGCAACAAGAACGACCCGTTTCTCGACCGGATTGTGACTTGCGATAAAAAGTGGGTTCTTTACGACAACCGGCGACGCCCAACTCAGTGGTTAGACGCCGACGAAGCTCTTCTACAATTTCCGAAGCCAGAGTTGTACCAAATGAAGGTCTTGCTGGCTGTATGGTGGTCTGCGACTGGTCTCATACATGTAGTTTTTGAATGCACACGAAACCATTACGGGGTAGAAGAACTATCAACAAATTTATGAAATGCGTCAGAAGCTATGACAACAATACCCAGCATTACTCCACAGAAAATGGTCAATTCTCCTCCACGATAATAGCCAATCGCACGTTGCTAAACCAACCCTGCAGATGTTGAACGAATTGAGCTACGAAACTCTGTCTCGGCCGCTGTATTCTTCAGAT
The DNA here is from genome assembly GCF_053919585.1 of Euprymna scolopes. Taxonomy (NCBI): domain Eukaryota; kingdom Metazoa; phylum Mollusca; class Cephalopoda; order Sepiida; family Sepiolidae; genus Euprymna; species Euprymna scolopes. The sequence goes on along the minus strand of NC_136486.1, from coordinate 91,403,227 downwards.
ATCTCACCTACCGATTACTACTTTTTCAAGCATCTTGACAACTTTCTGTGTGAGAAATGTTTTAAAACCCTAAGTGATATAAAAAAGACTCGTTCAGTGACTTCATTGCCACTAGAACGCAAGGTTTTTACGTTTCTGGCATAAACACACTTGTTTTGCGTTGGCAACGGTGTGTTGAGTTTGATGGTACTTATTTTGATGAATAAATTTTGGTTTGAGCTGAGCTATGTTCTGTATTTAAAAGTTAAAAACCGCAGAAACTTTTATTGTCAACGTGATATATATATATATATATGTGTGTGTGTGTGTGTGTGTGTGTGTGTGTGTGTGTGTGTGTGTGTGTGTGTGTGTGGGCGTGTGTGTGTGTGAGAGAGAGAGACGATTCCAATATTTTTCTCTGTTTTGATACAATTACCGATTTTATACAAAATTCCCGATTACGATACAATTAATTACAGATTCCGATTCCGATTCTTTATATATCTCTACATATTTAACTATAGAGTTATTTATTTTTCCACGATTACCTTAAAAACACACGTTAAATGTGCAGATATTTTCTCAACCGATAAAATACACTTGTGGGGGTTAGTCTATAGATTTTAATTTTACTGGTAGTTTAAAAATAATAAATATTTATCATTTTAGCAATACTACTATTAGTGAAATATTTTATTTAAAAAAAAATCAAATAATAAAAAAGACAAAGGAATAGTTTTTGGCTTGGGAAAATAGGCACATTTTTTCCGATTCCGATACCTCTTAAAGTTCCGATTTTTGCGATTCTGATTAATCGTTCCATCTTATTAATTGTATTAATCGTATATGTGGGTGCGTGTATGTGTGTGTGTTATTTATAATCCATGGTTCCCGTAGTGTGATAAATTCTACACTTGGTCTGTTTAGTAATCATTGTCTTCTTCTTGTAGATGTTATTCGCTGTTCTATAACTTCTATTTTTTTTCATGAGAACCAAATAACAGATTAAATACGCATATATATTTCTGTTCGAAATTTTGTGCAGATTCGCGAGTTCGAAAAAGTACATCTGAATAAGGTCGGAGGTTACATCGACTGAAACTTTGACCGAATTGGCAATCAATATGAGAACTCAAATTTGGGTCATTTTCCAATCGATGCCGGTCGAAAAATACTACTAAAGATTGTAAAGATCCAATACTAGATTCGTATCTCGACTTTAATCTTCAGGAGATTATATTCATTTTACCCGTCCTGAAACGTGTATTATCTTAGTGCACACACACACACACACACACACACACACACACACACACACACACACACACACACACACACACACAGACGTTATAGAGTAAAAAATTGCTGGACAATTTTGTATTAAATATTTAGGAGAATTGACAAATGAATCAATTTCAGTTTGTTTTCTTTTCGCTTTCTACACCGATTCATTTTATCGACTTCCCCAATTCAGATGCAATTTTATATAAATATAAATAATCGTTCTAAAACTGGCGAAAAGTTATCTTTTCCATCATTTTCTACGGCGGGTAAATTTACTCAATCATTCGAAATTGCAACAATAAGCAGTTATTTCAAATGTTATTTGTATTAAACAATATAATTATAAAAAAACATGTTCGTTTAAGAATAAAATTTATAAAATAATTGTGTTATTATTTGGACTACACTTCTCATCTTCAGTGTGATTTTTACAATGTTTCGGCCGATGTAATCTCCGACCTTCCGCATGCGTAATTTGATAAAGTCAAGGAATGTCGAACTCAAGAATCCGTACAGAATTTTAAATGGACTGTTTTTTTATTTAATACACGGGGTAGCATATTCTCGTTCTGTAAACCATAACAACGTAGAATCTTAAGAAATTCATAATTGTATTCTGTATTCTTAGTATCGCCTGCACTGAGGATTGAAATTTCAACCCCATAAATGTTATGTAGGACTGCATTATACTTAGTACTTTATCCGTTATTCCACGGGCCCTTTCGTTATTATTCTATCTAATTTTTATGGATGTGTAGTGACGTATTTTAATAGACTTTGATTATTTGAATCATGCATGCGAACGAATTTTTTTAATTATATGTAAGTAGCTTCAAAATAAGATCCAATAAGCAGTTCTGTATATTCTAATCACAAAGCCAATTTGCATAAATTATGCATGAAAATAATACTCGTACAATTTCTTGTTATTGTGTTAGTTTCTAATAAAACACCTTTTTCGTCTTGTCCTTTACTTTTAGTGTAGCTCCATACGGTGTTACAATCAGTTGTCTAGAATGGATTGAAAACAAATTATTATTATTATTATTATTATTATGTAGTAGTAGTAGTAGTAGTAGTAGTAGTAGTAGTAGTAGGCTTTATAATGCCAGATAATTTGCTTGCATATATTAGTAAAGAATATATACTGCACTACCCTTCGAAAGAGGAGATACTTGGGATGAGGATTTTATGGCAAAATGACTGATACGACATTTCACCCAAGGAGTGAGATAATGCCTAGGAGGAGTATATCATAGCAAAGAAACGGATATCATACTTATCCCTGAATTGAACATTAAAATGTAGTTCATTATTAATAGTAATTTATGTTATTTGGTTATTCGAACTACCATTCTTTGTGTTATTTTTACGTTTCGCCTGATATGATATTCGGTGTTCTTGAGGTGCGTCTTGTCGCACTTTGCAATTTTTATGTCGTATCTGTGTTGAATTTTAAACAGAACGCTTTATTTCATACAGGAAATCGTAATTAATGCATAATTGTATTCTTAATATTGCTTGCACGCTATATTAAAGATCTTAACTTACGACTGATTATTACTTAGCACTTATATATGTTTCGTCACTGGTGCTTGTCGATAACATTCCATAAATGATTTTCATGAAGAATAGTATGAGTACCTTGAGAATGACGCAAGAGGCATCCTGTAATAATGTGTTTCGTAACATGGGAAAATCTTTGTAAGAAACTGTTAATGGACATTATGGAAGGAACACTGAACAAGAAAAGGAGGCTATCGGTATTCGTCTTATGAAGGCGAATTCTTGCTGCGAATGCTTTACAGGAAGTAATAGAAGATTGATGATTCCATAGTAATAAAACTATTGTGATGCGTAAACGTGACAGTATAACGATTGGGAGGTTCTTTTCATATTAACAAGAGACTTATGTGTTCAAGTCTCCAGCTGCCGCTGTAGACGACATTTGAAATCACTTCAATCAATGAAAGGTTAACATAAATAGAAGAAAAAAAGTTGAAAAAGACAATCTAGCGATTGGTTCGCCTGGAGTACAAACATAAATAATCAAGATCATCAAAAAGGTTTTCAATTGTGCATCCACTTGATGTCATGTTGATCTTAGTGGCATTTCAATAGTAACAATATCGCTGTTTAATGCGCATATCTTCAAGGCATGAATCCTGAAGATTTGTCGCGTTTAAGATGTGAGCCGCCATATTTAACCGGTTCCTCTCTATCATCTTAGCATCACCTGTTATGATATTTCATATGGTCATTGAATTGTGGCAAGTAGAGTTGGACTTTATTAAAGGCAAATAGAAAAACCAAAAAGGGTCCTTATAGTGCTTTCTCACTACATATTATTTCATGCAGCCTTTCGTTTTATTTAATGTAATCCTAACTCCATACTGTTTACTAATTCTAGTGAATTTTCATATGCGTATTTATCTGTAATTTCATTTACCCTTTGGGGAATGTTCAATGGAATAGACTACAATTGTGAATTAATTTCATGGATCCCAATGAATGTTATGTGCAATAGAGCATAGCTGAAAGCAATGTATGCGCGTATAGAGTGTTCTACAGTGAATTAGTGGTCAAATGCGTGATATACACTCCTGAATTACTATCTTTGAAGTCATTACTTGAATACACAATTATATTTGCAGTTCATGTTTACTATAAATAAAATTCGACCTGTAACTGACTTGTACACCATACCACGAATGTCCAACAGTTCTTTTATCGCCTTCAATTATATTCTTCAAATGTGCACGTGTGTGTTGCAAGTACACCGGGACAGGGTGTATAAGAGTGTCAATAAATCTGGCATATTCTACCCTTTGGAACTGTCTTGATTTGGGCTGTGATGAATTTATTTTTTTAGGAATAATCTATGGCTTGCGTTATAAATATCATTTTTAGATAACTATATAGACAAATGGGTAGATGTGGAGAAGTTAAGGTTTAATAGGTAATGATTTATTATCACACTTTCTACAAGTAAGACGGTCACCAGAGAATACACACAACTATTCCAACGATTAATCTAAAATGTGAGAAATTGCCTTATCCTGTTGAGATTATTATTTATAAAATTTTCTATTTTATCTACTCAAAAACATGAGAGAAACTTAAGAGTTTAATTGGTGAACGAGATCGTCGAAGACAAAATGCAAGCGAGCAAGGCCCGCAGAGTTTTATTATTATATAGATTTCATCCGTAATATTGAGGGCAACGTGTGAGTAATTCGTTTCTAAGTATTCGCAACTTATGCCAAATTTTCGGAAATTTATTAATATAAAACAACCACAAAAAATAACGATTCTAAATTTAAAAAAATCCTTCTTTTTAATTTTTATTTCGTACTTTATATATGCTTTTTGTTTAATATTTCAAAGTATTTCTTTAAAAAAGAACCCTTTAGCTATTTTAATTGTTTTAAAGTCAATATAATTCAGTAGAATCTTTTATATATATTTGATCACTTTTATTCCTCTTTGTTGACACTTTGAATTTGTTCCCCGCATTTGTGACTTTACTAACTTAGTACTTTCATTGGTGCTTCATTTTTCATACTAAATTTTTAACATTTATTTCGTCATCGTATTTTGTTGCGTTCAGACATTATCTTCCTGTTGGATTATTTTTTGTGCCGTTTTTCATTGTGTACTTCATTTTGCTTCGTATTTTGTAGCGGAATGTATGATCGTTTCCTTTTTTATTTATCTACATCATTTAGTTTGCATTGGTTGTTCTAAAATGTTAGTCTTTCTGTTCTAGTATTTCTACATGTCTATGTTATCCTATGTTTTTATACCCATATACTAACTCAAACACATACACACACACACACACACACACATATATATATATATATATATATATATATATATATATATATATAGTCTAAAGAAGCTTTGAGTAAATAAAATGTAAAAATAAAGAATTCAGAATATATATATATACAAATATATATATTTGTCAAATATATGTATATATATATGTATGTGTGCATATATATTTATATATATATGTGTGTGTGTGCATATATGTTTATATGTGTGTATATATATCTATGTACATATATATGTGTATATATATGTATATTATGTATATATATATATTTGTATATATATATATGCGTGTATATATGTATATATATATATATATATGTCTGTGTATATATATGTGTATATATATCTATGTATATATATGCATATATACGTATATATATATGTATATATGCATGTATATATGTCTCTCTTTCTCTCTCTCTCTCTCTATATATATATAAATATATATATATATATATATCGAAATTGCCAATGAAATTAGAGTAACAAAAATCCTTGCTCTAGCTTTGAACTGTTGCATTTACGTATTGTTCGACGCGATATAAATGTAAAATAACAACTGGAATAATACGAAACATCTATTCATGGACATCGGCTATGACAAGACATGAATTTACTTGATCTAAAGAAGCTAAGATTACCAAATCACGGAACCTTGTGTAATCGACTAAAATAACTGTTCTTTTAAGTAATCTTTTTAAATAATTGTTTTTAATTTCTGCAGAGAAAATGGAAAATTTAGTGTGGACATAACTAAAACTTCTTTATTTACAAATATGTAAGGTCTTTTTAAGATTTAAAAATGTCAGTAAATACCAACTCTAATAGTGAAGCAAGCGTTTCTCAATGCGTATTTCTACCTCCCCTTATTAAGCATTGGCAGAGAGAAGTTCAGATCAACTGGAAACAGTGTTGGATGAAAGATATATGGATTAATGCCGCGGTTTCAATGTTTATTTCATCACTGCTCAATGCATGAGTACAGTTTAGTCATGGTAAAAAATATACTTGTGGAAAATGACCTACACAGAAAAATTTTTTTTATTTGATCGAATGAATTCGTCGAGCTAAGTGCGAATTTCTAAATTCTATCATCGCTTGTATATGCAAATGTTTTTTTTAATTAGATTTCTATCGCTTTAATTTATTCGTTACTTTTATCTATTGAAAACGTTTAAACATATCTCCACCTTCTCCTCACGGTCGTTCTAGTTTAACGTACGACTATTGCGTTCTCTTATCTCTGTAAACACCCTATTTTCTCTTACTCCAATGTGTGGCTAGCTCATGTTTCGTATATCCATGTGATGGAAGAATGGCTGTATATTTTTAATATGAAATGTATTAATACTTAAATATTTAATGTTTATTTAAGAACATGTTATCTATTATATAAATCTCACGTGTCTGTTTATGTTTGTATGTATGCCAATAATTTTAGACAGTGGCGATAGATTTTAACCAGATCGGTACCGTTTTGAAGTGTGACCCTTCGGACGACAACTATCGAAAAATTGACTAAAAACATTAATTCTTTCACCTGCAAATAGGTACTTTTCTACGGGGAGGGGTCGCTTTTTTCGCCAATATTTTTAGAAGGCCATCCCTCTTTTCGATTGACTAGCCTTAATTTAAACCTTCGCCACTTCTGCTTTGGCGATGGACGCAACAGCAAAGAGGTCACTTTTTTGTTTGCTTTTTTCACGTTCTTTTCCTCCTTCGCAGTACGGGTTCGAGCCTGTCTGCGTACTGCATTTTTTTTTTTTTGCTCAACACACACCTGCAAACACCTGGGCAACGCCGGGCACCCATGATAGTTACAAATACTTCTCAAAGTTTCAAATTGACTGTCATTAAGCTTGGAACGTTTGGCTCACCATAGTGATTAATGAAAGAAAGAAAAGCCATAAGAATTCAAAAATCGATAACACACAATTTTATTTTATTGTAAATACGTGAAGGCCAATGACAGGCTTAAGAGTTTAATTGGCGAACGATATTCATCGTTTAAAGCAGCCGATTAATAAAAATAGCTCAAAGATATTAAAAGAAAAAACTCTCTACATTTTTTTTCATGTTAAGTAATTAAATATTGTGTTATAATTGGTCCATTGAAAGGGAGGACAGAAGTGGGGCAATGACGAATTAACTTTAAAACGAAAATATCATTAATATCTAGTCTTCCATTCCAGAGGCTATTAAGGAAATGTCGTAAAGGAAAAATATTCATCTTTTTACAAGTAGTTTTTGGGAACGTTGAAAAATGAATATATCTGTAAAAACACATGTTGTACAACGATTATAAACTTCTTTTCATTATTTATACGAACAAATATATGCTCTCTCCGGTCGCGGCCCTGTCGGTGGGGCATTAGAATACGCCGACTGCTTCCCTGCAGAGGGTAAAAGTCCCTCAATGGGGGTCCTGGATATGACCTTAAACTATATCCAGTGGTGAGGCCCCATCTTGTGGGCTTTGGGGAGTGTGGAGCCACCCTTTAATTACCATTGCTCCCAGGTCCACTCTGACCCGGAGTGGTAGTACCTGTTAGGGTCCCAACTATGGGTTAAATAGAAACCGACGTGAAAACAACAAATATATTCTATTAAAAAAAATTTTCTTCAAAATCTTTGGATTCGGCATTAAATAACCCGAAAAGGGTTGATATGCCGTAAAACAAAAACAACCAACCAACTCTACGGTCGCATATATTTTGCTAATCTAAAATAAAGGTACCATGATGAACAAAACTATACTTCATTGTCCCCACCCACAGAGAAGATAATGTCTGAAGAAATAATACTATGAAGAAGGAACATATATTATATTCCCCTTTCAGAAGGAGGTAACCCTTGAAATGAAGCAGGACGGATAACTCACTAAAGGTGGGATAGTGCTTATGAGGGTTGTATTATAACTACGGAATATATAATACAACTTCCAAACAATCGATTTAATCTCTTGGAGGATTGTATAATTGATATATGGAGAGATACTATACTACCAATACCACTACACAAAATAGGGGAATCCACGTGGGCGGATTGTATCATGACAAAGGGTCATATCTTATACTAACTGTATAACATATCATGACAATACAGCAGATACTAATTAATAATTACTAATTAATTTGAAATAGTATAATAATCTAAACTGAGACTTAATCTATATCTTAATACGATAACGTGTGTGTTCTTTTGTGTGTCATGCTTACATCCGGGTCGTTCAATTGTAATGTTCTTCTATTTCTTGTCATAAATATTACCAAGAATTCTTCATAAGTTTTGGTTTCAGTTTCGACTATCGCTTATGGCATTCAAATAATCTATTTTTTTATAAATAATTTTATCAAGAATTATCCATTAGTTTTGGATTCGGTTTCGATTATGGTCGAAGGAACTCAATTTATATATATATATATATATATATATATATATATATATATATATATATATATATATATATATATTGTTCATAAGGTTTTATTTCGGTTTCGATCCAAGCTAATGCACTCGAATAATGTGCATATGTATACATATATATATATATATATATATATATATATATATATATATATATATATATATATATATATATTAAATCGCAACTTTATGATATATAAAAATCGATAGAACACTAACTCTATAATAATATATACGAAATTTGCAAGAATTAAAATATCATATTTAAGCGTACTTTACGGCCGGGCTTTACCCGGCGTTCCTGATAGCTTGGATAAATACTTTTGCAGTTTTAACAAAAAAGCTACAATGATATCAGAGCGTCTTCGTTTGCACTTAAGATCTACAGAATGTCAGCATCAATATATTACATATGAATGAGTCCCCTGTGGAAATTCCATTGGTCCCGCGAGTATATAGTAATAGTATAGATTGAGATTTCGACAAATGGATACTAAATCTCCATTACTAATAGAAGCTGTGCTATAATTTGGGTTTCAGACGGACATATGTCAAATCTCCATTATTAATAGCAGTAATCCTTTCATTTCGGCTTCAGACGGATATACAAAATTTCAGTTATTCATAGCAGTAATAGTATAGTTTTTTATCTCTAGACGAGCATATGTCAAATCTCCATTAGAAATATAATAGGACAATAACTAGAATTAGATGGATACTTTCGGCTTCGGTCATATACCAACTCTTTATTGTTAACAGAAGTGATAAAAGGGACATAAACGAAAGTCATTGAAGCCAAGTGACTTTCGAACGGAGATTTCCTACCTCTTTGCTGGTAAGACTTCAAACAGGAAAACGTGTTCAGGGCGTGGTCCTCAATAAGTGATTTTAGCTTAAGTTGTATTCATATATCTGGCTGAGAGTCTGCTAATCTAATCAAGCGCCTTTAGCCAGCAAGGCAAATTGTCTTTACATTTGAAGCATTGTCTTTACCAATTTAATAAAGCTATCGTTGCTTAAAAAAAAGCAATATACACTACAGTAGAACCCTGAGATACGGTGGCACTAGGATACAGTTTTTTCAGGTTACGATGTAGAATACGATGTTTTTCGACCCTTGATTACGGTATTTTCCCCACTTTACGGTGTTATTTGTAATGTTATTTGATTATTTACATGTGTATTATATGCTGTACTGTATTTTGTTACTAATTTGTAATATATACTGTATAAAATTTTGCTTATGCCTCGCTATACGATGATTTCATTTTACCATTCCAATCCTGGAATGGATTAATGCCGTATCCCGGGGTTCTACTGTACTGATTTGCCGGCTGTAATATTGCATAGGATTTAAAATCCTAATAATAGCAGAATAAAACAAATTTATATCGATATAACCAAGTTATAATGACGACTCCATATGCTATGTTTTAAACCTGTCATAAAACTATAACATCACTTTTACTGCGCAAATTAGTAAGCTATACGAGGTTCCTCCCGTGGGTCTCTGATAGCTCACCCCCAAAAAGAGAATAGGAGAAACTAATGTACACTATAGAAACAAATAAGTTTAAAAAGTTAACACCCTGCGCCATAAGAAAAAGAACTTTGCATCAATCATCAATTATAGAAAACTCTAATACAATGGAGCATAACCATTTCTACAATGGAATTTAATTAAGAGAACTTCTGAATATTTATAAGCTATTTTTTAACTTGTTCATTATTTTGCTATTTGAATTTATCGAATGCAAAATTAATAAGCAATCGATAGGAAAGGAAAATAAAATCACTGCGCCTTAATTTGTATTTGATGAAGGAAAACGCTAACGTTTATAAGTTATTTTCCAATCTGAACAATCACGCAATCGTATTATGTTTTCCTTTTGCTTTCCAACGAAAGAAAAAAAACATGGCCGCTATATTTTATTTGCGCTCATTACTAGATTCAATATTTTCGATCAATATTAGTAAAAATATTTGTTTTTGCTGCTGAATACATCCATGTTTCTAATTGAAGTTGCTCGTTAAACGTATTCCAAATTGACGTGGTCGCCTAAACTAATAGACAAAATTGGATATTTTATCGTTTTCTTTTATTAAATCAATCCACTTTAAATTACAAGAATTGCTTTGGTTTACGATTTGTGTTCATCGAAAAGAAAAATGGGAATTTTTCATTCGGCACCAAAGCCAATAACGACAAAGTCATTATTGAAATGGATTTTTTTCCTGTTGACTGAGGTATGGCTTTGGTTCTGTGCAATTCTAGGAGGTCCACCCTTCTAGGCCTTTACGTCCCGTATTTCGGGTGGAAGAACGTAATTGTTTACTGCCTGAAGCGTTCTAACCGGGAAATGCTGACAGGCTGCCAAGAAAACTTTTAATAGGCCAGAGTGCTTCTCCTTAAGGGGTGCTGACTTGACTCGCTTTACCTTCCGACGTTGTGTCACGTCTTGATGCGGTGAGAAGGAAGTAAATATATATATATTTTTTTTAATTTTGTACAAGCAATATTTGACAGGCCTTAAATGTAAAATAAATGTTAGGAAATAATGCTTGAAATGATGGTCTACGAAAAGTAAAACGGATACTACACTACCACAAAAAAGGTAGTGCAGTAATGCCTGGAATAGATACTTTCACTTACAGTTGAATTTGAAAAAAATACCATATTTGGTAGACCTTTAATATCAAATATAGATTAATAAGTCAGAGAATGGATCCCTGAGAACAATCAACGCTAGACTTTTATGTTAGACATATATAGCAAATATTTAATTCGTATGCAAAATGTTTCCAAATTAATAAATTAAGTGTAACGACACTGCTTGTGAAGATGGAGTAAATGGAGTTGGTTTTATTTGTGAAGAAAATCAAGTTTTAGAATTTGTAGAATACTTTTTTTCCTTTTATTCACACCAAACAAGGCATACTGCCATATAAATGTAATCGGACTACTATTTGCGACCATGTACAGAGATGTTTGTTCATATTACATTGAAATTTCTGCATGCCGATATAGTCATGGAAGAAGAAAACATTTCCAAAGTTTGACAGTTAAAGGGAAGAAACTATTCGTGTAGAAGGCTTTCTAGAGATCTCTATAGTAAAGCGGTCAGATTTTGCTTCTTGTTAAATTAGTTTGAGTATTTACGTCTACGAATTAGCCAGTGTGTATTCCATACTTATAAAACAGAAATTGATGAAATGTGTAGAAAATTTTATGATGTTTGAAAAAAATAAACAAACTTGGTTCGTAGAGACTAGTCCTCATCATATTGTATGTATCTGAAGATTTTTTTTCTAGAACGACATCGGCCATTACGAGAGGGACCACGTGACAGTTGCTAACATTCTAAGTGAAAGTGAATTTTGTGGAACGACTCGATTACAACTTGAGACAACAATATGGAAGTGGACAGATCCCGGTTATTAGAGAAACAAAATAAATAAGATTCGAAAATATATTTATTAAAAGAAAAAACAGAAATTGAAAAGAATACATATTGCTAGGAATGTGGAGCAATTGTCTATAACTAAATATATTAATTATGTCGGAGTTAGGAGAATGAACAATTCAATTTAGGAATTTTCTTTGTGTGACCGAGGGAATGTGGAGGCATATATAATATGCACATCTATGTGCGGAGAATCACATGTCTGAGCACGTTTTGACGTCACAAAGAAAGATAGATTTACAATATATTCAAAAATAGAATCAGAGTAAGTTAGAATAGCGAGAAAGTAAGATGGAGAGAGAATTCCGAGTTTACAGTTAGCCGAACCCTTTTGGAAGCGGTTCCAAAGGGAAGAAAGACAGTGTAATTCTGCAAGGCATTCGAATCCCTGATCATCTCTTCCAGCTAAAATGACTAAAGATCACCATGTTATTTGTAAATCTTCGTTTGTCATCATTCAAGCTGAAAAGGTAATTTGTAAAAGAACATTTATATGAAACACCCTTCCAAAGTGTTAACAGTCTGTCTCCATTATAAATAATATATCTCCTTTCAGTGTGTTAAATAGAACTGTCTATTTTACATCTAGCTCGCATCTATATCACTTCTTCTATTATAAATATGAACTGTGTTCATTAATTATAAATGTCGTTATCCGTCTCCGTTCTGTGTATCCTATTATGTGTCCTCTCCGATATACATACTTTACTACACAACATAATTACCGATACCTTACTAAATTCATGACTTTGATACAATTCTTAATTTCGATTCTTTATAAATCTCCCAATATTTAACCATAATTACGGATCTTTATGCCTAGTAGCTATATTTAAAAATCTATAATGATCGGTTTATTAGTTTAGGAGAAAATCTTGTGCATACAAATATTTAAACATTTATACTTACTTTACTTAAAAAAAAAGATGTTGGAAGATAAACGGACTAATATACAGAGCGGGGAGAAAGATCATATACTGATAGAGGTAAGATCAATAGAGAGAGGGGGAGAGAAATCTGAGGCTAACTTTAAGTCATTTTCTTTTTCATCGACCATTTAGAAACAAACTTAGTTTTTTACCTTAAAATATCTCCATCTCCTGACCGTTTTCCGAGATTAACTTGTTGCCTTGATCATAGTTGACCTAACAATAAAGAAATGATCGTTATGAATATAAGATACAAATATACGAGAGACTGTAATTGGTTAATATTTGATGATCTTATAACCATTACAATGTAAAACCTGGTAAAACAGTTTCTTTTCTAGAATCTGACAGATTTTTACGCTTCTTTTTTTTTGTGAAGGTGTTCATGTGTGGAATTTTACTATTCAAAATTACTTTGTTCGGTTTTTAGATGTTACTATTAGTGATGAGACGATTCCGATATGTTTTCTGATTCCTTATTAATTTCGATTCTTTATAAATCTCTAAATATTTACCTATAAAGCATTTATTTTCTCCGATTGTTGTAATACACATTAAATGTAAAACGTAAAACACACTTGATTGGTAGTTTAAAAATCAGTAAATATTTATTATTTTATAATTTCTACCAGCAGTGAAAGAAGATTTTGTTTTGAACAATATAAAATAAAAAAAAGATAATTAAAAAAGGTTATTAGCATTGGAAAATAGGCGTAAATTTTTCCGATTCCGATACCCGCAAAAGTTCCGATTTTTCCGATTCCCGATTTCGATTGCGATTAATCGTCACAACACTAGTTAGCATGCTTTTATGCTTTTTCATGTTGTTTAAGATATTTTTAATCGTTGTTCATATTGTTTTCTTAGTTACAAGTTAATTATTTTGCATTGTTATTTGTTTCTTGTCTGTCAGATGTTATTATTGAGTTAATAATGGAGTGTTGAACTAAGTATGTTTGTACAAAATAACTTTTATTTGGAAAAAAACTACATTTTATAATATTTTTTATATGGGAGAGTGAGATGGGTGGATAATGACACAAAAGTAAAGAGACACAAAATATCTCACAAATGAAAATACAAGTGGATATTACTGATGGCGATTTCTACATTAAGTATGCTTTACAAATAACAAATTGAAGTAAAGACAACATCGTAGGAGACAAAACAACAACAATGTAAAGGAAAAAGAAGGTAATTTACAGGCAAATTGAAAACGGCGTCTCTAAGCATGAATGCAGTCGAAAAAAAAACTTAAAATAAAACCCCATTAAGAACAATTGCTTCCAATAAGCACGAACGGGTTGTCGAAGTATCTTATTTTATCTTATTCGTTCTGATTACAAATTACAAAAGACAATTCTTAACAAAAGACCCGAAGGATTTATTTAGCAAATCGAATACAATAAAACTTTTAAGCTTAATTGAAAGCAAAAGACAACTTTAAATCCGAAATGTGACTTAAAACGTGAGTGAAAAGTTAATACAATAGATAAACATTACTTGTGAACTCGGTTTCCTTTAAGCCAACATGAATTAGAATAAATATATAGAAGATGTTGTAAAGTCTATCGCGAAGAAAACTTCTCACACTTTTCCATTAATCACCTGTCCTTGGAATATTGTTGCCACATGTTGGATACGGTTCTAAAGGAACTTCTCACCTAAAATATCCTGTACTTTTTCCAAACTTCACCCTGTGTCAGATTGTCGTATCATAACATATCTAAAATTGTTTTAGAAGCAGTGCAACGAAATAAGTTTTGATTGAATTACTTCCTCTGACAAACTCTCAGCAAAAATAAATCAGACTGTCAGCAAAATCACTTTTTACCGAGAAGGTAACGATATCTTACTTCCACTTGCCTTTGGAATTCTCTCCTTGCTCCCAGTTTTCCGACTTTACCAACATGCAGACATTTAAATATAATGCGATCAATTTTTTATATGTCCAATTCACACATACAATCTAGTCCTTATTACAGTATCGCTTTAGGCTTCAGTGACAAGATGGCTTCTTTCAAATTTAAAAGTCAAATCTGTATATATACACGTGACCAACAATTTACATATATTCTAATTATATTATAGCGCTTTATTTCAAGATTTCTAGGAATTAAAAAATAAGAAGCGTATATCATATTTATATAAATCCTAGTTTAGCCGACCGTATCTATATACAGAGGAAAAAAGCTATAAATTATGCTTAGCATAAATGAATATGCACCGGAAAGTAATCTTAATTAAACTTAAGAATAATCCATAATGCATTAAGAATTGAAAGACCGTTATCAGCATTATTTGAAGACAACACTTTAATTAGGTGCTATAGTGAAATTAGTTTATCTGCGTTTATAATATCTAAACATTTTTTTAATGTATGGGCATACATTTATTTTAGTGTTAATCTGAAATCGAAGACAGACAAAATCATATAACACTCATTTTATTCATTTTGTAACGCTCTTTAGATCACTTGACTCATTCATTTTGTAACGCTCTTTTGATTCATTCATTTTGTAACGCTCTTTTGATTCATTTATTTTGTCTCCATTTTAACAATATTCTTAGCCGGAATAAGTACTCTCGAATGAAGTTAAAACAAAATGCGTTACTTTCTTGGAAATAACAGTATAGAAGGAACAAGACAAATTGCTTCTCGGAAATAAAATATTAATTTGTCAGAAGCAATGCTATCTAAGTCTAACTTCTAAATGTGACTGAGCTTTCTTTGTATATTAGATAAGACTGTAATAGATTTATGGTTATGAATGTTGTATTCGTGCAATTCGTACGGGTTTTGATTAACAAACAGATAATTATCTCTGATAGTAAAGGAAATAGCTTTAATCTTTAGTTTTGTAAAAGAAAATAATTTCTTAAATAGCATGGAATCCGGCGTTCCCCGTCGATATGGATAAGAAAAACTAAAGAGTGAACATTTCTGTAACATCTTTCACTACATTTTACATCTACCTTCCTCCTCTGGTTTCTTATTTCACCGCATCTCTCTCCTCTCCCCTCGTCTCTCCCCTTACACTCTCCCCACCACCGACCTCGTATTTCTTATTATTATTTTTCCTCTCTCTCTCTCTCTCTCTCTCTCTCTCTCTCTCTCTCTCTCTCTCTCTCTCTCTCTCTCTCTCTCTCTAATCAAAAAATGTTTTCCCAAACTTCGGGCGAACACAGAACAAATACTACCCTTTTATTCTTATTTAAAAAAGAATAATATATTGTATATTAGTTTGAGTTGAGTCGATGCTAAATGTCGCTGTAAATATGTATACAGCCTGCACTGAAGGTTCCCGAAAGGATAAAACACTAGTGTCTGTAGGTATTTAATTATTATAGTAAAAATAAATTAT
The DNA here is from genome assembly GCF_053919585.1 of Euprymna scolopes. NCBI lineage: Eukaryota > Metazoa > Mollusca > Cephalopoda > Sepiida > Sepiolidae > Euprymna > Euprymna scolopes. The sequence continues at coordinate 91,386,937 of NC_136486.1, read as the reverse complement.
ATATATACATATATATATATATATATATATATACTAGCAAAAGTACTCGCCGTTGATTGGGTTCGGTTCAAAAACAGCCTACAGAAAATAGACTCTGATTTATGAAAGTATGATAGGTTATTAAAAGGAAGGGTTGTAAATTTGGGTTGAATTTGGGTGTATCAAAACCGAAGGAAAATATGATGAAAGTAAAAAATAAAATAGATAAACCCCATAATTTATTATACGATACCTGTTCACACTGAATGACTTATCACAATATTCTGTGGATCTATATTAAAAAAACTTGTTAAACTTTGTGACATATTTCGATTCTATGGATGTCAGGCGCGAACGAACAGCCCATAATTTTATAATACCATATTTCTTCAAACTGAAACATAATTATATAAGTAAACTTACGCAAAGAGATATGAAAAGTCTCTATTAAAGTTTGTGCCTATTTCCATTCTACGGACGCCAGGCGCGAACGCAGACCCACAATTTTATTATACCATCCCTATTTAAGTTAAAACGTACTTATCAAAATATTCTTATGTACATCTATATCAAAAACACTTGTAAACGTTTCTTTTATTTTTAATTTTTTTATTTCCATACTTTGTGGACGAGGCGCGAATGCAAACCCTACAATTATAATGAACCACCGTTTTACCAGATCAATCATACCGATTTCTGTGTCTCGATACATCTTCTATCATTATATGCAATCAGTTTTTTAAAATAGTCAACCATATAGGAGCCTATTCGTGACCAGACACACACACACACAGACATTCAGCTTAATATTATATATACATA
>NC_136486.1:91251136-91383636 GCF_053919585.1 Euprymna scolopes | reverse complement strand
ATATACACATATATATGCATATATGTATACAGATACATATATATACATATATATACATATATAAACATATATATACATATGTATACATATGTATACATATATATACATATATATACACATACATACATATATATACATATATATATACATATTATTACATATACATATATATACAGATACATATATATATTTTATATATACATATATATACACATATATATACATATATATATACATATATACATATATATACATGTATATATACCAATATATATATATATGCATATACATATACATGTATATACATATATATACATACATATATGCATATACATATATATACATATATATATATGCATATATATATACATATATACATACATATATACATATATATACATATATACATACATATATATACATATATATATACGAATATATATACGAATATATATACATATATACATATATAAATATATGCATATATATACATATATATATATATATTGTGTGTGTCTATGTGTTTGTCTGTGTGTGTGTCTGTGTACATTTCTCTACGCAATAACTCTGTCAATTTTTAGTCTACAGACTCGAAGTTTGGTATACAGAGTACTGAGATTTGAGAAAATCGGTGTGATCAGTTTTTGGCAAGAAATTTGGCCATTTAGGGGTCAAAGTTAAACTATTTGACCTTTGAGAACTCTACGCAAAGGAGGAATAGAACGGGGTAAAAAACCTAACGTTTATGCTGTTACGACCACCTCGAAACCGGAAGCGACATTTTTTTTAAATTAAGGCTAGAAAATCTAAAGGAAAGGATAACTTTCAAAAATATCGACGAAAAAAGTGCCACCCCGTAGAAAAGTGCCCAGTTGAAGGGGAATATATTAACGTTTTTAACCAATTTTTCGATATTTGTCGTATGAAATGTCTAACTTTAAAACGAGACTGATCTTGGTAGAATCCGTCGCCTCTATTGAAAGTTTAAGGCAGACATGCAAATAGACATACATACATACATTTATATATTGGTAACTAAAATTTTCGACCCAAACTGATGAAAAAGCTTGCCCTATCTCTGAATACCCTTTATGTAAAATTTCAAATATTTAGACCAAAAATCGTCTGAGTAATTTGGAACAGACCGCACAGGTCAATTTTTTTTTAACTTTGCCCCCTATTATAACCCCTTAAAATTTATTGTCTTGGGTTCAAATCAAGTTAGATCCATGTCCAAGGAACCTATATCTAAAATTTCAAGTGCGTAGACCCAAAATTGTCGGAGAAGTTTGGTAGAGTTCTTAAAGGTCAAATCGTTGAGCTGACCCCTTAATCGCCAAATTTCTGGCCAAAAACCGATCACATCGATTTTCCCAAATCTCAGTACTCTGTATATCATATTTCGAGTCTGTAGACTAAAAATTGACAGAGGTATTGCGTAGGGAAATGTACACGGACACACACTCACACACAGAGACACGTTCACTTTTATAGATATACTAGCATGGGTGCCCGGCATTGCCCGGGTGTTTTGAGGTGTATGCTGAGCAAAAAAAAAAACAAAAAAAGGTATTTTTTTAACTTTGACCCCTATTATGACCCCTTACAATTTGTTGTTTAGGGCTCCAGTCAAGTTATTAAGTTAGATCCATGTCCAATGAACCTATATCTAAAATTTCACGTGTTTAAACCCAAAATTGTAGGAGGAGTTTGATAGAGTTCTCAAAGGTCAAATCGTTGAACTTTGACCCTTTAATCGGCAAATTTCTGTCCGAAACCAATCACGTCCATTTTTCCAAATCTCAGTACCCTGTATATCAAATTTCGAATTTGTAGGCATAAAATTGTAGGCCTAAAATTGAGTTATTGTGTAGGGAAATGTACACAGACACACACACACACACACACACACACTTTTATATATATATATATATATATATATATATATATATATATATATATATATATATAGAGAGAGAGAGAGAGAGAGAGAGAGATTGCATGAGAGTTTTTACATATGACGTGCTTCACCGTTTTATTTCTGGGTTTTGTTTTACAGGCCAAGAATATTCTGCGAATATCTATGAAATTGGATAATGATTGCTTCACTCGCAGTTCTGAAGATTTTGTATTTTACTTTACCGACTTTTATCAACCTCATGACAAACCACAAATAATTTGGATCCCAACAAACACAAATTCAGATTTAACGTAAGTAACCTCTTTCTATTTCCTGTAGGGATCATTTTTTTTATCTTCGGAATAAATACTTACTTATTTTCTATTTTATTCTATTTTATTTACAATATAGATAATTGTGTACTTTTTTTTTTACAATATAGATAGTTGCGTAGATGGTGTGATACGCAAAATATGCATTATCGCATATAATGTGTCGGTGAGATATGATCACATTTAGAATTCACGTATAGCTTGTTTCAACAGCTTTTGGTTTTAAAACATCAGTTGCTAAAATATTTTAATAAATATTTGGATTTTTGGTGTTGTTTAAAAAGGAAGATATGAAATATTTCATGAAAGTTTTTTAAAATTTTAGCCCCGTTAGCTATCTCGTTGGATACAGTAAAATTGTGTTAGGGATTAAAAGTATAAAAAAAAGTATTAAAAAAAATGTATAAAAAAATGTAGTCGTTTTTTTTTTTTTGTTTTTTTGTTTTTTCGAGTCTACGTTGTATTCTAATTTCTGGACAAAATACTGACCTAAATGACAAAACGATCAACGTCCGAAAGATACCGAATGCAGATCTTGTCTACATTTTTTATTTTATTTTATGGATTAACATCTATCAAGGCCCGGAAGCCACTCGAGGATAACAGTTAATGTGTGTGTGTGTGTATATATTAGTCAACGTGATTATAGCGTAGTAAAACATAAGTAGCGGGAATTTTGTAAATTGGATTACTTAGGAGGACGGTTCATCAAGAACCTTTTTACGTTAGACAATCAGATTAGAGCCAGCTGGAAAGCAAGCAATCGGAAGAGAGTTTCACAGGCGTGCAGTTCTAGAAAGAAGTTTTGTTTATGGAATCTACATTTAGGTTTAGGCACAGATAAAGAGTGTGGTTTTGGTTAGACGAGTGATTTTCGTGGAAGTTTGGCGAAGGGAGACCATAGATTGAAGCTCAGCTGAGCATTTGCCATGAAAATAATGATAAAGCAGGGATAGGCTCGAAACGTCTCTTCTGTGGGAAAGAGGCTCCAGTGAAGAGAAAAGGGCATCCCCACTAAGCTACGAAGACTATTATGAACTCTGCCAAGGCAGGATAAGCTGCTTCTAGCAGCTCTTGCCCAGATGTGGCAAGAGTATTCCATCCTTGGCCGTACCTGGCTTTTACATAGGTAGAGAATTACATCAGAATTGAACTATCTACTGAAGCGGTAGAACGATCCCACCATTTTTCCAGCAGTGGGTGTATATGTGAGAGAGAGAGAGAGAGTTCCTTATGGATTCCGAAGCGGCTGGGTCGATTTTTTTTCACTTAACACGAATATACTCTCTGTGGCTGGGAACGTTCTTAGAGAGGTTTTCTATTGAAATTCCTCGAATAAGTATCGAAAATCATTAATCGAAAAATCAGATTAAAGAAGTAACACCCCGATGTTAACCAAAGTCATATAGCCTAAGTTCAAGGGTGCATTTGAAAAGTTTCATTACTGTATAAGAAGAAAGGCCAGCCGTATAAAATCAACAGTAGGTTTTGTGTTTCCATTTTCAATTTTAACTCAGAGCACCATATAAATTAATTTTATAAAATCAATAGTGTGCAATGTAGATTACAATGTATAGTGGACTAAGTCACTGTGAAGAGGCGTGTGAGGTGTCCTCTCGGTGCACCACAATGGATCCCTAACATGAACAAGCAATAACTCCATGTTGTTAAAATTGGGTGATTTCACCAACTTCGATGATAAAAGTATTGGAAATATGGAACATTTCTTGATTCTCATTTAATACCGGATACACCGGGTCTCTCTGCTAGTGTACACACATTCATGCAAACACACACACACACACACACACATATATATATATATATGTGTGTGCGTGTATGTGTATATACACTAGCAGAGACACCAAGCGTATATATATGTGTGTGTGTGTGTGTGTGTGTGTGTGTGTGTGTGTGTGTGTGTGTGTGTGTGTGTGTGTGTGTCTGTGTGTGTCTGTGTGTCTGTGTGTGTGCGCGCACTAACAGACAGACCCGGTGTGTATATATCTGTGTGTGTGTGTACACTAGAAAAGAGACCCAGTGTATATATATATATATATATATATATATGTGTGTATGTGTGTGTGTGTGTGTGTGTGTGTGTGTGTGTGTGTGTGTGTGTGTGTGTACACTAGCAGAGAAACCCATCACAATTAACAAATTATATCAGTAAAAACAGAATGATAATAAGTGGAGGAAACTAGTGATATAGATAATTAAAAAGAAGATAAGTAGAGAGTGGACAGGGAAGGGGATTACTCGTACAACACACTTACTCCCGTGCCGTATCAACTTTTTTTCTTAAAGTGTTGCTTTGTGCAAAAAAAAAAAAAGAAAACATATCATATTGAGTAAATTTCATCATGTGCAATCAAAACAAACCAAAAATATTTTTTTTATTTCTTTCTACGAATTATTAATTGTTATTTTTCTTTTCTATGATAGATTGTTTTCCATCGTTTGTTTACTTAAAAACATTGTGTCTATGCGAAATTCATTTTATTATTTTTCATAGCATATATTATGGTTATATATATTAATGTGTGTTCCATCATTTGTGGGGTTAGATGAAATCCTACCTTCAAAAATATGAATTATCTTAAAATATTTATCCCGCAAATCAGACAAAGAGAAATTGGTTGTCTACGATTAATGCGGTTATAAAATAACATTATAATATATGCTTTCTAGATTTTTAATATTTTAAATATTATGTCCTTTTGTACACATGTTGTTTGTTTTTGTTTATGCGATACGTTTTGAATAAATTCAATAATTTGCGAAAGTGCATTTTTACCTAAATACGAGTTGGGAATAAATGTCCCTTTAACCAATTTGGTACCACCATATGGGAAGTGGCATAGATATTGTTTTTTGTTTTAAACATAATTATCCACTGACACGTGTTTCAAATTCAGCCATTTCGAATCTCGCTAGAGTCAGTCACTCTGATGAGTCGTAGACGACGAAACACGTGTCAGTGGATAATTATATTTAAAAAAAAAACAATGTCTCTCTGCATAGATATTTCAACAAGTACATTTGGGAGGGGGTTGAAAGACCTTATTTCAGTTCTGTACCTTATTTTATATTGTTTATTTTTTATCTCTTAAAGCGAGCAATGGGAAATAATGCCCTTTGTGATACTATAAAGTGGACCTGTAGTGGATTTGAGCACTAAGTGCTGAGAGGAAGGGAATAGACAAAGGAAGGGGAAATAGCTTAAAATAAACAAAGAAATCGGAAATATCCTACAAGCAACAATAGATAGGAAATAGCTTAGAATAAACAAAGAAATCGGAAATATCCTACAATCAACAATAGATAGGAAATAGCAAAAAATAACAATAGAAACCTACTGATAAAACAGGGAAGGGCAGCTTCCGGTAGCCAGGGTGGGATGGGTGACCTGAGAGACGAAGACAGAGGAGACAGGCAGTTGAGATCTAGATGAGCTAGACGACGGTTGAGAGTTGATAACGACTACAGTTGAACAGTTATAGAGTTGACTGTGAAAAAGGGTCGTGGACAATTTTTAGAGTTGACTGTGAAACAGAGATAGACGAATGTAACATCACTAGAACGGGGAGAAGACACGCACACTCACAAGTTCAACAGTCAATTTATATGTGAACGTTGGCGTTTGTGTTTTTCCTTTCTTTGATCATATTTGTACTTTTGTGAAACCACGCGTGTATCCGCATCGACAGTCGCCAGCGAGAAAATGACGATCCTGCCATGAACGAAAAATCCACGGTACACGACATTGGGAGACGGCGATCTGACGAGGGAACCACACGTGAGGTTACAACGTTTGAAAGACGGGTTATTGCGCAATGTCGCAGTGGTTAGAGTATTTAGAAAAAAAATCAATTGTAAAATGAGTTTCCTGAAGTTTGAAGGTTTAATTCTCAGTGTAGGCGACCGAAAATACAATTGCGAATTACTTAGGACCTCTATCCGGCCATGGCAGACAGAACGAGAGCATATTATTCCCGTGAAGTAAATAAAGGGTTCCGTTTAAAATTCCGTCCAGCTTCCAGAGTTCGACAGAAACATTCCGAGATCAACAATATACACCTGAAGAAAGCCGGAGGTTACATCGATCGAAACGTTGTAAAAATAACACTGGAGAAGAGTAATCCGAAGAATCTAAATAACATGAATAACAAATAATGCACTTTAACAAAACGTTTTACTGTTTTTAACTGAAATTTACTTGTGGAAATTACAAAATAAATATAATAGTATGGAGGTACTGACTTTTGCCGGGCAACGCCGGAATTAACCCTGCTAGTTGTTCATATAATAAGGCTAATCTAGAGAAATCAACGTACATTAAATTAATTAATAATGTCATCTGTATAAATTAAAACAGATGCATTCATTGACAAACTCCAGTACGTTAAATTATAAAGGGTGCAATAGCTGATAGAGTTGACTAAAGAATATTACGGTTGAAACAAATGCAGCGAGTTGTAGACTATATTGTGTACAGTTCTGTTTGTGTGTATTATTTTCACGCACGTTGTTTCAGTTAACGTTTGTTTTGGCGCGAATAGAGTACGTTGTTGAAACGTCAAAACGCTGTCTTATCTTTTCGTAATCAGGACTTACTTGACTAAGAAGAAACGTATGTTCTAATACACTGGGCGAAAGACTCCCAGCGGCTTGGTATTAAATAAATACCTGATTGTTCTCATACTTTTAGTGGAAATAAGTTTATTTTTTCTCATTGGCTCAAGAATATATATATATACGTTCTATTTTATTCATTTTCATTTGGAGCCTATGGTTAATACTTTCTAAGTGGTCGGCCCTTATATCACGAGGATTCTTATGATTGAACTAAATATATTGTTATTAGCAAAATGTATTGGTGAAATTATTCGAGTTTTTTTTTTCTTTTCTGTATTATTTTGATTATTCGGACTATTATTCTCATCTTGAATATTATTCTCACAACGTTTCGGCCGAGGTAACCACCGACCTTCTTTAGGTGTATTTGTAATGTTGTGACCCTTTGGCTGTGATCATAGCCTAGTATTTGTGTTAACTATGGCAGGTAGGGCCAAGGGTCAAAACATTATTATTATTATTATTATTATTATTATTATTATTACTATTATTATTATTTAATTCGAGAGACGGCGGGTCACTGGATCGATTATTATCATTAGAAAAATAAACAATTAGATTGGGAAAAAGTGATTGACAGCTGAAATAATAAACAACTACAAGAAAAATTAGATTTTGGAAAATACAGGAATAATAATTTTTGGTTTGGCTAAACAAATAATCAGTTTTATGTTACGTCAGCGGTTGGAGTCTAAGACACGTGATTATATGTAGATTTGGGGAGATTATAGTCAGTCGTTAGCTGAACATCAAAGAGAACACGTGGAGCGGCGTTTTCTTAGGAAGCCAAAATGTGAAGTCGTTGTAATCACTAAGATGCCGGCCGGAATCATGAAAATAAATGTTCGTATATGATCCGGGAATGTGTTGTTGTTTACAGCTGTTAAAAAGAACTGTTTGTCTACAACTGTTTCGATACGTTCACGTCAATCGTTTCCTGTTAGAACTGTTGCATAAATGGTAACATATACACACTAGACGATCAACTAAATGATACGACGTATACACATACACGCATTTACACGTATATGAATATATAGAAAAATATAAACCGCACTATTCAACATGTACGTAATTATGGAACATATCAATATACACACACAACCTAATATATTTTGTTGAACTCGAGAATCTTTCTACCGAGCCTGACCTGGGAATTTGCATGAAATGTGGAAAAGAACAATTTATTTAATCAATGGGGTTTTCATGCTCTCGTCTCGTCAGTTGGGACCATGTAGAAGTCTTAAATAATTCGTAATTGTATTCTTAGTAAGGCCCGCACTGACAGAACGAGAGCATAGTAGCCCCGTGGATTTAATAAATCTTCAGAAGTGTCACTTAAAATTGAATTTTACTTCGTACTTTATCCTTACATCCGGGACTTAGTGTTGTGGAAATAATACTTCAGGTGAGTCCAGCAGTCCGAATAGTCCAAATAATACAAATAATCGTTTATCATTTTAAATATTTAGTAAGGATATATTCTTTCGTATTGTTCCGATTCGTTATTTATAAAGAGATAAAATTCTATTCATTTTTACTCTTTTCAGATTAAAAATATTGATTTCTTGCGAATATAGACGTCTGGAACGAAGAGACAGAATAAGCTGGAATGATCACGGAACAAAGAATGTTTTCATTTCAAAACTCTTGCCGCCAAAAGCAAAACATGACTTCAGTTTGTTAGTCACAAAAAATAACTCTTACAAAAATACACTAAAGAATTCCAACGGTAATTTTAGAGAGGTTCTGCACAACAGATTTTTCAAGATTTTTCCCTCCGAAACTAACGGCACTGAGTTAAGCCGCTACTCATTCGAATCTCCTCCGATGAAAATAAGTAAGATTGTACAACTCTCAACATCAAAACCAGAAATACAATTTCAATATAAAAAAACGCACTCAGAATCTGACACTATCGATGAAGTTAAAATACAGTTTTTCCAAACAAATATACGTAAGAAAAAAGAAGCAACGATTACAACTGGCTACGTATTGACTGGACAACATTCGTCTCAAGAAAACAGCACACACGGCAATATTACAGGAAACTCTCATGTGTTATTGCGGAAAGCCACGGTGGAGGATTATTGGGGCTTTATAGTTGTTTGTATTTTGGTGTTTCTAACAATATTCTTCTCCATCACATCATCCCTCACTCATTTGCGGCGCATGTAAGTAAAACGATTTATTTCAGTCGCTCTTTGTTTCGTGATGATATTACATGCAAACATCCAGAAGTCTTTCTTTTAATTTTACAATTTTTATGTGAAAACAATATTGATTTTTTGTATTTAATTATTTTATTTGCCTTCATGGATTCATGATGTCTTGTCTTGTGCGAACCGGAAGTCGCTGAAGCGGACATGATGTCACGTGTTCTCAATTTGAAGAGATTTCTGGTAGGAGGTAGCTTGGCTGAATTTGCTAAACCGGGATAACTCGTTCTAAAAGTAGTCTAAATTTTTTACTAATTAAGCTATGTATTAAACATAAGTCTCTCTCTCTCTCTCTCTCTCTCTCTCTCTCTCTCTCTCTCTCTCTCTCTCTCTCTCTTCTCTGTGTTGACTTTTCTACTTTGAAATGATTTGCTGGCTAAATAAATACTTTATTATGTACTGATGCAGATTATATGTGCCGTACTATTTTTAAGTAAGATGTTCAAGTTAAATTAATTTTTCACAGTATCTTTTTTTATTATTAAATAGTAAGATGACAGTGTAGGATAGTTACAAAACGTTTCTCTCTCTCTCTCTCCCTATGTTAAGACTGGTTTTGTAAATAAAAACGTCATGATTTAAGTATGTCCCGTATTCTTTATAAGTACCCATTTTCATTCTAAAAACATGTTTTAATCACTCGATTACTTAAATAATACAGCGCCTAGTATTCTAGAATAGTTACCCATCTGAAACTGGCCAGTTGTAACATCATTTAACTTCGGTAATCTAATGAGAACCGCTGCAATTATGCCGTACATACAACATGTTATTACATGTTAAGATACAAACATTTAAATGTAATGTGAACAAATATGTCACAGCTCTACACAGCTTGTCCCATGCCAATATGCCTTGTTTTTTTATGAATTAAAGTAAAAATATACAAAAAATATTTAACAATATTCGGTTTAAGTCGCTTTATTTTGACATTAATAGCATGTTCCAGTTGTATTCCGATTTCTCCGCTTGTTATTGTATTCTTTTAACTAACGTTCCAACATTGAATTATGTTTAACAAGCGAAATGTATTGGATTAGAAAAGAGATGTTAAGATTCTAGTTATTTCATGTATTCAATATGTGTAGCCAATGGATGATGTGACTTTATAGATAGAGAGACATTCGCAACGAATTTATCAAAAACTTTATCCAATCTATGCAAACAAATTGAAAGTCTAATATGATTTTATCCATTGTTATCGTGTTTTACCCACTGATGCAGTGCAAATATGTGCATCTAACGAACTTAGTTGAATTCACAAACATTTGAAAATGCATTTTCTGGTGGCAGACATTTTGGCTTACAATCAAACGTCTAGTGCCTCCTGAAAGCAAATTGTCAATTAGATAAGAACACATTCTGAATATAACGCGAAACTTTTATACTTTACGTTCTATATTGATTTATATCGATTGACACAAGAAATTCGGTTGGTTTTATTTGTTTATACAGCATATTAACCTCAGTGTGTAATTTAATGCAAACTGAAAGTATAATAAGCAATCTTGAAGTTTATATAATGGATGGCCTATGTCTGATAGCGAGTACATCAACTAGTATTAATCTTGGCAAGAGGAGTCCTAAATACAAATCGAAGTGAAACCAATTACCACAAACAAGCGAAAGAGATGTCGTGTAAGGTTATATGAGGTTAAATAGGTAAAAGTAAAAAAAAAACATAAATCGAGGATAAACGGCATTACGGTGATCGAGGTTCACAAGAAAGCTTAGATGCCAGTTGGTTTGTCTATGGGACGTGCGCGAGGCAGATTGCAAAAATGCTCTAATAACAAAAGGAAAACTTTGGTAATCGCCAAGAGTGAAATATCCCTCTCTGTTCTGTGTGTCTACTTCTTTAAGGTTAATAAGATAGTTAATTGATGAGTTAAGAGAATGCAAGTCTCTCATTTATGTGTTAAATGTTTATCTCCAAAAATGAATATTAAAATCTCTCAGCTGTCTTTAGTCTTCGTTTCAAAATATATCAGTTAAATAAAAACGTAACAATCGTCACAATTGGCAAAATCATGAGTCATTATAAGCATTGTTTGTAAACTGGTAGTTTTTTTAGAAATAGTATAGTTTTAATATGTTGTAAACTTTGACTTTAAAAAACGTCATTCGGATTAGCCTGTTCAACATTTTCCATTCATGTCACCCACCTGGTAATTTATAGAACAGGTCTACCCGTAATTAATGCATTTGTGACAGACGTGAAGAGCCAGAACCGGTAGCAAATAGTATTAAAAGTTTTAACGTACCTTATAGCTGATCTTTATCTAGCATGTAGATCCTCGACTTAAGAAAGAATACATACATACTAGAATTAGCGCATTAAACCACGTGGTTTGCTGTTAATAAAAGCTATAATTTTTATTATATGTTAATAAAAGCTTATTATTTTTATTATATGTTAATAAAAGCTATATTGATGCGTGTTCGTATTCAAAGGGCTAAGACACCCGAGGGGTTTACCCTCAAATATTAAAAGCGGTGTTATTGTGTAAAAGGTCTACTACCTGGTAAAGACCTTGTGGCTAATAGGCTGCTGAATATAGTGTCACCGGATAAAATTATACAAAGTAACAAAGTTCCAGCGGCAGGGACGTTGTTTTCATCATCAGGGGTCATTTTTACTTCCATTGATTTGTTTATTTGTTCATCAATACCTTATTGACGGAAAGTAGAGAACAACAGCAAAGTAAAAATGAGTATCTTTTCCTTTAACAAATATGAGTGATTTACCATGTGGTGTAAGGCAAGGTTTTATCTGCTTTTTTCATTATTTTATAACTCCGGTAGATTGATTTGAGCGTTTATTATATTTTCTGGTTTATTATTCGTGCAAGTATTTGTTATTTATTTGCTATACAATTTGAAGTCTTGCCATCCAGCGAATAAAGGGAGTTTGATTACTTGTTACTACAGTCAAACAATATTTAGAATATTAAAAGAGAAAATGAGAATTGAATCATTGTGGCTGCCTTATGTGGGTTTCTGTCACTCTGCATTCAATCTAGAGCCATGTAATAAATGAGGAAAAAATGGTTGACTGCCCACAACTTCATCTGTCACAAGGCAATTAAAAGATGTCTTCTGTAGTAAAAAAGAAAAAGACTGCGACTCCACTTCTCTAGGATTGGCTACCAATTCCTAGGTTGGTAACGCGACTACCTTCTGCAGGTTTCTGTCGAAATGCATTCAATCGATCTCATGGGTGGTAAATAAGAAAATATATTCGACTGGCTTCTTTGGATTTCGTGGCTTCTTTAGCAAAGGAGTTAATCGATATACAGGGTGGCAACACAGGAAAAGGGGACTGGATCCTTGCGACTGCCTTCTGTAAGCTTCTCTCGCAATGCACTCAACTGATGCCTCGAGTGGTAAATAAGAAAAATATGCCGGAGTCCAAATGTTTGAATTTATATGTGCTGTCTTGCGTAACTCCTAAAGGACCAATGATTGGATTACCTTTATCAACCAACCAACGGTTGCTTTTAAAGGGCATAGATAACTAATTAGCAATCAATGTGTCTTATAAATACAAATACATTGTCACTATAAAAGTTGACCGTAAATGCACATATTATAACCTAAAAAAGCATGTATTTGGTAAATAATGAAAGCAAAGATCTTTTTACTGACGTAGTTTACCTTGACAGACAGTATTATCTCCCTTGGTTTAGATCGCATTGTTTTTATTGCAAATCAACCAATGTAGAAGAAACTTTTTCTGTATATGTGAGTTCGTTCTCTATGGCGCGCAACGACTGGGCCGATTTTTTTAAATGTCACACGAAAGTAATTGATGTGTATGGGGTGTTCTTAATTGCGTTTTGTATTGGAATGCATCCGATAAGTATCGAAAATAGATAATCTAAAAAAAATATCTGATTAAAGAAGGAAGTCCGATTTCGACAACCTAACATCACAAGTGTACTTGAGAAGTTTTATCACTCCACAAGCAGGAAAGCCCAGGCTATAAAATCAGCTGCATATTTGTATAAGACCGGGGCGTGTTCGAAATGAATGTTTCTTTTTAGAACACGATTGTAGCATGATACTTTACTTGTGTTCGTTTAACTTTAATTAAAGTGATTATGTAAAAATAATTTCATAAAATCAACAGTTGGTTCTTTTATACAACAGGGGCATGTTCGAAATGAATGTTTCTGTTTAGAGCACAATTGAACCATGATGCTTGACTTGTGGATTTTAAATTTTAAGTGAAGCCATTATTTATAGATAAGTTTACAAAATACAACAGTAAATTCTATGCTGCACAATGCAGACTACAAAGTATTGTGCACCAAGTTACTGCGAAGAGGCATGTAAAATTTCTACCCGGTATACTGTGAGGTGGTGGTGACTAACTAGAACAGGTAATCAATCTATTTGATAAAAAATAGGCGATTTCGCCGATTTTGATGACAATGAAAATATAGGAGGGTGACCCATTTGTTGGTCCTCGTTCAATCCCGGACAACGTCGGGTTTCCCTGCTAGTTCGTTATAAATTATTTTCAGAGTATATTGATTATCTCCGTCATGGATGTCATGTTTTCAGTTGAGTTTGTAAACGTTTGTTTTTGCGTACTCCTTAGTGTTCGCATCGTTTTAGTAATCGTCACCAAACCTTGGCAATTTAAATTTTATTTAATTTTGAAATATCTAGGTAAAATAGCAAAGTTGAGATGATGGTAAAAGCGAAATTAACACGTTGACAATAACTGCTCTTTGTCGTATTGATTTGCTATCTAGCTCAAAGTGTAGTCAGTGGAATTCTGCGTCTTATACGATCTTGACCTTGACGTTTAACCTTGATCTTGAACAGATCGTACATGGTCAATATTTTTTCCGAAATTCCAACTTCCTTCCAATTATTCCAATACGATGGATCTAATGCGTTTCATAACAATAACCACCATGGTTAATTTCAATAAATAATTTGATAGTCTTCACGTTATCAACTTTTCATGGCATAACTTCATGAATACATTATACAATCTAGAGAAGTAAAGGCCAGATAAGGATTTGACGCATCTTTACGCTGTCTGGCGGAAATATATTATATAACAATTGACTTATGTTCTTGCTTATAATTTGTGTAGGTGTTAAGCTTGCTTCGGAACCAAATAATGTGAAGAAGGAAAAATCAGTTCAATGGACACTTTTAAATTTTTGTAAACAAAAATAGAAAATAAAGAAAACGCTATGTGCAAACAGGAACAAACGGGTATGACTTGAAATTAAATTGACAACCCCCAGAACAGAAAAGAATTACTAAAAAATAAAAACCCAATTAGATGAGTGGTTCTGATTTCAACTTCTCTTGCCATAAGAACTTCGGATATTTGATTAAACGCGACAAGCGCATTCATTTAAAATAACAGCAGGTGTTCACTGTTATGCAAATATCACACTGGGCTTCCGTTCATTCAGCTTATTTGATACTGGTTTGAAAAAAGAATTTATCGTAACGAAACCAAGTTATATTATTTTTAAAAATCAATATTTGTATCTGTGCTACTCACGGCACATACGAATTCGTTGATAAAAGTTGGAATGAAATGAAGCATACTGGTGCCAAATAGGTGACGCTGTTTTAAAGCTGATAAAACATTTTTAAAAAGCACAGATGGAAAACAATAAGATTTTTCTGTAAATTGATTACATTTATCCTTGCAAAACATTCGCAACAAAGACTCTTTTTACCGTAACATAAAAGAAATTTTCTAATAGAAAATTATGACTCATTTTTAGCTAATGAGAACCTACTTACCAAGGCTGAAACTCACTCCGAGATAACTATTGATTTACGGTTAAATGATGAAGAATATGATCAGAGGATTTACAATTATGACGTTAATGAACAAACTTTATATACTTACGGGGACAGTTTATGACAAATATTTGTTGGTATAAAATTTGGAAATCAGCATGATTCAGTCTGTAGAGAACCAGTCAAGTAATAATGTGTTCCATAGATTTGAAATTCTTGGAATTAAACTCTACTAAAAAAAATTCTGTCTGATGTGCTTGCCTGTGGATTCTACGAGTCTTCGTGCCCTCTTACTGGGTTACAGGGAAATCTACTCAAATTACTCGTTGATATTGTTGCAAAGGTTTTGCAGTTCTCCTGCTACGTTGATTCCAAAGTTGATTCCGTGATTTCACGTATACGACTTTCTCATGCGGTTTTCGATCAGACGCGTTGTACCGATCAGATCTTCAACCTTCGGCGCATCCTTGTAAATTATTGGTCGTGTCAGCAACCCAAGGCCTCTGATTTATTGACTTCGCAGCTGCCTTCGAGGTTCTTCTGGCAGATGATACAGGCAAATGGTATGCACACAAAATTTTGGGGGATTGTTGAAAGCGACTTTCAGTCTAGGAGGGCTCGTGTACGGACCTACAACGAAGAGTCAGACGCATTTGAGGTGTAGTGAGGCGTTCTATAGAGCTGTACTTTCTTTCTCACTCTTTTCAAATATGCGATCGATTATATCCTCAACGAAGCTTTTCAAAGCGACAACGGAGTTGCAGTTGGGCGAAATGTGCCGTATTTGAACTTTCTTACGCATGATATATCGTCTTGCTTGGATCAACTTGCAAGATGCGAGCTGTGCTCAACCAAGTGGAGACTGTTTCTCTCAGATTAGGGATGCGTAGTAATTGCCTCCAAAAATAGGTTATGTTCTCGCTGATTGACTAGCGTACCTGGCAGCCGCTTACACTGGACAGAATTCACATATTGTGCATTCCTTGTCTATCTTGGCTCTACTATCACGTCGACTAGAAGACAGCGGCTGAGATTGGATGGTGAATAGGAGCAGCACGGTCAACATTTTCCTGTCTTAACCGGTCTATGATCTGAAAAGAAATACACTTGGACACAAAGGGATGCACCTATCTGACAATGACGTGGCCTATGAGAGCGGCAAGTCTGCACAAACTGGAATCTTCGGTAATGACTGTTTTCGCAACATTCTGATTTGCCGTCATGGAAATCGTTTTCTGGTTTCTATATTCCACGGAAGACTAAAACTTCGCATCCTATCGTCCGTTCTTTTTTACCGACGTCTCCGGTAGTTTGGACATGCAGCTCATCGAGCTAATTCGCCAGATCCTTTTTTTCTCGTCTTTGACCTTGGCAATTACAATTAAGGACGATCTGGCGATACTATTGGACCCACAAGTAGTTAGTTTTCGGCGTTGGAATCGGGGGTAGTAAGCTATTTCTTGCAACCTGGCTCAGTATCGGGGAAAGTGGTCTGCTATAATTTGAGATTCAGTTAGTGCTCAAGGTGAAGTCGGCTCCATCCAACTAGGATTATAGCTGCTAAAAGTACAAGTACAAATATATATATATATATATATATATATATACTAGCAGTTGTACCGAGCGTTTCCTGGTGAAATGAAGTAAAAAACGGAAAGAAACTGAGACATGTGCATACGAGAATAATGTTTCTTTAAATTGTTCACTTCTTGTATTCTTGTAAGTAAAAATACTCGAGCTGAGATCGAAACCAAAACCTAAAGACAGTGAGGCAGATACGATAACCATTAGGCCAGCTTGCTACAATTTAAAAAAGTGTTATCAAACATATTTATTCTTAACATAAGTAAGCTGTGATGTAAACGGTTCGCGCATACGCAGTCATGAAACAGTTGATAGAGAGATATAAATCCGATGACTCCCAAGTACCAATTTATCAATTTTGACCCCTTTAGCAAACCCTTCTCCAGATAAAACCCCATTTAAAAGTTTTCCACGTGCCCGACTACCCAAATATATCAAATTTCGAGCCTGTAAATCTAAAATTCGTTAAGTATATAGGTTAAGACTTATTATAACACACATGCCCTCACTTTCATAGATAGAATAGTTTTATCAATTTTTTAAAAAGATATTATAAAATAATTCGAAACAGGTAAAAAGTAATATATTATGTAATAGATAGTTTAATACATAATTAACTAATTGCTATTCCATATATGGTATTTATATTTTAGCAATAATTCTGAAAATAAATATTCAGTTCGGAACTGTTAAACAAAGTATAAAGAGAGCGAGAAAAAATAGATGAAAGAATAAGTGGGAATAGAAACGAACTTGAATAAGATTGTTAGAGTTTATAATGGACAATATTGCATCGAAATACCCTGGCCAATTTCCAGGTAAACAACTTATTCCTTATTCGCAATATTAAAACGGTAAGATAAAAGGTTAAAACGTTGTCATATTTGTATTTATTTATTTCTAGGGAACAAGAATTAAAAGAAACATATGTTTACAAACACACACGCGATACAAATAAATATGTAGCTAATTTCACCATACAAAATATATCGACAAATTATATTGTACTGTTGTGACCCTTTGACTGTGATCGTAGCGTATTATCTGTGATAACAGTGGAAGGCAGGGCCAAGGGTCAAAACATTTTTTATTATTTATAATAATTGATTTCAGCGACAACGGGTTGCTGGGTCGATTATTATGATTATAAAAATAAACAATCAGATTGCGAAAAAAGTGATTGACATCTGCAATAAAAAAACAACTACAAGACGAATGTGATTTTGGAAAATACAGGAAAACCTAATTTTTGATTTGGATAAACAAATAATCAGTTTTATGTAACGTCAGCAGTTGGAGTTTAAGAAACGGGATGGTATGCACATTTGGGGAGATTCGGAGTGTTAGCTGAACATCAGAGAGAACGGATGATTCAAGAGGGGGTTGGTCTCTCTATGACGCGGGGAGCGGCGTTTTCTCAGGAAGCCAAGATATGAAGACGTTGTAATCTCTGAAGATGGCGGCCGGAATCATGAAAATAAATGTTCATATATAATCCATGTATGTCTTGTGTTATTTACAGCTGTTAAAAAGAACTGTTTGTCTACAACTGTTTCGATACGTCCACGTCAATCGCTTCCTGTTAGCACTGTTGCACGAATGTTAAAATATAAACACTAGACAATCAACTAAATGATAGGACGTATATACATACACATATTTACATGTACATTAATATACAGATAAAATATAAACCCTATTAATCAACATGTACGTCATTATGGAACATATCCACATACAAACACAACGGAACAATATATGCCAATTAATAGGAGACAGAATTTATTATAGAAGTTCGAGGAAAGAAACTATTAGTGTATTAGTGTAAAAGGCTATTACTGTATTAGTGTAAAAGGCTATTATTGTATTAGTGTAAAAGGCTATTATTGTATTAGTGTAAAAGGCTATTATTGTATTAGTGTAAAAGGCTATCCGGCATCGAAATATCTCTACTGTGTAGTGTTGATATTTTGCTGTTTGTCGGAGGTATTTACGTAGAGGGGACAGAAGAGCTGGAATTTTGTCGGAGCACCTTCCATTAAAATACGTGTAAAATAGGCACAAGGATGCAACATTTCGTCGATGGTACAGGAGTAAAAGTTTGGTTGGCAGAGCGGGATTTATCAGGTGGGCGATTCAGTTTTGAACACTGTCTGATAGAGAATTGATAGTATTAGATGTATCAATCTAAATATGGCAACAATACCTCATATATAGGTGGATGGCGACCTTGTAGATGTACAAAATACTTGTATTAAATATGTATTTTATTTTGTCTGGATTTTAGTTACTACTCGTGAAATTTCTAAAATTCAAGGCACGTAACTATCATGCAAACCGTTTTGTCCCGTTAATATTTGTATTATTGTTATACACCAGTCTTTTTTATGCTTTATATCCTGTTATAGAAATGTAATCATTTAAATTATATCTAACTTCGCATTGAAGTCATTTTAGTTTAAACTTTTTTGTTTGTACATAAGGTAGACAATTACTATTATATTCTTCAATCTGAAAGATAAGTTATCTCCATGTTGATTTTTATTTTTAGGTGAGTATCTCACAATATTTTTATTAGCAATTGTATGAACCGACTAGAAGTATTTTTGAAAATACATTGTAACGAGGCATACTATTATTTTAAATAACAGGGTGCAACAATAACAAGTGAAAATTGGATAAGTAAATGCTGATTTGTCAGCTTAACTTGCATTTGCGTCTAACAGTGAATATCCATCTGACGTGGCAATTTTCTATCTCAGATGATTTTATGACGTCTTTATATGCTTTGTATTAAAACTGCTACGTGTTGTACCGTATTATCACATTTTCCTTTTCTGTAAGCATGTGCTTACAAAAAAGGAAAATTTAATGACCCGATACGACAATGCAAATTAGATAGTCATAAGCAAGGTTAGATTTGTTAGCTTAAATATTATTAGGGGGCTGACTTTTAACATCCGAAAAGGTGACTTTCAATGTTGCGATAATATTTGAATCCTTGAATGCGCTACATTAAATGCAGCACGTTTAGGGGAATATTTTTACTGAAGACATGGTACGAAATAACAAATAAAAAGTCCATAGTCTGAAGCAAAAAATTGTTTTCAGCACTATTTGTGTCTGACTGTGAAAGTCCGTTTATGTTACTTGTCAATGTTCACTTTTACGACACATAGCTCTTTTGAGGGGATTATAAAAACGATGCAGAATGTAGCTTTTATATCCTCTTTCGTATCACTTAATTGTGTCCTCGGGTGGTTTGTGTCCCGAGGTTCAGCGTCCATCAAAGAAAAGCTCTCTTATGCATAGCAACAGACGCAAATCTCTTTTATCTGGGCAATTAGATCTTTATTAAATTTCTTACGGTCGAAGTAGCGTTCCTGTTTCTCTGAGTCATCCTATGAAGGAGTATGGGAATTTTGCTATCGGTTTAGTTGTCATATTCTCCCATCTCGTCACGCCCACAAGAAAACTTCTATTTTTTCGGAATCAGATTTTCAAAATCTACGTGAATCTCCTGTTCTGATTGACTGGCAGACTAACAACTCTCACGTGTGTCTCTTGCAACTTGCACTGAACATGCACTGACCTATCTCGTGACCTCTTGTTAATCTCTCGATCTAGTGCGTTCGTTGATCCAAGTCAACGAGTTTGATATATGTCACCAATAGCCTTTTAACCTCTCTGCACTTGAACACAAGCAAGTTGGTTCAAACTAGTACCGTGTTAACCACGTTGTTGACACACAACAGTAAAACAATAAAAAATACAAATATGCTAGTCAGAAGCAACAAATAATAGAGGCCTAACTGTCAAAATTCGATAAGACAACTTTACATCTGAGTTGCTATTTAAACCTCTTCATGTGCTACATTAAATGCTACATGTTTTGCAGGATATTCTTACAGATAAAGAAAGCACGTAATAACATGGTCCAACAATGGCGAATGAAAATTGGCTAGTCAGAAACAAAGATTGATGTTTCAGCTTATATACTATGTGGAGATGACCTTTAGCATTCGACAAGATAATTTTACATGTTAGATTTACTCAAAATATCAAGACCACACCACGCGATATACTAACTAATAATCTAGTGATGTAATTTTATTGATGAGAATACACTAATCTATGCATTGTTGCTACATTATTAACGACGGAAATATTGATCCGGTGTTTTTAGAATGTTATTTATCTACCAGTCATTAGTGTTTTTGAAAATAGTCCAGCAAGAAACAAATAAGTCTGAGTCAGAACGAAACAATTGATATATGATATAATTATATATTCTCTTTGTGAAACAAAACAATTCCAGTTTTATTTATGTAATTAAACATAAGCGATTTAGAAAATATCACTTATATTAATAACCTCTTCTCTTGAAAGAGTTCAGCTTCATGTGAAAATGGTGAATGAGTCAGTAAATTGTGTAGGATTACGAGTGTCATTTATTGTTGAAGAGTTTGTATTTACCTCCCTCATACTGCGAGTCGATGTGACTGTAAAACAGGTGTAGATAAAAACGCCAGAGTACATTTATGCACTCAAACCCAAAAGATGTTTGAGTAGCCCCTGATAGGAATGCTTCAAGCGATTAGTAATGATCTGGACCCTTCTTAAGAGAAGAATATACTGCCTGAAAGGATGAATCCAGCAGAACCACAAAGATTCAAACCACAGCCTGACAGAAGCAACGTTACCGACGCAAAAACAGTCCAAACTCTATAGACTTCAATATAGTTTTTACTGTTCTTAATAATATTCCCTGGAAGAACATTGAAACAATGTTGGGCCCATAATAAGCCCGGAGGAACACCAGCATTGACACGAAAAGACAAAAGGCGCCATCTAGAATTACCTGTAAGCTGATACGGCATAATCACGTTGACACACCGGTTCCCGCTGGATCACCGAAGTTAAGCAACGTTGAACCTGGGCAGTACTAAATGGATGACCTGGACTCAAACAGTGCCGATTCAGGAGAGGTGTGGTTGGAGATTGCGCAACCCGTGCCTTACGATTACAGGCACTACTGCCCCTAAGGGGTATCCGTTGTCTTTCAAGACTGAACGGAAGCATGGGTAAGCTTCGATCAGAAAAGAAAAAGCTAATAAGGTCAATAATCTTACTACCAATACTATATACGTAAAATATATGTAGATCAGAATGGCACTTCGTAATGTCAAGCCATCGCTTAAATTGTCTATAAACCGACATATTCGCTGAATTAAACACTTAAGAGTTTAGCTATGTATATTTAAAGAGGCCTAGAAATCCTATCGCGTATTAATATGTATATCTGTTGTAGCTATTAACAGTATGATCAAGAGCCATATTCTTTATAGAGATATTTTAATTTCTGTTGAATCCATTACTTCGAATATTACATTTTGCAAAGTCGGTGCTCTTAAAGTAGAAAAAATACATTTTTTTTTGCTTCTGTAAATATTGATTTTTGCTAATATATTCGAACTTTATCGAATTTTTAGCGTTAGATCCTTTTTTTCTGTTATTGATTGGAACAGATTTCCTCGTAGAATTAGAATCGTTAATGGATGTGCGTTTAGTTAAAGCAGCATTTTCGATCGATACGCGCTTCAAGAAGGTAGGAGTAGGTGAGGCAACTTTGCATAAGAAAGCGATATACGAACAAGCGGATTGATATGCTGATTTTTATCGATGCATTCGATCATAGGAATAAGATCAGTTAAAGAAAAAAGAATGCGCAGCGCCATTGAACTCAAATCAGTTGCATTTTTTGTCGACAATGGCGTGCATCTCAGAGAAATATTAGTCAGACTAGCAAAAAATAGACAACCAGAAATATATGTCACTTACCAATTAAATAGGGACAAAGCGTATTCACCTTCTTAGGTGTTAATTTATTTTTATTATTACTATCGGGGGGCGGGACGCCCGAAATTGATCGATCGTAACATAGGTTTTAAATATAACATTTGAATTTATCCAGATTTCGTATATATTATTACAAAGTCAATTCTCTTTCGATAGATTCATATGATATTGTACCCAATATATGGTCGTGATGTCAAAAGTAAAAAATATATATGACTTTGTGTGCTATCGGCTACAAGAAAAACCGAAAACAAAATTTCTAGTCTTCCAGTCTGAGATGTTACCGCGTGAGCCAATACCTAAAAATAAACCAACATTAATGTACAGTTTAAGTCGACTTACGCTTGCCGAATTGTAATTCCTTTCAATTTTGACTTCTTAACAACTATGTTTAGCCCTTAGCAACTATTTTAAGCCCTTAGCAACTATTTAAACTAAAAAAAAAAACTATTTAAAAAATGGTACACAAAAATGCAACCATTGAGCTGCTTCGCATAGCCCTGCGAACTTCCGTTTCAGAGAACATACAGTTTGAAAAAATTGGAGACACATAGACAGATAGACAGACAGTGAGTTTTATAAATGGGAAATCAAAGGCGATAGAAAAGACTGAGACTAGCAACATCACGTCTGTGAGATGAAGGTTGTAGGGAAGAGGAAAGAGTGAAGCTAGTCAAATCACAGATGCATTTCTGCATTGTCAACAGTCTGAAAATAGGACAGAGATTTATCCGCCCGAATATGAAAACACTGGATGATTTGATATAGCATTAGTAGAAATAGAGAATAGCCTCCCGCGTGAAACAGTTTTTAGAGCAATAGTGAAAAACAATTTTTTAAGGATCAGAAAAAGCAATGGATATAATTTATGAACTCAAAAAAAGAACGCTTGAAGAGAATAAAATCAAACAGTTCCAGAGTCAATTTCTCTTTAACAGTAGAGTTATTTGTGAGAATCTCAGGAAAAAAGGACACCTACGACTGACAGACGCCAACTTTGTTATAACGGGATTAAAGAAAGCAAGACATGCCTCACCATACTCCACATATGGATCCAGATCAACTCTTAAAGTTTAGCTGCATACTTCAACTGATTCGAGCAAGATGGACGCAAAGAAATACTAGAATATAGTGTTATCCTCAGAATAGGTGTTAATTTTTTAATATTCTCTGAAAAAGCATAAACTATATATATATAAAAGCGAAAATGTGTGTATGTATGTTTGTTTGTATGTTTGTATGTATGTATGTGTGTTTGTATGTATCGCAAAAACTTTCGAAACAGGTCACGGATTTTCACGAGATCTGTATCATTTTAAAGTTCCAACCTTCGCCCGACAAATATCGAAAAATCGGCCAAAAACATTAATTTCTTCACCCTAAAATCATCAGTTTTCTACAGGGAGGAGTCAGCAAAAACCGACCTCTCATGACAAGTTCGCTTCTACGCATGCGCCATACGACGTCGGAACATGATTTACTTTAAATATTTGAAAAACCGACACAATTTCGTCGACGTCGTCTTAGCTCAGTTGCTTAGAGCGCGAGATCATTATCTAAATGTTTTGGGTTCGAATCGTGGTGTGGAATGTCTTCTTTTTTCGATTTTTAAAATTTTAATATTGAAACAGAGTTATTTAAGCCAGTGTTTTTTTTTTTTTTAGTTTTTAGTTTTCAGATTTTTTAAAGAAGTTTTAACGTTCGCGTTTTCTTTTTTTTCCGATTTTTACATTTAACATCGTTCGTTTGCCTTACGTTAGTTTTTTTGTGTGTTTTTTTCGATTTTTTAAAGTTTTAAAATATTTACTTCGCTTATTCTTATGTTTTGATTAACACTCCCCACCCCAGACTTAGCACACACACACACACTTCGAAACACCCGGGCAACGCCGGGTACCCTCCGCTAGTATAATATAAATCTCACCTGTCTGTTTAAATGAATGTATGTATGTATGTATGTATGTATGTATGTATGTATGTATGTATGTATGTATGCATGTATGCCTAAAACATTCGATAGAGGCGACGGATTTCCACGATACGCATATCGTTTTGAAGCTTGACTCTTTGGACGGCAAATATCAAAAAATAAGCTAAAAGCATTAATTCCTTTACGCTCAACAGGGCACTTTTCTTAAGGGAGTGGTCGCTTTTTCGCCGATATTTTCAAGTCATGTTCTCTTTTCGATTGACTAGCCTTATTTTAAACCTACGTTTCAACATTATACAGGCATTTGCTTGTTTTTTTTCTTGTTCTTAATTTAAAAACATTCATTTTTTTTTAAATTCTACATACATATCCAAATTTCATGACGCAATTTCCATTCCTTGACATAAAAGTAACAATATATTTTCCAGTTATCAAAAAATTCTTCCAAAAGCACAATTCAAACTGAAAAAAAGAAAAATCACATTGGCAGAAACTGTCCATTGTTTTCCTCCAAAAAACGCCAGGTTTTACAACATTACAATTTGTTACACTTACAATACGCGAAACCCTTATTTGCTCTTAATATTTTCATAACAATCTTTTTGATTGACAGTTGCCAATAATAATTTGCCACTGCGTTTCATTCAACATTTTCTTCTTTTTCTCGACACGGGGTATTTTATTTAATCTCGTTTTTTTTTTCGGCATATCGCATTTTTTTAAACTGTTTAAACATATTACGATTTTATTTTTATAAGCTAACACATATTGCTACTTTGAGTATATTCTGTCTTTCTTCTATATTTTGAGCGAGTGTGTACGTTCTTTCTTTTTTAGTCTTCGTTCTATCCCTTTTTTCTTGCCTGAATGCTTGTTTAGTAACGTCCTTTTCTTTTTTCCGTTTGTAACTAGTTAATTTCTTATGGTTTTTTTTTTCGTGTGTGTGTGCATTTTTCCATTTTAGAATTCTTTTGTCCATCATTGTCTTTTTTTTCTTTGTATCTAGTTCAAAATGTGACCCCTATTTCGTTGTGTTTTTTTCCTTGTTTGTCTGTTTGTTCGTTATTTTCTTTGGTAACCCATTTTTTGGTTCTTTTTTTTTTGTTAATCTGCGACTTGAGGTCAAAGAAGGTCACGTCAGCCAAATTAACGCCAAATAGACGTATGTTGTATTAAGGACTAAATTAATATAAGTTGTTTTGTCCTCACTAAATTGTTTACGTATCCTTACTTAACGGGGCGTATATTTGCGGTGTAACATACTGTTTATCTTATCGGTCCGTAACTTGATAGTTTAGAATGATGATGGTTATGGCGCTCCTCGGACTAAATGTAATTTTTTAATATTACGAAATAATTTGTATCTAATTGCGGGCTATATGTAGATAACGTAATTGCTAATGACGTAAACGTAGTAATTTTTTATGTGCCACCTGTTGTTGTCAATCTACAGTAGTTTCGTCTCCTTTATTATATACAAGATGATAGAAAATGTGGTGATATTGTAAAGGTGCTAGAATTTATTGGCAACCAGTTTAAATCCCGAAATAACATTTGGCCTGACCATATTATGCTAATTTTATGACAGCCTTATTAAAAGCACGCCTGTAAGTGATACCGGAATAGATAAACTTGTTAAATCCTGCTGGGCGTATCCATTCTAGCAGGAAATGAAATGGCTAAAGGATTATTATCCCAAAGGCTTTACAGTCTTTCTAATTGAAATTTGGTAGATTTTGTAATAGTTCGAATAGAGGGACGTACAATCAGATAATCACCTGCCAACTATATTTAACCGGCGTTGCCCGAGTTGCTACATGTTGTAAAATGAAACATTTACAGTAGAATAATTCAAAACTTTGGTATTGTTTACATCTTTTTAACGCATTTTAAAAATATAATTTCATAGTAAAGAACAAAGTGCATTTATATTTTGCTCAAAGTTAATTATAAGGAAATCAAACACACATATATACAAGATCCTGTCTGTGAGTTTTATTTGTAGATAGATTTCGCGCTCAGAAAAAGCAACGGTGTTATCAGTATATCTTGCTATCCGGTTTTAGTCAGTGGTGCTTTACATTTTTTTGTTTTTGTTTTGCTTTGTTTAGATGTTGTTTTGTTTTGTTTGGGGGCGGGATGGTCACCTTTATTTTGCTGGAGAGTATTAAACGAAGTTACATGTTTATTGTTCTTAGAACAATGCAACGAAAAAGTACTAAACTATTAAAAGCTATTGATGTAAAAAAATACTGACATATTGAAAGCTATCGATGTCCAAAAAATACTGAAATTTTGAAAGCTTTCGATATAATAGAATGTGAAACTTTGGAACGATGTCAACAAGTACTGAAATATTGAAAACTATCGATGCCAAAAAATCTTAAATCTTTTAAGCTATCCATGTAAACAAATACTGAACGATTGAAAGCTATCGATGTCAAAAATCGAGAATAAGACTAACTTTACGTTATATATTAGATTATTTGATTAGAAATAAGTTTCAAGTTTATAAGAATCCATTGATTTGTTGGATCCATTATTAGAGATGTCGATATTCATGAAATAAAACGTCACAGTTTTGGGAATAGAAAACACGAAGCGCCTTAAGGTTTGCATCGATTTCAACTGATTGTAGTTTTGTGAAAGAAAAATATTGTTGTCAATTACATGACACTTTTTAAATGCTTTAAACGATTTCCATGACGCATGGATATACAGTGTGCGCCCAAATAGTGTATACATTTTTAAATTCGTTCGCTTTACTGATTTTTTTACTTTCAAACAAGATGAGGCAAAGAGTAGAAGATTAAACATACTGACATTTATATTAACAAAAACAGAAAATTAATTTTTAATGATAAAAGATTTGAAATTGACGATTTCATTTTATCTTCTGCAATACGTTTATATGATTATATAGTTATCCACTAATAATCGTTGCAGTGTAGAACGGCTCTTCCGTTTAGCTAAATTTTGTAATAGTTTTCACACTGCGATTCTAAACCTAACGCCACGCAGATCCGATACAAGAGGAAGTACTGCTGTCATATTTTGTGATATTGTGGGGTATATGGTTAAAAAAGAAGGAAAAAAAGAAAAAGAAATGTAACGGGCGTATCTGCATCGCTCTTTGGGAAAGAAGAAGTTAAGGATGGCCAGCGTATTTGTATAGGCGAAGGGCATCTTGGGAAGGTAGAACATGATAGGAGAAGCTATTTTTTCCTGCCTCTTCCTTTTTTTCTAGATAGGAGGATATAAAAGCTGAGAAAAATTCCCTGGAGGCACAGAGACAAAAGAGTCGTGAACATCTCTTGAAAAGAATTTCGTATTGCTGACGTTCAGATTGTGCGGTGTGACATTGGTAGCGAGGGGCCAGATGTGGCCGACTAGAAAAGAAGAGGGCAGAAACGTGCTGTTGTCGAGAGAGTGACTCACTCCTTCCCGAACCCCAGAACCGAACCCTGATTATAACGCTAGAGAGATGTTGCTCAGAACATTTGGCCCTGTACAAAATCGACTCCGCAATCTGGTACGAATGGATCCGTTTTCTTGTTTTCATTATAGCCCTTTTTCTCACAGAAGATACATTACTAATCGTTTTACATTTTTACAATATTTAAATGATAGATGCTCACATTTCTGAATTTTGGAGATGAGAATTGGTTATTCGTATTATTTTAATTCTTCGGACTATTGTTCTCATTGAGTGTTATTTTCACAGCGCTTCGGTTGCTGTAACATCCACCTTCTTCAAGTGTATCTGGTCGAACTCGGGAATTATTCTGTCGAACTCAGGAATTAAGGACTTGAGACGACCATATTATAGTCAGCTGGAGAGCAGGCTAACGCAACAGAGTTCCACGTCCGGGCATTTCTAAGAAAGATTTGTTCATGAATTTGCGTTAAAGTACTAACAGAAAGTAAGGGAAAACTGATGACAATGGTTGCAGCCAGACGAGTTATTTTGTGAATGGTTTGGCAAGGCGGCCATAAATTAAAGCTCCGGCGAGCAATTTCTATACAATAACGATAGACCAGAGATGGGCTCGCAATGTCTCTTCTGTGGGAAAAGGTCGGCGGGGATTATATAATGGCATCACCTACAAGATTTTGAAGCCGATTTTGGACTTTCTCAATGCAGGATATGATGCTTATAGCAATGGAAGCTTTTTTGAGACAAGAGCCATTCATAATTAGGGCAGAGTGGGACCAAAGCGTTTATGTTAAAAAGATAGAAGCTTGGTGTTTGGATGCATTAATATAAACCAGTCATCTTTTGCCCCAGTGCACCACATGCTCAAAGTCGGAGCAGAGATATCCAGAGATATCTTAGTCGTTGTTGACCTTTGAAGTGTTGCAATAGATGGCTGTGTGGTCTGCATATATGCCGACGAAAGTACTTAGAATGTGATTTGTAAGATCATTGATAAAGATAGAGAAGATAGTTGGGCCTAAATGGATCATTAAGGCACGTCAGCATTGATACTTTGAGATTTGGACCTCTGCCCATCAACGAATGCTTGTAAAAACCTATCGGAGCGAAAAGATTCGATTGCTGAGAAGACATTTCCAAATATCCCATAGCTGGAAATCTTGTAATATAGACATTTTATGCTAACCCCTATCAAATTCTCTATCTGTATAAGAGCCAGATACGCCCTAAAATGGTGTATTTTCGCAACATCTGAGCAGGAGGTACTAGGCGCGCTCTGTCCAGCCTTGATCGAGTTAAAAACTGGCTTCAAAATCTAGTAGGCGATGCCCTTTTCTCTTCTTTGCAACCTCTTTCCGACAGATGAAGCGAAGTGAACTAATCTCTGGTCTATCGTTATTTTTATGGCAAGTTCTTGAATGAAATATGATCTATAATCACCCTTGCAAAAATTCAAAATATATATTTACTAGTTACGACCACTATATACGATTTCTCCCATTCTCTACTTTTGCCTAAATCTAAACGTAGATTCCATGAACAGAGCTTCTTTCTCAGAACTACCCATCTATAGAATTGTTCCGCTGCCCTATTTTATACTTATGTAACCTTCAAATCCAATATAAAAAAGTTTTTGTTGAGCCGTATCCATAAATAATCAAATTCTACCCAATTTACACCATTAAAGATTACTAAATTACTACCTTACATTTATTAGCACTTATGTTCGAATGGCCTTCAGGCCTCGATAAGTGGTGAATCCGAAGTAAAGAATGTCTTTGATATATCAAGAGATATTTCTCTAGAGCGAAAACCCCCGTCGATCGATTCAATGATCGTATCTGATCTTACAGCTAGTAAATCAGCTGTAGATTTATCAGGACAGAAACTATATTGTTTGTCACTAAGTTCTTTTTGCTGATGTGCTTGGCAATTGCTCTATTTAACACGGATTTAAGCAACTTACTCATGACACACAGAAGAGTAATTGGTCTGTACTGAGATGCAGAAGACTTATTTCCGGTATTTTGTAATACTGGGTAACCTAGTTTACAGTGTGTTGGGGAGGATTTCTCATTTAGATATCGATTGAACAGCTTCGCGAGAAATGGGTGCTAGGTCAAATTTCAGCTTTTTGAATAATATGACTGGAATATGTCCAATATATCAATGGTATCACGGTAGTTATGAATATAGCAACATTAAGAGCAGATGTCGCTCAGATTATTTTCGGTCTTGGGAGAAAATTCAGAAAGAAGGTGGCTCTGATCGTATATGGTTTAGTTTGATGCAAAGCTTTGCCGAACACATTTTTTTAAATATGCAGCACATGGGTTAGTTACGATATGAACGTTCCAAAACCCTCCCAGTCACCCATTCAATATCTCTATACGGTTCAATAGAGAGGGATATTTGGAGTTTTGCTCTAATTTGTTTTTGACTTTATTGAGATGATCATAAGACAAAACTGAGGATTAGCACAGTTCAGATTATGCTGTTAGAAAAAGATCTAAAAGACTTGCAAATTATCCATCAGCATTGGGTACTGGAATGGGTTTTTTAACAATCTGTGTTAGGTCATAAGCAAGAGAAAATTCATCATCTATTTTGTTCAAATGGACTAGTTATTTATCATTGTGGGCATTTAAATCTCCAGAGACGTGAATGTCGCCCGAGGGATGACCAGACACGGTATGATCAACTTGCTTAGAGTTGTGGGTTGAATGTGAGGTAAGAGAAGCCTCTGATAGAGAAATCGGCTAAGGAAGCAGTTGAGTTAATGCCAGATTCATATAAGAACAACAGGTCAGGTTTGATCTCCCGTAATTGTATTTCCACTTCTTGAAGGGTGGGACATTGATCTGTGATGTTAGAGTAGGAGACCTTGTAGTGGGGGTCTATGTTGAGAAGTTGTGGTAGTGGATTTTCTGTTGATTTGTTTTGTTGGAATTTTTTAATAGTCGGGTTTTGGAGTTGTGAAATAAGTAAACAGAAGTTATTAAGAGCTGGACAGAGGGGAATAAAAAAGAGAATAGGGACGAAAGAATGAATGACGAAGGAATACTTTTGTAGACCATTGAAAAAAAAAGTTGTAACACCGAGAGACTCCACTAAAAGCTACTGCATTGTCCCGCCTCCATTTTCCAAATGGTAATGTAGCAGTCCGAATATTTTACACCTACTGCTAAGACAGTCTCCTTAGGAATTACATCAAGAGTTTGGTCTCTAATTATCAGGCGGATAACATCCGTCCATGAAAACGTTTACCTCCAGCACCATTGTTAGTGACATGGCAATAGAAACAGACGAGAAAGAAAATTTATTGCTAGCACAAACCTGTTGACAGAGACTGCAGCGTTTTCCTCCCTTCTTTGTCAAAAACATCGCTCATTCGGTTGAACTGAAGGAACAATAGTTTTTGCGTTGCCGAAATTGCATTTACAATCCCTTTTCAATTCTCCTTACACACAAACACAACAAAGATCGCAACTTTCTTTATCTATGTACCTAACAAATCAAGTGAAACTTTAAGTGTCGAAATTTCTTTCCAAGAACGTTCCATCTGTAAAACACGTTACCGCAGGAACGTTTCCGTATCGACTAAAAGTAGTTGTTTTCAAATCTAATGTTTGTCATGTCGTTCTTTTAATTAATCTTAGATCTCAATCTTCAAAACTACTGTTGTGCCATCTAACTAAAATTTCACTAACCATTATACTTAAGTGGCTTTTAAGCTATGAACCAATTGTATAAAAAGAAAACTTTTTTAGGCTCTCAAAACTATAAATTCATATACATACGATGCTATAAGCTTGGTCGGTCTTTCTTATAACTAAGCTATCTTTCCAAGTAATCATATTGTATAATCCAATATGTCACCCTGCCCATTCAAATATATCAATGACTTTAAATATAAATCCACAAGGTAGAAAATGCCACTAGTTATAGTGAAACTAGCAATAGTATTTAATAGTACTTAAAATAAAATATTCTATCTTTATAAAAAAATATATATAAAAGTAATAAAAGACTAAGCACATTCTTTCTTTTTTTTTCTTGTACTTTTCTCTATGAATCATTTTATGATTGATGTTGTTTCTGTTTCACGAGCTTGGCTTACTAGATATTAAATCAAAGCATTTTAAGGTGTATTTGACTATTCTAATTGTCCCACCACAACTGCTATGATATAAAATTGTGGGTTTGATTTAAAATACACTAGAGAAATTGGTCCAAAAACAAATAGGTAACAAATAAATGTTAATGGTTGGGTAGGTTTTTAGTGTTTTTACTTAATGTAAAGTGTTTATTCGACCCGGAAAAGAAGAAATGTCAACCTGTTACACGAGCACACGGAAAAAATGGACGCAATATATTTGTTACTCAGCCATTTTGTCGTGTGTTCGTGTAACGGGTTGATATTGCTTGTTCTTTCGAGTCGAACAAAGATTTTACATTAAGTAAAAACACTAAAAACTTATTTTGCTAGGTAGAAGGGTAGTTTATTTTTCCTTTGGTAACATATATTTGTTATATATTTGATTTTTTTACCACGTTTTCGAATTTTCTATATATTGTACAAGAAACTCAAAATTGTTATCGTAAAGATCAACTCTTTTTGATTTCTGATTTCTGCTGTCTATTTGGCTGGATAATTAGACATGGTCAAGTGGACCATAAAGTCATTCCTAACATAGAGAAAAGATGGGGGCTTTCATGTTATCTGAAAGGATAATAATCATACGTCAGAATGGGCAATACCTTGTTTACACGTTTGTTCTGTTTGTGAGGTAGGAACGGGAAAACAATAAAAATAGACAATTTGGACTATAACCTATTTTTTTTCTAACGGCTAAATTGTTTTCAGTTCATTTTTATGCTACTTATATATTTTCCCCCTTGGTTCTATTTAAACCGCCGTCGTTTTCGATAGCTACATCAATAATCAGAACAGACTTCATTTTTGCTTTATAATACAATGTCTGGTTTGACGGCATTGTCTTAAGGCAGATGACTAGAGACTTGCATATCTTTAAATATCTGTAAAAGAACTTTGTATTATTGCTGTTAAGAAGTTTTCAGAATGAATCGAACTGAAAAATGACATTTCTTTTAATTGAAAACCTTTGCATCGAGAAGGGAAATGACCATGGAGCAGTCAACAGACTGGAAATTATTAATAATTCTTGGAGATATGTCAAGATAATCGACAAACAATGTTGTATTGAAATTTTACTGGAACATTGCCATCGTAATTGCTATATTTAACCATGAGATGAAAAAAGTCGATGATCGTAGGTTCAGCATTATAGTTATTACATGGACCGTAAATTATTTGGCACACACGGACAAGGAAAAATGGACGTGATTGTATTGTTTTTATTTCTTAAATGGTAACACTAAAACGTCAGTGTTTATAAAATAGTGCTCAATAATAGGTAGATCTGTGTTATTATATTAGTCAGAAACTTCTCAGCCTAACATACATAGGGAACATGAGTTGAAAAGATACATTGAGAACATTGCTAAGGCTGCTGCGAAGAAGGTGGGCTCTATCTACCGTGCTAGAAAGCTACTTACGTCTGAAAGTATCCTGTATCTCTATAAGGCCACCATTCGCCCATTGATTGAGTATTGTTGTCACATTTGGGCTGGTGCATCTGCTACTAGTTTCTCCCTCGTTGACAGGGTTCAAAAGAGAGTCGCCAACCTGATAGGTCCTGAACTGTCGTCTAAGCCTCAGCCTCTGTCCCATCGACGAAATGATACATCCTTCGTCCTTTTCCACAAGCATTTTAATGGCGAATGCTCTTGTGCCCCCTCGACGTAAATACCCCCGAAAAACGCGACAAGCAGTTAAACTCCACCCTTACACAGTAGAAATCCCTAGGTGTAAGAAAGCCTTCTACTCCAGTAGTTTCTTTCCTAGAACTGCTAGACTTTGGAACTCCCTCTCGGGATTTTGCTTTCCTAACAGTACTGACATGCAGAAGTTTAAGAGAAAACAGACATCTTGCAGCTCATCTGCCTTCATAATGTCCCTACAACTTATGCCTCCGATATTAGTCCCCTACTTCAAAGTGGCACTGTGCCTTGTTTGCGGTGAAAATTGAAAAAAAATCTTTTATTTATACAAACATTATTGAGCCAGATATTTACATCCATGTTTCAGTTACGATCTCGTTCGAAATCCAAGCTCCTCAGCTCTTCATATCAACTGAAACAGTTTCGGTTGATATGAAGGTTTGGAAAAGCTTCATTTCGAACGCGATAGCAGCTGAAAGTTCATCTCGGCAGACGATATAAGAAACATACATGAACACACTCAAGTTCAGATATATACTGACTAAGCAAACGGCACGCATACATACTCACATCGCTTACTCAGTCTAAAGTTTTCACACAAATCCATGAAGATATAACCCATATAACACCGTTATTAATTTGTAGACTGGATCTACATTAAGTCTCTTTTGCTGCACTAGTTTCCCTTATAATTTACAAAATATAAGCGTCTTGGTTGCCTTTATACGTTGGTTAAGTAATTATCAGAAAATCAAAAGCAGTCAAAAACATATTTCTGTCATCGGTTCGAAGAGGAAATATCTTTCTAGACTGAGACAAATTATTACTTTTTGCCAATCCCCTAGTGCTTTTATAGGGAGCTAGATATCAACCACATCGATATTATGTTATATCATTGATCTCTCGTGGATATTCTCTAACATGTACGTTCGAACCCAGTTGAATCTAATATAGGCATAGTAATACGATAATGTATCATACTGTCACAACATTAAATTAATTAGGGAAAAATTTATTAATTGAAAGTTACACAATGCCTGGAGTGAAAGGTTAACACGCATTTTGTGGCATAGGCTTTTGTAGGAATAGACTGGTTAGGTTCTTTTCAGTTTGTCATTATATCATTGTCGGCTGTTTATAATGGGAAACTAATTTAAATGATATGGAAAATGCATGACACTAGAATCTAGAGTAGTGTTACGTGTCTGAGTATTAAACATGCAACATGTATTAAAAAAATAAAACTCAGAGTTTAAAGAAAAATAAATGCATTTATTGTACATAAAAACAAAGAAACAAAAATAATTATAAATAATCTAAGGGAGATAATCAAGTTTTTAATTCAATCTAGTTTACGTTCAAAAGAAATACCTTGTTATTGACAACTAGCTGTACCCGGCCATGCGTTGCTGTGGCTTAGTGGAAATGGAAAAAATGCTGAGGGTTACGGAAATGCCACCTCCCCTCTGAAATCCTCACAGGCACCTGGTTTTTCTTTTATCGTGTTAATCTCATCGATTAGAAATGTAACACTCAGGAGTTTTAAAAAAGGAAATTTTGAAAATATTATTTTTATGATTTTTATCGTTGAGTTTGATGTTTTATTTTGGTAAATGTGACAACGGGAATACCCTGACCAAATAAACGCAAAAAAATATTGCGCGGCCACTAAACTTACAAACTGAAACTGAAAAAGAAATGAAACGTCAATTATTTATTTATTTATTTGAATGTTTGTTTAACTATTATTATTATTATTATTATTATTATTATTATTATTATTGTGTCTGTGTGTGGTTGTGTTTGTTTTTGTTTGTTTTTTGTTTTATATTGCTGCATTGTTCTTTATTTAGGCACGCATTTATCAGGAAAGAACGAATTGCTATTTTGTTATCCTTCTTACTGAAGCGAAAATATTATTTCTAGTAATTTTTCCATGCGTACCTGCTAGAATTACTATTTCGAGTTCTCCTGACCCTTGTGTCTCCCAATTTTTAGTCTGCTAAAATTTTAATCACGTGATTACAGTTGAGCAACAATAAAATAGACCATCCATGTAATTGTCGCTTGCTATGGATTTAGCTGAATACGGTCGGCGGGTGTTTCGTAACTATTCTGTAGTTTCACGTAACAGTTTAATAAGCAAAAAAAAAAAACTTGAATTCATATATAGGGGGTTTAATATAAATTCTTGGTTAATGGGGGATTGACCTAGCGAGGGGAAGGACCGTTTGAATAAATGCACAATTATTTAATTTTGTAATTATTTAAAAAATCCTGTATAACTTGCGAAGGCTGCTGTGTTTTACGGTTGTTCTAAAAATGGAACAGAAATTTAAATTTCGTTGTTTTAATATTTAATTTTTTTTATTGTGCTCCAAAAACGAAAGTAATCGAAAGATTAACAATATATATATATATATATATATATATATATATATATATATATATATATATATATATATATATATATGGTAAGGTGATTGATAATTTATAATTCAAGATTAAAATTAAAAATTAAAAATCCGTTTGATAAGAAAATGAACAACAAAGCCAATAAATTGTACGATCGTTTCGGAAATGATGTTTTTATTGTGACAGGCATTGAGTAAAGGACAATAATTTTAGCATATATTTTTTTATGAAAACAAAGTCTCCTCATCAGCAAAATATTGAGTATTTTTTTTTAAATAAAAGACACCATAAATAAACCTAGCATTTAAGTAGTGCAGATGAATTGGAAAATATTAAAATATAAGGAAAAATAGTTAATTATTGATGTAGATAAGTAAAGTAATATTGGTTAATAATAAAAGTTAGAATAAAATTACATAGCTGTGTTTAGAGTAAACGTTAGAATAAAATTACAAAGCTGGGTTTAGATTATGTATAATGTTAAAATGCTGTTAAGAGAATTTCAGCTAATATAAGTATACATATATATATATATATATATATATATATATATATATATATATATATATATATATATTTATATATTTACCTTAAAATGGTTCATCCTTTGAAAACCGTAATAATCCTCAGAGCAATTCATTTAGATGTTGCTTCTACATGCTCTAACTGCTTAATTTAAAATTGAAACGCCAAAAGGGAAGTTCCTAACGGTTAGCTTATTTCATCATCGCTTAATTTAGGTTAAAATAAAAATATAAATATTGTTTTGTCTAGTAATATGGGCAGAGGGGATAATTAGTCCTTATGCTGTTTTTTCGCATGGTATAAGATAATTTTCCTGTATTTTAATTAAATTAGTATTTTTGCTATAACACTCTGCTTTATAGAAAATTGCTCTAACCCCCTTTAAATATATATATATATATATATATATATATATATATATATATATATAAAGCGAAAGATTAGTTTTTGTTATAAAAATGAAATTCTATAAACAAAAACGAAATAATTTGATTTGTAAATGAAAAAAGTCAATTTGGTATACCCTCTGTGGTAATATTTGTGCATAAGTCCAACTCGCCGATCACATATGAAATGTCGACTTTTATTTGTTTTCGGGTATGCATACAACGAATAAACACCCAACCTCCCCTTTTTAAGAACGTCTTTCTGAATAGACACCTTCAACCCCACCATGTAAAGAACGGCTTTCTGAATAGACACCTCTAACCTTGTCAGCAAACCTCCAAACCTAAACTAAATAACGTATCGAATGTGAACGATGAGTTGGACCTAATGTTAAAATTTACCGACTGTAAAACGGAACGAAATGTAAATTTCCGTTCCATTTTTAAAACAACCATAAAACGGAGCATTCTCCGCAAGTGTTACCAAAATCATTTTATTTTCAGATATTCTGTGCTTTCACCTAACAATACAATAAAACGGTAATTTAACGTGAAAGCAATATGATTTAAAAAATAGCACGCTAATATAAGTCTTCGAAACAGTAAATATAATAATATGTTGGTTTTGGGGGCAAGGCTGTAAGCGTAGTATGTGTTCCGATGCTGCACGTTCATATGGCAAACACACATGCACATAAAGAAGCAGAAGTTTATTTACGAACGGAAACATAGAATCCTATCCTAATTTAATGTAACAAAACTTCTTTCGTGTATTTATCATTTATTAATTTTTTGCTTGTTTTAACTGCAATACTTAGTGTCAATAAATTCACATCTCACCATAAAAAATATAGAAAATCTAAACAACAAAAACAAATGGAGATTTTTCATTGCGATATATACAAATTTCTCTCTCTCTCTCTCTCTCTCTCTCTCTCTCTCTCTCTCTCTCTCTCTCTCTACCGATACGATGGGGATCGGAAATGTAAATAAACTGAGTCAGTGTTTAGAAATAAAAAGAAGAGGGAAAATGTATAATTAAACGTAAGGTATTTAAATCTAAATATTCCCAGACAAAACGGAAAGACCAAAGCAAACTTTTAGACTACGATAGTTGGCTATAATGTAAATATACGTATGTATGAGTAATGGCTGACATTAAGGTGCTGTAGTGTTCGTTAAGTAAAGGGAATGTAATCATTCCAATAATCCAGGAATCTCGGAATGAATAGTGTCAGCCAATCACAACGTGAGGATCCAGTATGTGGAGACGTTAGTATTTTTAGTGTAGAAAAGGAAAGTGAAATGCTATATGTAATAGGGAATAGATCAATTAGAAGGGGTCTAAATTTAAGTCCCCTGTGAGTATAAATACGCGGTGTAAGTGGGTGACGGTGGTAGTACTTGGCGATAAGGGGGTGAACTGGCAACTACTTCCTTTGTATGTGATGACGATGATTATTGCACTCCTAGGATTTAATCTAATGTTTTAATATTACGACTTAATGTGTCAAAAATGTCGCTCTATAATTAAATAAGGTAATGGCTAATAGCGTAAACATAATAAATGTGTATGTGCCATCTGTTGGTGTAAACCTACGGTATTTTGGTCCAGAGGCGAAAAATTGCGTCTCTTTTATTATATATAGGGATTAATAAACAATATTCTTTGATCAGAGAGAAAGTCATAAAATCTTTATAATCACCAAATGTTCAGTTTTTCTTGTAATTGATTCTTTTTATAAAATTCTTTTCGATTGGATTTGGATCACAGTAAATATTGTCCGGAGTTAATCTAGCCATCGTCTCAAAACCTGGACTGGTGATACGACTCAAGCTGAATCTCTAATCTTACTAACTGAAAAGTTGACGCTATCAGCTTTCTTTTATAGTTTTGGTGAATTGAAAGTTCTAGAAACGCTCAAAATTGAACACTACAACTAAGAATGTTCTAGAAGCTCTTAAAAAAAAACTCTTTATATTGTATTTTAATGTAATGTTTTAATAGTAATAATTATACATTATTAATATTATTATAAGAAATTGTAATATTTTTTTAATGATGAAAATATCTTCCCAAGGCAGTAGAAATTTAAATGACACGATGAGGTATATTATTAGTGCGATACTTTTGTTATTTTTTTTTGAAGCGGTACCAGTTACTGCGATAGTTCAAGATTTAGAGGGGTAAATTTGGTGAGGAGTTGGGAAGCAATGTTCTAGTTTACATTACATTTAAATTTCTGCAGGCTGGAACGGTCAGGGAAAAAGAGACCCAGAAAGGAATTTCAAAGGGCAAGCGGTCTCAAGAGAGAAGCTATTAGAGAAGACAATTCTCCGGCATCTGGGGACATATAAAAAGGGGTATGGATTTTGCT
This sequence comes from Euprymna scolopes, assembly GCF_053919585.1. Lineage (NCBI taxonomy): Eukaryota > Metazoa > Mollusca > Cephalopoda > Sepiida > Sepiolidae > Euprymna > Euprymna scolopes. Next base: position 91,344,445 of record NC_136486.1, on the reverse strand, counting down.
AGTATTCGTTTAAGTAATGCAATACGTTTATTGGAGTTAATTCCATGGAAGTACTTATAAAACAAATACACAGATGATACATTGCGTCGATGTGATACGTGCTACAATTTATTAGACAATGCGGTACCTATGAGGTTTTAAATTGTATCATGCGCGCAGTCTCTGAAATAGGTTTTATAGATATATATGATACTGGTTGAAGTGAAAAATGTTTTAAAGTCTGGTAGGGATAAGCTTGGAAATATTTTCTATGCATTTATTACATTGGATGTTGTTTGGAATTTCAGACCAAGAAGTCTAAATGTTGGACTCTAATAAAGAATGTTATCAGCTACGGAATCTATGGTTTGAAAAATTTCTCATTCTTGTTTAAGAAAAAAATTCGTCCTGTTAAGTGTAACCATTCGCTTTGGTGTGCATTCTACTACAAACATTGTTGGGTTGTATATTTTTGTAGTGCCTATGAATGGGAGACTATGCAGGTGATAGATAACCGATCAAGGAAAAGAAATTGAAAATAGCGCTGATTGTAAGTTGGGCCATACATAAATTGCTCTTTGAAATAAAATACAAGGTGCTTTCAATAGGTCTTGTGGTAGACTCTTGAAAATTAAGTATGCCATTGTTATAAATTTTATGATATAACTGACCAATTTCTATGGTTTCAGATTCAATCGAACTGATACAGCAGGAATTGGAATGCACCCTACTAAAGCCTCATTGGCACAGCTGGTGAGTTTCAGTAATGCTATCTAGACGTAATGACACGTCAGAAGAACGATATGTAATAAAATTCTGTTGTGATCATGGAAAAAATGCAACAGAAACGTATGGAATGCTTCAGACTGCTTTTGGATGATTATGCATGAACTGAGCATCGGTTTTTGAGTGGCATAAGAGATTCAAGGAAGGGAAGGTGTCTAGGTGGAATGATAGGATCGAGGAGTGAGGAAGTAAGAGTTGATTAGCCAAATAAATAATTTGATGGATAAGGACCGTCGTGTGTCTACAGAGACAATGCACACAGCTTGATGGGAACTGCAGACACAATTATTCACCAGGAATTGAAAATGCGGAAGATTTGCGCGAAGTTTGCCCAAAGGGTGTTCTATTCTTGTCACAGACTATTTGACCAAGATAGGCATCAAGGCAGTTCCACATTCTCCATATAGCCTAGAACTTGCTCCCTGTGACTTTTCGTTATTCCCTTAGCTGAAGGAAAACCTTAGAGACTGTAATGATGAGACAATTGGGGAAATGAAAGAGGCTGTGACGAGGGTCATTGACATGCTCACACAAGAGGACTTCGATGGGGCCTTCCAGAAATTGTTGGAACGTTATAACAAATACATTGCAGCCGGGGTATATTACTTCGGAGGATACTAGAGTTTCATGTGCGTACTATTAATAAAGGTGCCCACACGAAAAAAAGGCTAGAAACTTACTGAAGGCACTTCGTAATTGTCTCTTTGCCCGGGAAATCATGCTAAAACCAATGTACTTGAGAAAGGTTATGATTCTAGATGATCTGCAGTTAAACCTCGTTGAGTGGACACTCTCTTGCCGCTATCTCCAGTAGATATTTTGAGTAGTTAGCTTCTGGGTAGTCAAGTGATGACCACTGACAAAACGTAAAATCCAGTAAATATTCCCAGTAAAAACAATTCAAGAACATATGTTTTGGCCAATAGGCAGGGGAGTTATTCAAAGCAGGCCTTCCCTGAATGAGGGAGTAAGTTAGAGTTAAACGTTCGAGGAAGCAATTGGTTTTTAGTAGTCCTAAAAAGTAGAGTCCGTTGTGTCATGTTGAACTTGTGTGTGTGTTTTTTTGTTGTTTTTTTTGTTAAAATATTTCATTTTACAAGTTTGTTAATCAACCTAACCGAAAGAAACGTGTGTCAGTTGTAACTTGAAAAAATAACACATCTTTAATTGTTTGAAAATTGATATTGTGGTTGGGTTAAAGATGAGTATACCTTGTTAAAGCGCTTAGTCGAACGGTATCTTTGCAGCAAACACCACGAGCAGGACGATCACGACCTGTACAATTAACACGCGCATGCATATGCATACTACCGCAACCTTGAGATCTTTTGTTGGTTAATTAATTCCAAAATAAGTAAAGAACGGTATATTAAAAATATTTATTGAAATAAATTTCGGTGAATTTATTATCTTCTACTAACTCAAGGCGCATATGTGTTTTCAGAAGAATCAATGAAAGCATCGGTGAATGTCTACGTGATGACCTGAACTTCTTTGAAAGATTTACATTTTTTTTTCATTTTCATTAATTTTTACATTATAAACTAAAGTAAGATTTTTTCTCGTTTATGCCAGGCTCAAACTCAGATTCCACGTTAATCGAAATGAAATATAGAGGATACCATAAGGAATCTTACTGATAGAAATAAAAGTTATCAGGTTTATCAGGCTAAATTAATTAGAAAACAACGTCAAGGGTGTGAGTTCCATATAGAAATGTTGATTTAATTTGAATAAAATAAAATAAAATACGCATCAAGTGCGTTTGAAAGCCAAATCACAACGTAATATTTGTAAAATAAACAAATATTTTGCTTGTTTGAAATTTATGACATAAATATATTTCGGAGCTATACTCCATCCTCAGTAAAATATTTGTTTATTTTCCTAATATTACGGTGTGGTTTGGCTTTCAAGCGCACTTGGTGCGTATTTTATTTTAGAAAACAATGTATTAAAAGAAAGATGGATTATCAGTTTGGAGAGAGAAGTGTAGATTGGTTATAGGACGATTTCTCTATTTTTTCAATTCTGATATATAAGTCCCATTTCAATTCTTTTTAAACCTCTATAAAGGTTTTAATTTTTTTATTTTCAAATTATGGTAAACAAATGCAATATATGCATATATTTTTGCAAACGTATATAATACATTTATGGTGGAATATATTAATTTTAATTTCACTGGTAGTTTTATATTAATGAATATTTATCAGTTAACTAAAATTACTAGCAATGGAAAATTTAATTTAAAACAAAAAATACATATACAAGAATCGTTTTTTTTTGGGGGGGGCATTAGAAATAGGCACATTTTTTCACTTCTGATACCGATTCCAATAAGCCGAAAAGTTCGGGTTTTCTGATTACCGATTCCGATTTCAATTAATCATTCCAACACTATTGTAGACAACTATTAATTTTAATTTCATCATCTGAAACAGAACCTTTGGAGTTTTCAGCTTAGGTTATAGCAATGAGTAAGGTAATATTGTTTGCACAGGGACAACACATTTATAAGCACATGGAAGGTACGATAGAGTAACAAAAGAGAATTTTGTTTTTAGTTGTAAGTTTCATCAGAAAGTCTCAGTCGAATTGAGTTCTATTATCTACTAGACGCAGAGCCAACTGTACTTGTTGACTCGTCCCTTTTAATGACCTTATGTGTACATATGATCTAACAAAAATGTCCAGATGGATTTACACTGATATAATCGAAAATATGTTATTCAATTACAGAGACATAATAGTTGAGCAAAAAAGTTTGGATATGAATTATGTCTATTCCAAAAGAATGGGGTTAAAACTGCCTTATAGAATTATGTTTGCTATCCATTTCATCTGTCAGCTGGCTTTATGACCGGACGCAACCAGGCGGAAGTAAATTGGCAAAGTTCATTTAATATACAGGAAGTTGATCGGTTGAAGCGAACACTGCACATCTGTATTTTGATATAAAAAAAAAAGTTGTGCGTGGGAAGTAAAAAGTTCCAATACCTAATATAGAATTATATTATGGGAAGTACAAAAACGGAATAGTTGTTCCATGTGAATAACTGTAGTTATTTAAAGTTGGCTTATCTAAACAAGATCATCTAAACAATTGCGATATTGGTATATGTTCGTATATTAAATGAAAAACTCATGTTTATCAAGGAAGATAACAACGCGTATTAATGTTTCAGAAGACTAAGAATACATTCGGAGAATTTAGGTTATCTCTATCTATATATCTATAAAAGTGAAATTGTCTCTCTGTGTGTCTGTGTGTGTACATTTTCTCTACCAAACTACTCTGTCAATTTTCAGTCTACAGACTTGAGATTTGACATAAGGGTTATTAGGAGTTGGGAAAATATTTTTAATCGGTTTTCAGACAGAAATTTGGCTGTCAAGAGGTCAAAGTTCAATGATTTCACCTTTGAGAACTCTACCAAACTCCTCCGCCAATTTTGGGTCTAGACACTTCTTGGTCATGGATCAAACTTTTTCATTTGATTTGAGCACAAAACAATGAATGTTAATGGGTCAAAATTGGGGTCAAATTAAAAAAAATTGACCTCTGCGGTCTCTACCAAATTATTCAGCCAATTTTGTGTCTAAACATTTGAAATTTTACATAAAGGGTATTGAGAGATAGGACAAGCTTTTTAATCGGTTGGGGTAAAAAATTCGAGCTGCCAAGGGTTCAAAGTTCAAAAGATTTGACCATTTGCGGTGTCTAGCAAACTACTCAGCCAATTTTGGCTCTAAAATTTGAAATTTATACATAACGGGTATTCAGACATGCGGCAAGCATTTAATCAGTTTGGGGTGAAAATTTTGTTGCCAAAAGGTCAAAGTTGAAAGAGTTGACCTTTGCAGATTCTACCGACTTCCTCCGTCAATTTTTGGTCTAAACACTTGAAATTTTAGATGTAGGTAACTTTGACATGTGTAAAATTTTGTATTTTGATTTGAGACCAAAATAATGAATGTTAAAGTGTCAAAATCGTTGTCAAAGTTTTAAAGAAATTACCTCTGCGGTCTCTACAAAATTACTCAGGCAAACTTTGGTCTAAACATTTGAAATCTTACATAGTGTATTCACACGTAGGGCAAGTTATGAACAGTACATAAGGCCCGAGCTAGGCCGAGCTGAACTGCTAGTATATCTATAAAAGTGAAACTGTCTGTTTCTGTGTCTGTGTGTGTACATTTCGATATCAAGCTACTCTGTCAATTTCCAGTCTACAGACTTGAGATTTGACCTAAGGGGTACTGAGATTTGGGAAAATATGTTTAATCGGTTTTCAGACAGAATTTTGGCTGTGAAGAGGTCGAAGTTCAATGATTTGACCTTTGAAATCTCTACCAAACTCCTCCACCAATTTTGGGTCTAAACACTTGAAACTTCAGATGTAGGTTACTTGGACATGGATCAAACTTTTTCATTTGATTTGAGCCCAAAACAATAAATGCTAAGTTGTAAAAAAATTTACTTCTTCGGTCTCTACCATATTACTCAGCCAATTTTTAATATAAACATTGGAAATTTGACATAAAGAACATTCAGGAGAAGTTTTTTAATCGCTCTTTCGCCAAAAATTTGGCTGCCAAGGGTTCAAAGTTCAAGAGATTTAACTTTTGGGGTCTCTAGCAAACTATTCAGTCAATTTTGAGTCTAAACAGTTGCAATTTTACATAAACGGTATTTCGATATGCAGCAGGCTTTTTAATCAGTTTTTGGGCGAAAATTTGGCTGCCAAGAGGTCAAAGTTAAAAGTTTGATCTTTGCAGACTGTACTAAACTCCTCCGCCAATTGTGGGTCTAACCATTTGAAATTTTAGATGTAGATTACCTGGAAATGAATCAACCGTTTAAATATATATATATATATATATATATATATATATATATATATATATATATATATATATATATATATATATATATATAAGCACGTAAAGTTATGAACAGTACCTAGAGCCCGAGCAAAGCCGGGATGAACTGCTAGTTAATATATAAAAGAAGCTGTCTCTGTTGATGGGTTCGTTCTCTATGGATTCAGAAACGACAAGGCCGAATTTATTTTTAAATTTTACACGAAGATACTTGATGTGTCCGGGAGTGTCCTTTCTCGGGTTTTGTATCAAAATGCGTCTAATAAGCATCGAACATCGATAAATTCTGATTTAAGAAAGAAGTCCGATTTTGGCCAAAGTTAACAATTTCATACAACCTAACATCACAAGTGCATTTGAGATATTTTATAACTGCAAAAGCAGAAACGCTCAGCTCATAAAATCAACTGTATAATTTTTTTATAAGACAGGTACGTGTTCGAAATGAATGTTTCTTTTTAGAGTCCAATTGAAACATGATCGTTGAATTTTGTAGGTTTAACTTTAATTCGAGTAATTATGTAAAAATAATTGCATAAAATAACAGTTTGTTCTTTGATAAGACAGGGACACGTTCAAAATAATAGTTTAATATAAGAACGAAAACTTGGATTTATATGACCAAAAATCCAACCTTGATCGCCCTTCGGGGCATGTGCGCAGTGGATAGAGGCGTTGGACCTTTACGGTTTCAGATGAGTATTATCTGAAAATAGCGGTTCTAATTCTACCCAAAGCAGGCCAGTAAGTTTACACGAATTATGTAAATAATAAGAGAATCAGGGAACCCTAGGGGTACAATTTCTAACTAACTATGATTATTTTTTTATTAAATTTAGCAAACAATTGTAAATTCTTAGAAACAATATTTACGAAACCAAGCGATTATTGGTTTCAGTATTATTAATGACGTGTTATCTGGAGTTTTTTGGGGGGAGGGGGTTAACTAAATGTAGTTGTTTTTTTTTTTAATTTGTTGATATGATATCATTATGACTGATAAAGGGAAGGAGGAAATTATGACTGATGAGGTAAAAAGGGGGAAAATAAGAAAAAGGACTAGGACAAAAGGGAGAAAGGGAGGGGGAATAAATGGAAAAAAAGTTTTTTTTTAAAAATCGAAGACATTTTTTTTGCTGTTTATTAACCCCAAACAAGGCACAGTGCCACTAATTTGCAAGGGGCTACTAATAGGAACTAGATTTGCAGGGATGCTGTATAGAGAGTTGGGTAACGAGATGTCTGTTCACATTACACTTGAACTTCTGCATGTCAGAACAGTCAAGGAAGCAGGGGCTTGGGAAGGGATTCTAAAATCTAGCAGTTGGAGGGGACAAGCTATTTGAGTAGAAAGCGTTACAGCATCTAGGGATTTCTACAGTATAAGGATGGGAATTTGCTGCGTGTCTGGTTTGTCGAGGATACTAATGTGAATGGAGGTACAAGTGCGTGAAGTCCGTCAGAGCACTTACCGTTAACGTACTTGATGCAACATTCAGCGATGGGACAGAGGTTTGAGTTTGGCCGATGGTGCGGGACTTATTAGCTGGGCGGTTCTTTTTTTAACCTTATCTAGGAGCGAGATATTTATGGCAGATGCACCAGCCCAGATGTGACAACAATATTCCATGCATGGGCGAATAGTGTCTTTGTGCATATGCACGATACTCCCAGGTGTGAGTAATCTTCTAGCACGGAAATCCCAACTTCCTCGAAGCAGTCATGGCAATTACTTCAATGTATTTATTCCAATCCCTGTTGTTTGTGAATGCTAAGCCTAGGAGCTTAAGGGAAGTAATTTCTGATAGTGTATCATTAACCACGATAATCAGTAGTTGAGAACGTTTCTTGCAATTATTAAAGGAAATAAGTTGGTTGGTTGGTTGGTTGTTTTTGTTTTACGGCATATCAACCCTTTTCAGGTTATTTAATGCAAAATCCAGTGATTTTGAAGAAAGGTTTTTTAATAGAAGATATTTGTTTGTTTTCTTTTCCAAGTCGGTTTCTATTCAACCCATAGTTGGGACCTTAACAGGTACTACCACTCTGGGTCAGAGTGGACCTGGGAACAATGGCAATTAAAGGGTCGCTCCACACTCCCCGAAGCCCGCAAGCTGGGGCCTCCCCATCAGATATAGTTTAGTACCAAAGAAAATAAGCTTAGTCTTGATGGCATTAAACATTACCATTTCCTCTAGAGTCTTAGCCATTTCTTTGGATGTGTATTCAATAGTCTTTTCTTCGAGTTTGTTATAGAGCGTATTGTCAGCAGCAAATATACATTTATGCGTTAAAGTCGTTTCATTTTTAACTATTTCTTATCTATCTGACGATAGCTTTACTGAACTGAAACTTTAGTGCTATATGTTTGCCTTCTGATTACAGTTTATGGCATCCAAGTAATTTTTTCTATTTAGAATGATGACTATATGGTGGTTATATATAAATACCAATAGAATATTCGCTCTATAATAATCAATACAAAATCAGCATAATTTAAAATATAATATTTTAGTGTATTTACGATCGGCCAACGCCGAAGCCACTCCTATTTATATAATATATGTTTAGTACAATATCAATAGATAATTGGTACAATAGCAATAATAAAAACGAAATCTGCATGAATTAAAATATGATTAAGCATATTTTAAGGCCGGTCAACATATATATATTTATATTTATATATGTGTGCATATATATATATATATATATATATACATATATATATATGTGTGTGTGTGTGTGTGTGTGCACTTGAAATTGTCGAACTGGACATTGAAACAATTGTAACGTAAAATTAAATACACATTTTGTTGCCATCAACACCTTGTCTTGAAGTCTTGATTTTGCACACACAGTATATTAATGCTCAATTATGAAATGTGATGATTTTGTAGCATACTCCTTAAGTCAACCATTTTTGGCTTAAAACCTATTGGTATATGAAAATTTACTGAATTACACGAACTCAGTATATTACATATAAGTCTATATATATATATATATATATATATATATATATATATATATATATATATATATATATATAGTCAGAATTAATTGTTCAATTCATTTCTATTTACGTTCATACAATCCTCTGAAACTAATGAAATAATACATTTTCTTGTTTCCCAGAAAAATAAATTATGTTCAACATGGCTCGTCAGTTGGATTTTTTTATTGCATTATCACTCCAAACAAGGTGTCGGATAAAGGAACTCGGAGATCGTGCACCCACACAAATCCCATGTTAGCAGAGAACAAAGAAAATACAAGATCAGAGTCGTACACACATATTGACCTCAGATGGTCTGCGTAACTAGAGAAGCCAAGCCAATTACTGTGGTCAACATTAAAGTAACCAAATACATCTACTAGGGCGCTAGTGTCTAGCTATAGTGTCATATCTATGCTGTCAGAGACGTGATTGATTAGAGTACACTAACACTAATTTTAATAAAAACAATGAGTGTTTGCGAAATATATTTTTCCTTTTGAAAAAAACAAATGTTTCATTTTCAGTCAACATTTATCTCCCGCTCCGAAATGTTTTTAATATCAGAATAATCAGTGCAAATAAAACTCAGTTACTTAACTAACAAGAGAAAAACGACCTAGATTATTATACTCGTTATCAATCAAAATTATTATAATCGTTATCAATTCAAAATTATGCAAAATTATGTCGATGGCCCTATTATACTGAAACAAGTATTATAGGTATAAGTATTATTTATATTAGTATATATATAAATATATATATATATATATATATAGAGAGAGAGAGAGAGAGAAAGAGAGGGGGAGAATACTTTAAACGGATAAAGTTATATAGATATTTTGCTACATTATCAAGTCAATAAGGATTTCAAAAGGAGAAGAAGGGGATAAACATACATACGAATTTAATTTTTTAATTATTCCTACAAATTGTTGATTTTACTGCCAATTAACTATTTATGACTATAACTATTTCTATATTCCTTCTCAAAATTTTATTCGAGTATCTTATAATACATAGTTATATTCGAGTATAATCGCCTTATAAAATATTCCCCTGCCGTATTAATGGTAATCACTTAATACTTCATGTTATTCGCATTTCAGTTATTAAAAATCTTATTTTTTTTTAATAATGACGACAAGGCATTTATGACCTCTGCCTTATCTTATTAGTCATTACATTCCACATCACGTTTGAATATTTAGTTTGCATATTGATACGTTCCTATCTGGATTTGTTTCTGCTTCGATTATGTCCAGATAAGATACTCTCACAGGAAAATACTGACATGAGTGCGAAAATTCCTTTTTATTTTGGGAACAATGATCGAAGTTGGCCGGCATTTAATTGATTGAATAATCCTTTATTAGCATTCTTTAAGTGGTCGAATCAATTTATGCGATCGTGTTCAAGAATACGAAAAATGTCTGTGAAAAATCAGTTCAACTTCCTTGTCTTCCATATTGTCAATACCTGTTATAATGTTCGAATTCTTTCCGGTGTAAGGGCTGCAGTTTGAGAGATTAGTGGAATCTGGAATGATCTTTTAGTTACGTATACTCCAAAAGTCAAGTCTAGTCCGGAGTGGTAGAATCTATGAATTTTATACATTCTCCACTGGGTACAACATTAAACTGCATCTAGTTATATACTTACAACTGCAACATATATAACGATTTTAGGTATGAAGGACTAGCAAGTGTAAATATGTTATACCAAAATCAGTAACTGCAAAAGCATTAATAAAATAACTTTAACAGAAATCATGTCATAATTTAACACTTTTAGTCTATTTGCACTGTGGTCACTCTTACATTTACACAATAATGCAATTCGAAATAACAAAAATACCATTGCTCAAGTTCATACGAGTTGCAAGAAATTTGAAACACTTATTTTTCGATAAAGAGGTCTTATCTCGAAATATATTATAAAACGAGTTCACACACATTAGATTACAGTTTAGAATTTTTGACTAAATCAAGTAAGATTTACTACAATGAAATGTAAAAAGCACTCCGATATTGTCCTCTTTCTCAAAACAGATATATATATATATATATATATATATATATATATATATATATATATATATATATATATGCATATATATATACACTTTTTGCATTAAGATATCTTCTGTGACACCATGTTTCAAAATATTTACGTAAATTCAGCTTTGAATTTCAGCAAGAAATGTTACTTTAGAGTGTGAGCCTCCCCTCCTTATGGATGTATTGGCTTATCAATGAAAAGTGAAAATACAAAGAATTAATACATCAGTATTTATGCGATCGTTAGAAAGTTTTGTTCCAAGTGTACGTTACCAAATCCATGGCGAAATATTTGTTGGAAATAAGAATTACTTTATACATCAACTGGTTTGAGGAACGAACAGAATCAATGCCTGTTGGTTTCAGGAGGTTCTTGTAGGTCGTGATAGATTTAAGAACTCTTGAGAGAAAATCTTACAAAATCATATTAGGACATAGTTTACCGTCAAGTGACAGCATAGTGCACATGCATAGAAAAAACTTAAGATCAGTTTCTTTTCAGACTCAACAAATATAGAATGACACGATAGACAACAATATTATGAGTTTGACTTATTGTTTTCTCAATATTCCATAATATGCGTATAGTTAGCATGCCCTTTTCAATGTTTAACAATACTCTCGCCAGTTTACTTTTCGTTTGCTTAAAACCTTTTATTTTATTTACTAGAAAACCCATGTACAATTTAGTTGAACATTTTCTTGAAGGATAGTACAAACGTATAACTGAACATATACGGCACTAACTCCAAAGGGTTGATGTCTATGAGGGTGACATCATAACAAACGAACATTACCCGCAAAGGTGGAACTAATACTTGGGAGAGTGGGTTCACGGCAACAGAATGGATGTAACCTTACCCCATTTCCCAAAGAAAGAGAAACTGTCTAGAAGGATGTGTTTGACAAAACAACGGATACTACACCATACCCCGCCCCACAAAAGTAAGAAAGTAATTTCATGTAAAATGATATCATGATGAACTAACATATATTACACTACTCTTTAAATGGTGATAATTTCTTGAAAGATGGTTTTGTGTTAATAGAACAGATAATAAACTAATCCTTCAAAAGAGAGGGCAACCCCCTCTTTTGCAGTGTTAATTTATTATCTGTTCTATTATCTTTAAATAAATAACGTAATGCCGAATGAATGATCTCGTCTGAAGTAAACATTGAAAGATTGCACATTAGTCTGAAATAGTACAGTAAACTGAATTAAGCATTAATACAAATAACAGCAGAGTTTCAGCTTTCTGTGGAAATTGCTCCGTTCAGGGCGGGAAGCTAATTAATTTAATATGATAATAATACCGAAAGGTTATTCTTGCAAATACAAGACATTCCTAGTGAGTTTATTCTTTAAAAGATCAAGGATTTAAGTAAAATTAAGCCTGTTAAAAACAGGAAAAAATTCAATAAGCGCGCAGTTTTCGGAAAGATGCTACTGGAATAGGAAGCTGTATAAAAATGTGTTATTAAAACAGCCAATTGATGCAGATCACAAGACCAACGAGTCAAACGAGTTAGAACAAAGGAAGTACGAGAATTATCAGAAAATTCTGAAGAACACATGATATAGAAGTATTTATAAAAAGATTGTAACTAGCAAGATCACGTACAGTCATATATCCAATCTCCATTCGTAACATTTCTATTCTAATTCCTATATTTACTTAAACGAGATCAGTCTATAATATTCCAGCCGACCTTCGGTAACAATTCTAAAGAAAACCGGCACTGATTTTCAAGCCGTCAAACACGTTAAGCCGATTTCATATGATGAGAAAAGTCTTATATGGCACGGAATTCCGTGACCACAGCAAAGGAATTACTAATGTAGAAGAGAAAAGTTCATTGTTATTACTTTTAAACTCAGTCGAACTGAAGTGTCTAAAATAAACGTCTTCGTTATAAACACGAATATTTTTAATGTTAATTTGTGATATTTAATGCTGAACTTGCGCGTGACCTTTGCAGTAAATCTGAACCTCGGTCAGACATTTTGTTCAGGAAGATTTAATTAAAGTAAACATTGCGAAAAGGTTCGTATTCTCAATACATAAAGTGTTTTCCTGTCAATAGCACATATAATGCATTACCAACATTACGTTCTCTGAAACAACGGCTCTGATACATACATATGTATACGTATGCGTTTACTTTTTTACTTATATATTAAGTACACATACCCTATAATAACGTTGATACACTAGTTCTGGTTAGATCACGGAAGTTAAGCGACGCTTGGTCTAGTCAGTACCAAGTGAATAACTATCTGGGAATACGGGGTGATGTATGCAAGAAAATAGCGTCACCTTCATGCAAAAAAAATCAACGACTTATCTCCCCTGACAATACAGGGTGTAACGATAAAAGTGGCGCCCTGATGAAAACAGTACTACAGCTTTATTTTTAAATTTTCGTTGGAAAAATCAATGCAGGTAACTTGATTATGTAGCCGCCTTCAACCTCAATCACCACCTCGGTACGGCTCCCGAACTGAGAGCATATCTTTCCAACAAGCGTTAGCAGGGGATCGGCGAATACTCGGCGGTTGGTAGCGATCAGGCTAACTTTGGAAGGAGGGAGGCCAGTGACAGAAAGGTACAAAGTTGTAGCACTTATTCTGAAGTCAAGCCTGGGTCTCTTTGGACTTAAAAGCCGCCGCCGCCGCCGAGTCCTGCTGCCATATCCAGGGTCTGTCAGGGAACACCTGATTGCACACAAGGATCACCACACTCTTCACCACGTCCAGGTACACTCTGGTGTTTACTTTTAAGCTGACTTAGAAGATGTGGGATGGCATGATGTGGCCTTCACTTGAAACCACCCCAAAGACTATAACTGACTGGCAACTTTGTTTCCATCGCCCTAAGCACGTCCCTGTTATTCGTATCAAACCAGCGATGCATTTTGAGGGTGCTGGCAATGGTACTTTAGTCATAATTTTGATCGGTAGAGAACACAACTTGTACCGCAGCGTATCTCGGATCTCGCTCGTTGAACATTGTGTCACTTTCAGACATGATAGAAGGCTCCTATCGCTCTTATGATTAGTACACAACTGGCCAACTAGTAGAGGCTCTGCAACAAAAATAGACAACCGATTTTCATCAAGCGAAAATGAAATCATGTCTTTTAAATGACAATTTTATCGTTTCAACCTCTGTATATATATATATATATATATATATATATATATATACATATATATATATATATATATATATATATATAAAGGGGAGTCTCTCAAATGAATAGCATTTGTCTGATATGAAGGGCGTTCCTTTATTGATCAAAGCTAATTTTGTTCAAGACAAAAGCCAGCGAGCAGATTTGATTCGATTGAGTTTCGTTTTATTTATACAGAAAAAGACAAACACTGGAAACTAGGTTTTGTTTTTTTGTTTATCTCGCTCAAAATAAATGCATGCAGAGACGACGACTGTTCACAAATTGTAGATATTACAATCTGAGGAGTATATAAACAGTTCTAAAATATAATACACCCCCCCGAGAACCCCCGCAAAAAAGCCTTTGCTGGACATACAAAAACGCGCGCGGCCGTTTTGCCTTTTATATATATAGATGAAGTGATATTTAATATCTATATGTTAAAATCTTTGGTGAATTACTGTGTTCTGCGCTAAAACTAAGCTAGCTAGATTATCACAATTAATTACTACGGGAGTTTCAGTTAATTATAGTTCTATAGAATAGCTTTCAGGTGTAGCGCTTCTTGTACAGTACGTGTAAGTGCTTTAAATCCCGCATCACACGTAGAGAGATACAATCTGCTGCTTTTTAGATATCCATGAAATAAAAGGCCCATTGTTTGATAGTCCAAAACAATATCCAGATATACTTTTTCGATCCTCATCGTTTCACCAATCTGGAGCTGAAAACCTTTCTAATTTTCGGCGAGTTATTGATTTTCTAAATACTAAATGCTGTTTCTTCAGTTCCTCTTAAATAACGAAAGACTTGTTTATCTCTGTATTAATCCTTTATTATAGTTTTGTTACTGTGTATAGTCTCGTAGCAGTTATCAAGTATATAAGGCTTCCTATTATTTCTTGGTACATTTTATCGTTAATTATTTCAGATTTTGTGTCTGTATTTTTATTGATTTCATTTTCGACCGATGTAGAGTGTTTCTTGCAATCTTACATTACAAACTTTAATAAGATTTTATCAATGTACCTCGATTGATTCATCTTAATAATTTCTTTTGCATGAGTAAATTGTATGCCCAGAAGCCATTATATGTGGCCAAAATCGTTTTTTTTGAATTTTTTATTTGATCTGTTCTTAATATCGATTAACATTATGTCACAATTTGAAACGATTAAAATGTCATCGGCCCATAAAACTAAGATCAGTAATTCATTGTCTTTGTTTTAGGTATACTAACAGGGGTTCACTGAGCATTGTTTACATTGTTGTTCAATGATATAATCATAAAATACTATATTCCAGATTCTACTGCTCTATCTCAGACCGTTAAGCCTTCAAGCGAAATTTTTATTTCCATTATAAATCCCTCTGTAGGAATAATATCATCGGGGCATTTAAATAAGAATTTTTTATGTCCATTTGACAAATGGAAAGGTTATATTGCGATGCGGTTTGCAATAAAATTATTTTAATAGATAGAATTATTTTAGATAATGATTGATTTGTATAGAATAGATTAAAATAATTTTAGTATCAGTTAGATTATTCGGATCGCTAATCTCATCTTTTGCTGCTATATCTACAACGTTTCAACTGAGGTACCCTCTAACCCACTGCGGGCAATTTTTTTGAACGAGAATATTCCAGTCAAACTTGTGAGCCAGTTTAGTTCGAAATTCCTTACAGGTTGCGGGAGTTGGAAATAAAGACTACCAATTAAAGTTCTGAATTTTTAGATGAAAAATGATTAATAGTATTATTTGTATTCTTCGAATTACTTGTCCCATCTTGAGTGTTATTTTTACAACGTTTCAGTAGATGTAACTACTGGCCTTCTTTACGTGCATTTTGTCGAGCTCTGGAATCTTTCCGTTGAACTTGGGAATCTTAATGTCGACTCTCGTTCCATTAGCCATAATTAGATAGAAATCCGAAGAAATTCGGAATTGTATTTTTGTGTCGCCCGCTTTGAGGAATAAACGTTCAATCTTCAGAAATTAAACTTTTACAACTGAATTTCACCAAGTACTCTACACATTACGGATAATTCTAGTACGGATTTTAGGAACCTTCAACCTATTTTTGTTCTTAGATGTAAATATCACTATTTATTAGTATATTTTATTACTAATCTATCTAAATTTCTTTCCCTTTTTATAATATATATATATATATATATATATTGTCTATCTATATTATGGATCCTATTGTGTGTTAAATATTATACTAGGTTTGCTTGGCAGTTGATCGTTACTCAGCATATACGTTGCTTCGTTGAGTCGTCTTACTCTTCACTTTTTTTCTCTGTCTATGTTTTACTCTGTCCCATAAGAGTAGATGGTTTCCCTTATGCTTTATATATTATCATCCCTATCTGACTTTCAATCTCTCTACATGCTATGGGTTTTGAATGTTCGTCTAACCTTACTTTTAGTTGGCAACATGTTTCTTCTTTCTATAGCTTTCCACATTTATATAAAATCTCATACACAGTTCTTAGCCCTTATTCTTTCCGTCGGAGAAAATACACAAGATGTATTCGGAGAGCCGAGTCGCTCCTTAATATCATGGATTACATAATCATCAAATGTTTCATTATGGTATAAAAACTGTGGTAGGTTTTCGGATGATGTCCTTTGGCGTATGGTCCAGATTTCCTACAGCTGATGGTATGCTCTCTGGATAGGCGTTTCGGTGGGGGCTTCTCTTAAACTGTCCACTATACAAAAAATATGTATTAATAGTCATCCGTCTAAACTAACCAGCGAAAAGCTTCGGCTACTCCGTCATAGAATTATATATATATATATATATATATATATATATATATATATATATATATATATATATATATATATATATATATATATATATATATAAGATCACTATGGCCGGATGTGATGATATTTAAAAAATAAATGTTAAAATTTCAACGATATTTCTTGCGGTTGAGATTGGCCGTGAGGTTTGTTCCTTGCTAATGTAGTCAGAAATGGCTTCGTGTCCGGGTTCGAATCTCCCGACCGGTAGTAATTATGTCACCCTACACTGAATATTCCCGAAAAGATGAAACAGTAGTGTCTATAGGTATCAAAATTATTATTGTAATAATATATGTATATTACAATGTTTGTACTTCTCTACATGTTTATCTTGATACAAAATAATATATATTTTTTTATAAAAGCTATAACGAAATATTAGACATAAATTATGAATACGAATTCTGAAGCAAACTGCTCGAAGTCACTCTTATTTTGAACTAATCGATACACTAATCAATCAGGAAAGCCACGGGTATGTATAGCATGTTGATATATATACGAAAACTGGTTGTTGGTATGACGTTACTAGTAAAATATGCGCTCTTATTATTGAATGGCATTTATAAAATGAACCAGAGTTTTTTTTAATCGCGAAAGCGCCAGAAAAAAACAATGTTTTCTAATTCTGCTAATTTTATCTAGCTGCTACTATAGATATCTTTGCTTGGTGTTAAAATTTCTCTTAGTTTTGGATGTTTTAAATTGTTATCTCGATTTTTCTCGTTGTGTACTGAATATTTGTTAATAAAACCTATATGAAATCTGTTCTTTATTTCATTCTTAAAATTTTCATTTTAGAAAATTTTAAAATGTTGACTTTGAAAAAATTAATATTAAATTTTTTGTTTTGATAATTAAAGATTATTTTCATTTTTAATACCTTATACAAAATAAAATGGGTGTTTAGTAGCAGTGTGATGAGAAATACAAATGAGAAGAAAGTGTGACATATAAAGAGTGAAAGAGAGTATTATTATCTCTTCATTGTTATATTGCTGTGATAAAGTAGTATCTGTCGTACTCACAGCTACTTTTAGTTGGCGGGTTTGGTTAGGGTTGTATCCATTTTATTGTTGTGAAGACCATCCTCACAGGCAGAATCTCCTTATTTTGGTAGTAATGATTATGTTATTAATGCAATAATTTAAACAGAAAATAATGTATTTGTTATTAATATGAAAAACTGCGCCGTTATTCATCGAAATCTTCCTGAAATTATAATGCCTTTTCAAATTATGGTGGAGGTGACGAACACAGTATTGTTGAATTTAGAAGTCTTCTCTTCGGCATTATCTTCTCCTAATTTTATTTGTAGTAGTACTCATCTAGTATCTGTCCTGTGGTCATGAGTCCATACTCTCCATGTTTGGGGGGAGAAAGGTCAGTATTTTAGTGTTTGTTTTGCTATCATAAGACCATCGCCCCAGGCATTATCTTTCCTTTTTATTGATAGTAGTTAAAATGTAGTAAAGTGGTTAGAGTGAGAAGATAATTGGGTAAGAGAGAGAGAGGGGGGCTGGATTGATTAGATAGAACTGAATAGAAAGAAAGTAAGGAAATAGAGATACAAAAGAGAAATAGAATTTCCTTTAATCTTAGTTGATAATTATATTATAATTAATTGCTAAATAATAAATAAATTTGATGTTTTTTAAAGTGCAACATACATAACATAAAATAAATCCAACCTAATTTTCAGATTCAATTTCGTAAATTTGATAAAAGTGGCCTTTGAAAATTGATCAATTTCAAACGAAATATTGTACAGTAGAACCCCTAGATACGCATTAATCCCTTCCAGGATTGGGATTGTAAGGTGAAATCGCCGTATGGCGAGGCCTAAACAAAATTTTATACAGTACATATTAAAAATTGGTAAGAAAATATAGTACAGTATATAATACACATGTATATAATCAAATAACATTATAGATTACAACGTAAGGTGGGGCAAATACCGTAACCAGGGTTCAGGAAAACATCGTATTCCACATCGTAACCTGAAAAAAAAAACGGTACGGATTAATGTCGTATCCTGGTATTCTAATATAAAATGATTACATATTGAAAAGCTGATTCAACGGGAACTGAAATCCTTATATAAATGTTTAAAAACCACATTATGAAAATAAATTAAATCTTTGCTGGAAAATGAAGAGTTGAGAAATGCAAAGTTGTGATTAGTGGAAGGAAATCACGTGTACAATTAAAGGATAATTTTTCAATAGTTGGTGCAAGTAGTTGGCGAGATGCGGCGTGCCTACAGATATACATATAGAGACGTGATATTAATCTGGACTCGAAAGTAAATGGACCTGTCTATAATTCCTTTTTCTTTTTTAATGAATAAGCAATTAAGTTGGACTTAAGTTGGTACCACACAACCTGTGCGTAATAAGTTCGAATCCTGTCGGCTACATAATACCATCTTCATGTAATCTCTTTTGTAAATGATTTTGGAAAGAACAATACCAACAGTAGAATCGAGTTGTTCAAGAAGTGCGCCATGATTCAGTCCAACTGACCCATTTTTCATAAATAATAATACTTGTTATGTGTTTCGTTTTGAATATTCGATTCTATAAAGCATTTATAATAGACATCTCTATCTCTATCTCTGCTATTATATAGAAGGAACTTTGTGTGCGTGTCTGTGTGTATGAGTTCGTTCCCTATGGACTCGAAACCGGCTAAGCCGATTTTTATGACATCTTACACGACGGTATTTTATGTGTCTAGCAGTATTCTTAGATAGGTTTTCTATGGAAATGTCTTCGATAAATATGGATAATTAATAATCGAAATTAACTGATGAAAGAAGAAACAGGCAAATTTGAATAAAGTTAACATCTTATTCAGCATAATGTCACAAGTTCATTCGAGAAGTTTTACTACCACAAAAACCGAAAATCCCAACATATAAAATCAATAGTAAGTTCTTTGGTATGACGTAGGCGCGTTCGAAATAAATGTTTCTGTTTGAAGCACAATTGCACCATGACACTTTACTTGTTCATTTTAAACTTAAATCCATACCATTACTACTTCACAAACAGGAAGGGCAGGCATATAAAATTAACAGTTGGTTCTTTGATTTGAAAAAGATTCGTTAGAACTGAATGTTTCTATTCAGAGAACAGTTGAAGCATGTTACTTGGCTTTTGCATTTTAAACTTAAATTCAAACAATTATATAAAATATATGAAATCAATAGTAAGTTCTGCAGAGTGGAATGTGTGGACTAAGTCACTGCGCGGAAGCATCTGAAGCTTCCTACCGCTGCCTTGCAATGGGTCCCCAACTAGAGTAGAAAATCAATCGACTTGATTGTAAAATAGGCGATTCTGCTGATTTCGATGACAATAAAAATATAGGTGTGTGAAACATTCGTTCATAATCATTCAATCCCGGGCAACGTCGGGTCTCCCTGCTAGTATATATATATATATATATATATATATATATATAAGGCGAAAAGTGTATTTGTATAAAATACAAATCTAATTGTATAAAATATTGATGTTTCAAATTGTACTGTCAATTATATTGTATCTTATATAAATAAAGATGCATGTTCTTTTTTATTTGCTTAAGAATATTTAACTGACAATGACAACTAGTATACAGGAAAAAGAGAGTCATTTGTTTTAAGTCGTTGGTAAAAAGAGTGCACCATTCTACTCCTCCAGAAAATATCTCAGTCATTACGCAACCCTCTAAAACCTGTATAACAGCCAGATAGTCCTCAGATGAAGTATTGTTGCCACATGTGAACAAGGACAGCTCGGAGTAACATATCCTGCCTTTCTTTGAAACCTAGTAAGAGATACCCTTTTCTCTTCCCTGCAACCTCTTTCTCACATAAGAAACATTGGAAGCCCATCTCTAATCGTTATTTTCATGGTAAATGCTCACCTGAGCTTGAATCTATGGTCTTACCGTGCTAAACCTTCACAAAAATACCCGTCTAGCTACAACCATTATCAACAATTTTCTTTACTAGTTATCTGTGTTTAAATCAAAACGAAAATTCCATGAATGAAGCTCCATTTCAAGAACTGTCCTCCTGTGGAAATTTTTTTCCGATGACTTGCTTTCCAGATGGCTATAAGATGAGTATCTTCAAGTTCGATGTAAACAAGTTTTTGTTAAGCCGTTCCCGTAAATAATTAATTTTCACCACTAACATTTACCCTTGAGTGATCTTTGGGTTTTGAGAAGTGGTGACTCCCTTGTAAAAAAAAAAAGGCCTCGGAACGTAGTGGATAAGGCGTTCGGTACAATTCAGTTGTAAGTTTCACTCTTCTTTTAGTTGAGGTTTCAATTCTCAGCACGGTCGACGCTCAAAAATACAATTGTGAATTAGTCATGACATCTACGCAGTCATGATTAACGGACCGAGAGCATTCTATTCTCGTGGATTAAATAAAGGGTTCCGATCGGAACTCCGTGCAGATTTCCAAATTCGACAAGATTCCTCTTGAAGAAGGTCGGAGATTACATCAACCGAAACCTTGTGAAAATAATTCTCAAGATGAGAATAGTATTCCGAATAATCAAAGTCATACGAATAACTTTTTAGCATATTTATCTCTTTATACATAAACATATATACTACTAAGGGATATTTAGCAATTGTTTTTCTAAAATCTAAAATATTTTATCTCTTTTATTGATAAAAGAGATTTTGTCTGAAGCCAAAACTATACTATTACAAATGCAGACTTGGAATCTGTCAGAAGACAAAACTACGCTATTATTTCTGTTAATAATTGAGATTTAGTATCTGCTTATTTACAGCCGCAACTATTATTTCTATTACTTAACAACATTATGCATTAGGCCAACATTATGCTTTTACTTTTAACTGATGGAAATTGTATTACTACTTCTATTACTAATGAGTATTCCTTATCTGTCCGTCTGGAAAAGATACTATACTATTGATTCCTTCAATATAGAGATTTTGCATCTCTTTGTAGTCAAAACTATACTATTTCTATATTTTAATACTCAATTCATTTAACTATATTATTTAGAACTAATATATTATTATTAAATTCTCCATTCAGATAGAGCTAGTGTAGTATCTGTTCTGTGATCATGTAACATACTCTCACGAATACCTCTTCATCATGATACTAACCTCTAGAACTAGCAAAAAATACTGGAGTGACAATACATTTAGTTATCTTTTTCCAAATCACAAATGACAAATTTTGATATGAAAACGCAGGAAATAACTATCAAACACTACCTAGAAATAGCTAGGTTATATTCAGATAACTTTTACCAAAATCTATGACAGTTGGCGCCAAATAAAGACTTAAAGAATTTTCTATTGCAAATATAATTTCCGTCGAGTAATTCATACGACAAGTAGATAACACAGATCCAATAATCTTATACCAAACAAAAAAGTAAAGTGTAAATTTCAACTGCACCAATAACATACACGTGAAATTTACCTGCGTATGTACTGTGGAAATAAGTTCATTGAATGCAGAAGAAAGCGGGATGCAGATAAAAGTCAAATCACGACCTTCTTTGTGAAGTAAACTGTTGGTTTCTCTATCTTTTCCTGTCTTTAGCTTCATGACAGACCAATCAATATCAACTATGAGGATCAAACAACGATAAATAGGGGCATATTTTTCTAACAAGTTCGAATGATTATTTAACCCATAGAAACTGCGATTTTAACATTACAATAGGATTCTCAGAGGACGATCTTCTCGAGCCCTACAGTTCATTCACTCCATTGAGGGTATTCTCTGGTCGTGTTTCGTGAGGGATGTGCCAATCAAGACTTCCACCTGTCTTCCCTTCATCGCTGCCATCTTCATTGTATTCGATTTTACAGATACTATTTTAAAAAGCGTCAACAAATCGAATTTCTATTTAAAAACATTTTGGGGGATCTATTCCTATTTGTATTTAATATATATATATATATATATATATATATATATATATATATAGAGAGAGAGAGAGAGAGAGAGAGAGAGAGAGAGAGAGAGCCCATCATATATATATATATATATATATATATATATATATATAAGAGCAAATAGTTAATAATATGTGTTACAAAACACTTTGAAATGAGTTAAAAACATATTTAATATGAACAGGAAACACTAGATAAATGGATTATTAATTAATAATTATATATATATATATATATAAATTATATATATATATATATATATATATAAAGTATAATTTATATATATTTCTATATATATACATTTTTATATATATATTTATATATATAGGAAACACTAGATAAATGGATTCATAATTAATATATATATTATACGATATATATTATATATATATTATACTATATATTATATATAAATATATTTATATATATTTATATATATATGTATACTCATATATATGTGTATACATATGTATATATATGTATATTAATATATCTGTATGCATATATATATGTGTATATATATATGTATATATATGTATATATGTATATGTATATATACATATATATGTATATATATGTATATATATGTATATATAAATATGTATATATATGCACATATGTATATATACATATATATATATAAATATATATATATGTATATATACATATATGTGTATATATGCATATATGTGTATATATACATATATATGTACATATATGCATATATATGTATATATGCATATATATGTATATATATGCATATACATATATGTATATATATGCACATATATGCATATATATGTATATATGCATAAATATATATATGTATATATATATGCATATATATGTATATATATGCATATATATGGATATATCCTTATATGTGCATATATATGTATATATATAATACATCAATGCATATATATATATCCTTATATGTGCATATATATATGTATAATACATCGATGCATATATATATCCTTATATGTGCATATATATATATATAATACATCGATGCATATATATATATATCCTTATATGTGCATATATATATATATATGTATATATATATATATATATATATATATATATATATATAATACATCGATGCATCTATACTATTATGGAAAAAAATGGAATCTGCTTCATTCGAAACCTTAACCCTGATCTACTCATTATTAAAAAAAACATTTTTACCTGGTCAAAATGATAAGACCACTGATAATTTATCTAACAAAAGGCAATTATAAATTACTAAAAAGGGTCTCAGTATTTAGTATAGCCTCCATTATTACGAATTACTTCAAAAATTCTCTTCGGCATGCTTGCAACTAAGTTTTTTATCAGTTGCGAAGGAATTTTATCCCATGTACTGAAAACTGAATCAGAAAGTTCCTTTATCGAATCATACTGGGTTCCATCCTTGAACACTTCTTTTACTATCCATACCCAAAGATTTTCAATGGGATTGAGGTCCGGAGAACATGTTGGATGATCTAACAATTCTATATTATTTGCAGAAAAGTATTCTCGTGCTTGTCGATAAGTATGTATCGCAGCGTTGTCTTGCTGGAAAATCTAATTTCTTTCATACAGACGTTGACCTTCAGTCCTGATAGAAACATTTTCAAGCATTGAAATGTACTTTAATGATATTTGCCGGCCTTTCACTACTTGCAACTCGAGGGTCCCGGCTGACGAGAAAGCACCCCAGATCATTAAAGACCCTCCTCCACTATGCCGAGTTGAAAAAATCTCTTTGGGCAAATTTTTATCATGCCAATAGTGTTGAAATCCATCTGGACCATCTAGATTAAACCTTTTCTCGCCGAAGAAAATTACATTTTCCCACTTCTCTTCATCTCAAGGCTAGTATTTGGCGGCATATATAAGTCGGTTAGTTTTGTGCTGTTCAAGAAGACGTGGTTTTGTGCACTCGCTTTAAATGATTGAAACCCTTCATTTTCAGATGCCTTCTGATGGTTTTAGGACTACATTCGGCTGCTGTTTGGCTTTTCAATCGACTTGAGCTCATACTGGAGCTATATATATATATATATATATATATATATATATATATATATATATATATATGACACCCCAGGCTCCTTCAGTCTTGGACATACTATCGATACCCATGAAGGGTTGGTTGCGCGCTAAATTTTTGTGGCAGGAGATGCGCAATCTCCAACCATACCTCTCCGGAGACCACATTATTAAATAGCAGTTTGCAAGTGAAGTACAGGACGACGGGACACAAATGCCGAGATAAGCGGAGAGCACATACAGCGCCTAGAATTCCCAAATGGTCACTCATCTAATACTAACCAGGCTAAACGTTGCTCAACTTCGGTGATCTGACGAGAACCGGTGTGTCAACGCGATTATGCCGTATAATATATATATAATATATATATAATATATCTTATATATATATATATAATATATATATAATATATCTTATATATATATATATAATATATCTATATATCTATGAAAGTGTGTCTGTGTGTGTGTCCGTGTACATTTCTCTACGCAATAACTGTCAATTTTTAGTCTACAGACTCGAAATTTAATATACAGGGTACTGAGATTTGGGAAATTCCATGTGATCTGTTTTCTGCCACAAATTTGGTGATTAAAGGGTAAAAGTTCAACACCTTCACCTTCGAGAACTCTACCAAACGCCTCCGCCAATTTTGGATCTAAACACTTGAGATTTTAGATATAGGTTCATTGGACATGGATCTAACTTAATAACTTAATTTGAGCCCAAAACAATAAACGTTAAGTTTTGTTTGTTTGTTTGTTTGTTTTTTGTTTTTTGTTTTTTTGCTCAGCATACACCTCCAAACACCCGGGCACCCATGCTAATATATCTATAACAGTGAACGATTCTCTGTACGTGTCTGTGTGTGTGTGTGTCTGTGTACATTTCCCTACGCAATAAATATTTTTAGTATACAGACAGGAAATTTGATATATAGGGTACTGAGATTTGGGAAAATATTTGTAATTCGTTTTCAGCCACAAATTTGACCTTTAAGTTCTGACCTCTGAGATCACTTCCAAACTCCACCGCTAATTTTGGGTCTAAGCACTTGAAATTTATATATAGGTTCCTAGGATATGGCTCCAACTTAATACTTTTATTTGAACACAAAACAATAAATGTTAAAGGGTAATCATCGGGGATAAATTTTAAAAACTTGACAGCTTTTTTTTTGTTCAACATGCATCTCCAAACACACGGGCAGCGCCGGTCTGAAATGCTAGTATATATATAAAATAATATATTATATAATATATTATATTTATATAATATAATATATTTATATAGTATAATATATTTATATAATATAATATATATAATATATATAAAACATATATATCATATATAATATATATAATATAATATATATAAAAATGTAATAAAATCTATATGTAATATAATCTATATATAATATATATAATATATAATATATATCATATATATAATATATATAATACATATAATGTATATATATTATAATATATATCATATATATCATATATATGATATATATTGTAATATATATCATATATAATACATATAATATATAATATATATATGTAATACATATAAAATATATATATATGTAATACACATATAATATATATAATATAATATATATAATATATCATATATATATATATAATACACATATAATATATACAATATAATATGTATATATAATATAGTATGTATATACATATATATATATTATATAATACATATATATATATGTATATACAATGTAAAATGTATATACATATATAATATATAATATATATAATATAATATATATGATATATGTATATATGATATATGAATATACATATATATCACAAAATATATAATATATATAATATATGTATATATAATATATATATATAAGTATATATAATAAAATATATAATATATGTATATATAATATATATAATATATGTATATATAATATATATATAATATGTATATATAATATATATAATATATGTATATATAATATATATAATATATGTATATATAATATAGTATATATATATATGTATATATAATATAATTATATATAATATATGTATATATAATACAATATATATATAATATATGTATATATATTATGTATATTATAATATAATTTAATATGTATATACATATATATAAATATATTATTTAATATATAAATATAATATAATATATATATAATATATAATATATATATATAATATATAATATAATATATACAATATATAATATATATAGTATAATATATATAATATATATATATAATATTTTTATATAGTTTATAATATAAAATATATAGTATAATATATATATAATACATATATAATATATTATATTTATATATAATTTATAATATGTATAATATATACATAATATATATATTATATAATATATAAATATATATATAATATTCTTTATAATATATATAATATATAATATATACATATATATAATATAATATATACATATATATATAATATAATATATATAATATAATATATATAATATATATAATATAATATAATATATACATAATCTAATATATATATAATCTTATATATATAATATAATATATATATAATTTAATATGTATAATATATATATATTTAATATATATATAATATATATAATATATATAATATATATAATATGACATAATATATATAATATATATAATGCATATAATATGATATAATATATATAATATATATAATGCATATAATATGTATATAATATAAATATATAATATAAAAATATAATATAAAATATATAACATAATATATTATATATAATGTAATATATATAATATAATGTATATATAATATAATATATATAATATATGTATAATATAATATATATAATATATATAACATTAATATATATATAATATCATTTGTATACAATATAATATATATAATATCATATATATATAATATCTGATATATATAATATATATATGATATCATATATATATATAATATCATATATATATATAATATAATATATTTAATATCATATATATTATATAATATATAATATCATATATATATGTAATATAATATATATATAACATAATATATATATAATATAATATATATAATATCATATATATAAACTATAATATATAATATCATATATATAATATATATATAATATCATATATATATAATATAATATATAATATCATATATATATAAAATATAATGTATATAATATCATATATATAATATATATATATATAATATCATATATATATAATACCATATATTTATAATATCATATATATAATATATATATATATAGTATGATATATATAATATAATATATAATAATATCATATATAATATCATATATATAATATCATATATATAATGGTATATATAATATAATATATATAATATCATATATATATCATATAATAATATATATAATATAATATATATAATATATATATAACATAATATAATATATATATATATATATATATATATATATATGTAATATAATATAATATATATATATATATGATGGACTCACCCGTCGATTTTGACGTATGAGGTTCTGCCACAACAATTATGTTGCTCGGAAATCCACAGAGATTATCTGTTTATAATGCAAAGCCTTTGTGTTGAACCAACCACACAATTTTTGTATTACTGCTAACCTTCAATGGTGCACACAACACAGCACAGAGTATACAGTATTTTGTGGCTCAGACGTTAATTTGACACATTAGCTTACCTGTTTTTGTGCCGTGACATCGCACAGACGACGGCTTTCTTTGAATGTTAAATAGAAATATTCACTCTACCTATTTCTTTAACCATATGTATGTTCTTAGAAGGACACTATGAGAGACTGATTTTATTTGATTAAAACAGCACTAAATATATAAAATAAAATAAATATATTATGGGGGCATTCGTTTAAATTTATTTCATAATTGCCTAATGTTCCTACTTGGAAAAATTAAATTATTTGCCGAGCACCTTTTAATGTAGATAAACCCCTTTAACTTCACCCCAACCCTCCTCTAAAAAATGAGATTTAGCTTACCAATCCCATTTATTTACATCCGTCTCTAATATTTCTAAACGAATATTGAATACTTTCGGCGGACTCAAATATTGATGTCACCTACAAAGTAGGAGGCGACGAACTGACTACCTGGGTGTTTCCAGTTCGTTCCACAAAATTCACTTTCACTTCTCATGGTCCTTCACGTAAATACCCGATGTTTTTCTACAGATAATTTTGACTTATATCTTATATCTTTTAGGGAGTTACTTAATTTAGCATCTTGCTCCTAGCATGTATTTTTGCAAAGAGAACAAATATGTGTGTAAGTTTTAAAAACTGCGCGCGCAGAAAGTTTCAGAGGTCCAATCAAAAGCCTAAAAAGAAAACATGGCATTCAGTGCCTCAACCAATAAGGCTCGCCTTCCCGTGTACAATTTCCAACAATATTGGTAACAATACGTTCATATCTGAATCATAATTCTTTTTATTATTATTTCTTGCCACGGAGTCTTTGCTGTACTTATATGACAATAAAATTCATACGTAATCCAAGTGAAAAATCTTACATTGTAATTCACTTTTCAAATAAACGCAATAAAAATCTCTCAAATTATATTACTGGCAGAAGAGGATGACTTTGCCGGACCTTCAATACGCTTAAACATATTTTTACCCATGCCGATTCCTTATTATTATTACTGAACTAATTCTCTACTGAATATTTTATTGTACCTAATATATAGTACTGATATCAAAAGTAAGAAGAAAATGACTTGGGTGTCATCAGCTAGAATTGAAACCAACTCATTTTGCGCTCCACCCGCGTTTTTTACCGCTTGGCCTAATCTGACAGACAGATAAAATAAAGTTTTAAAATGAACCCACTTTTAGTTATGATTAGTTGTACGCATGCGCAAGTTAATATAAACATATTGCATTTCAACTTACCGACTGGCTGCTGTATGCGTTATTCGTCCGTCCAAACAAAGGTTTTGCCCGTTGTAACGATCCTTGGTGTATGATTACTAGAGCTGTGACAACAGAATATTCTTTCGACTCTCGGGTATATACACAGTTAGACACACTTAATAAACCGAGAACCACATCCGTCTGTATAAAAACATACAAGATATTAACAGATATATACTCAGGAATCAAAACAATGAAAAGAATATGCTGTTGTCACAGCTCTAATGATTACTGTTAATGTCAGTGTTATGTGACCAGAATTTTAAGAGTTATCGGTTAAATATTTACATACACACAGACAGATACACAGTCTACTGTTTTATTTATTCAAGCAAACATTATTAAATGCAGCGGAGATACTTTGCTTTGCGATTTTTTTTTTCGATTTTCTGTATAATCTTTTTTCATATCAAAATCGAAAATATTAATTGTTACTGTCACGAGCGCTTTCGATTCGTCCACGAATCATCTTCAAGTGTTGAGGAAGTAAAAGTGAGGAGGAGCGAAAATGGAAATTAAAAATTGAAAAGTGAAATATACATTAAACTGTGTCAGGTGATGGTAATAAAAATATATATAAAGTCGATGAGAAGTCGATTAAAAATTGGGTACTCATTGATCCGTGCTGAAATAATAACGTTATTATTTTAAAAAGCCATTCTTAACATGGGAAGGGGGTGTTTTGTACCTAATCTGTAATTGAATAAAAAAAAACATTATAAAACTTTAATTAAACTTCGAAATACGATTTAAAAAATAGCGCGGATCAGTAAGTGCATTAGCACCCAGAATTGTTTATATATATATATATATATATATATATATATATATATATATATATATATATATATACATATATACATATATATATATATAATTGAAAATTACTAAATTATTATAAGCAAGTTGAATTATTGGTCTTCATTAATTTATTTTAGCATAATTTTAATTAATAATTTAACCTTGTGCATGAAGCCTCCGTCTGTTCAGTCTCGAGAGACAATGGATACCTCCTGTAAGGATAGCTGCACGTGTAATTGTGAGGTGAGGCACTGCTTGAATGCAATAGCAAGGAGAGGTGCTAGACGATTTGAAACAGTGCTGAGCTAAGCGGAGAGCGCACACAGAATTTCCAAATGTTAACCCATTTTAGTACTGAAAAGGCTCCACGTTGCTTAACTTCCATGATCTAACGGGAAACGATGTGTCAACGTGAATGATGCCGTATTATGTAGTCAGTAGTTTAGATGATTGTAAGAAGAGGTAATTCTTACTTTTCATAAAAATATAAGGAAAAAAATTACAAATGTTAGTTTAAATGATACCTTTCTAAAACTTGCCACAGGTTTTTAAACTATCGGCGTACATTTTTAGAGAAAATAAGATGTTTCTATACGATACTAAAAAAAAAAAAAAAAAAAAAAAAAAAGTCAACTTTTACCGATTAAGATTGGCATAAACAACCGGAAAAGTCGAATCGAATGGATAAAACAACGGTGCTAATGCAGAGAGTGATCCGCGCTATTTTTTAAAATCGTATTTCCACGTTTAATTAAAGTTTTATGATATGGTTTTTTTTTAAATTGTAAGATTAAAAGTACAGAATAGATACAAAGCACCATCCCCTCCCCATGTTAAGAATGGCTTTTTAAATAATGTTATTATTTCAGCACGGATCACTCTCTGCATGAGTACCAAAACAACAAATTAATATCGAATAAAACAACATTTTCTAATGATTTTTAAAAAAAAACAATAATTGGAAAGAAAACGCCCTCCTAAAAATAGTTTTCTTCATGAAAAAAAAATTTCGAAATAAGGTATACAACGTTTCCATCGTTTTTTTCCAGATAAATTTTAATCATTTAATAAAAAAAAAAAAAACACTCGCCTTATTTTATTTATTTTTTTTTTTACGTCTTGGTGGTCGTCGGCTAATAGTAAATTAGTACATAGTTTAGGGTTAGGTTACAGTTAGAGTATGGTTAAGTTATTGATAGGGTTAAAAGAAATAGATGTCTTGTATATTTTCTTCTATGTTGCAGTTTTTGATTCGTGAACTACTTTTGTTTTTAACGTGTTCCCGAAATCTGTTTCGATAAAAGTCCATTTATTTTGATGGGTATTTTGTTGAAATACCGAAAGTAATTGCAGCAAAAAAAAAAAACCCGAATTCTTATAGCATAGTACGACTTTTAAACGGATTAATTAAGTTGTTGGCTTTGTTTTTGTTTGCTTTGTTTTGTTTTGTTTTTTCTACTTCTTAGATTCAAGTATTTACTGATGGAATGCATTAAGGTTGGCAAAATCTATGAGTGAAGGGTTGCATTGAACCGACTGAATTCGAACTTTTTGATGTCCCAAAGAAGGCATGCTGCCATTCGAGCGTAAGTGGTTACTGCAACAGTTATCAGATTTATAAACGTCAAACTGCACATGGAGATTTTTGTTCACAGTACATTTAAATTTCTAAACTTTAATACGATCGGAGGAAACTAGGAGTGGGAAGAGAATCCCAACAAGCGATCCGAGGAAAGAGGCTTACAAAGTTTTGCGACCATCTAGGGAACTTTACAATGAAACGGTGGGACTTCCTGCCAGTTGAGTGGGTCGGAGGTATTAAGTTGTGCTCCAGGTCGTCAATCCACGTCGTTATTAATTCTACCACCTCAACCTTCAATTACGCAATTATATCGTAAATTCTCTCCCCCCACCTCCCTTTTTTTCAATTTTAAAGCTACGCTTCTGAACGTTGTTTTTTTTTTTCAATAAATATTCTCCCTGAATCAATCTTGTCTTCTATTAACTTTAATCAATGATTAGTGAGCAATAATTCCACATTGCATTGTTGTAGAAATTAATGCATCGAGACCAATGATTTTTTTATATAACATATGAACGCATTTCACTATCAGCGTTATATTTTGAATATATCGCTGCAATCAAGCAAAAAGCAATTATTAAGGTTTTATCACTTTCCTTCTTTGGAAAGTTCCAGGGCTAAAATTGATCACCCAATCCATAATTCTGCTATCATTTTCTTAATTATTGCTTGCAGGTATATCTTAATTGTTTTTTCTACCATATACGTTTTTTGTTTTGTTTTTTCGTTTGTGTGTGTGTGTGTGTCAGTTTAATTAATAGATTCTAAATTATAGCCTCTAATCGGTCGGACGTAGAAATATTTCTAATTGCTGTTGCAAATTCTGTTCGATGTGACCAAAGAAATATAAACGAAAATGTTTAATTACCTTATCAAGTCATGATTTCGTTTCTTAATGTAATAAAACTGGAAAAATATCCAACCATGGACGGGTTAATGGCATTGTTAGAATGAATGTCTTTAATTTTTTATTTTGTGTTAAGAGACGAATAATAAAATTGAAAATAGTTGTTCTATAATCAAAACTGTAGGAAAACCGTTTTTTTTTGGGGGGGGGTATGTGATCTATCAAATGATTTCTAATAAAACAAGTGAAGCATGCATGGTCCCCCGTGAGTGCACAGTAAAAGAGGCATAAAAATACTAATTTTAACATCCCCCCCCTATTGAACCCCAAAAGTCCTGAGGGGACTTAAATCCTGATGAAAATGAACAAACTGTGTAGTTTTAGGCCTTAACATGTGTAAATTTGAGTTCTGCGCCATGCAAAAAAAAATAAATAAATAAATAAAATGACAAAGTCCATCATTTAACCACCCCCATGTCCGCAAGGCCATAACATATTTAAATTTTAGATTAGCACCATGCAAAACTGCTAAATAGACATACACAGAAAATTTTCGACAAATGTAGTAAAATAGTCCTAAAATGGAGTGTTTTAGAAAGTTTTATAAAAAGCCAAGACATCAATTTTTTTTTAATAAGCACAAAAGTGTCAATTTTAATCATTTTAACCAGAAAGGCACCCCTACGGGGGCAACCGGGGTTTCGGGAAAATCCGTTCTGTTACTTATTTACTTATATTACGTTTAATGTTTGTACAAAATTTCAAAAAATTCCAAGGCGTAGTTATTGAGAAAAGTGCAGACAGATGAACGAATGAACAGACAAGGGGGAATTTACACCTTTTGTCAGAGTATCAATACGTGATCTATACAGTTGTTTACATTGTTATATCAAAGTACTGCCTGGGCAACGCCAAGTGACCTAAGAAATTATCATTTCTCATCTAAACGGATTAAATATTTTCGAATAGTAAAATATTCATGTTTTATTTTTTAATCTTTTGACATGAGACCTCATAATTTGTGCATTCATTCTTTTTGCGGACTGTTATCCTTATCTTCATATGTGTTGTTGCTTCTCCACGTATCGGCCAACTCATCCTCTGATCTTCGGGGCCAGTGGCGCAGTGGACAGAGGTGTTGAGTCTCTACGGTTCCAGGTGAGCATTATCTAAAGATAGTGGTTTCAGTCTTATACAAGCAGGCCAGAGGATTAGTTGGCAAAATCATTGTGAGACAACAACTATGGAAGGCAGTAATTACTGGGGATAAGTTACAAAACTCGGCATTCCTATCCCGTCGCGGTTAGTCATCTAAGGAAGGCCAGAGGATGAGTTAACCGAAACATGGTGAAACAACAACAACTATAAAAATGAGGATAACAGTTCCCAAAAAGAATGAATGTAGTAAAATATTTGTTCGATATTTTACAATAAGTAGGAATATTAACTTGATAGAATGGAATTTAGAAAGTTTATTTGATAAAAGTAAAACAAATGAAATACGTGACAAAGATGGATCAGCTAATTTGATTATTTGATTATATGTGTTGATGACGTCATTAGAATGGGGGATAGTTTTTTATATACATTTTTTATACATACACGTATAGTTTATTCAGTTTAAAATCAGAGTTGAAGTGAGACAGTCGAGCTGAACAGCCGAGAGAGTCAGCTCGCGGCACACAAAGCTGTCTGATGTATGATATAGTCAAAAATAAAAATTAAGACAAGCGTGCAACTTTCCGAGTGGGGAAACATTCTGGGAATAAAAGTTGTTGAAAATAAAACTTGACACGTCTGGTCATTTCCTTAGGATGAATCTTTATTGTAACTTTTGTGGATCCGTCAAACAAGACCCAAATATGGATAAAGTATGTTTCCCCTATTGGGCAGATGTAAAACACAACAGAAATGTGTTCTGCCCTTTTGTATTGGCCGTGTTGTTATATGTCTTGTTAAACACATGACATAGACGCATAAATTCGAGAAACATTATGGACTTAACGATCATGAATTATAGACTCTCGCAAACATGAACACTTATATACACCTACAACGAACTGTAAATAAACGCAAAGAACATCATTAGACGATCACAAATACACGAATATATATAAATTCGCTTTGTGCACATGCAGCAAAGTCACGTGCATATATCCAACGTCATATCCAACGCCATATCCATCCATCCAGCGCGGCTGCAACCGAGATTGAACTCACTACACGAGTTTGTAGTGTAATTCAAATTTTGTCCGTAGCTAAATACTTTATGCTTTGCCAGGGCTATCAAGGGTATTTTTTTTATCGCGACGCTATCACTAGACGAGGTGCCTACCATGGCTTAACAGAGTCCAATCTACCTTCGAGAGAAGGATAGACCGCGCCAGTTTTTCAACCTGGTATCTTACCTCGCGGTAAGAAATAGACATCTATGTAGCATGTACACATAGCTGATTATTCCGCTATATACACTTGGTTTATATAAACCCATACTTATAAAATCGTTATATACTCCCACTATATAACAATATTCCAATATGTGGTCTGCCCATTAGCTACCCAAAAATATGAGGATGGGGTAACCATGAAACAAATATACATTGAAAATAGATTTAGGCCTAGTCTGGAAGGGGGGGGGGCTAGGCTTCTCCTGTATGATTTTAAATAGTACCTACACTCCACTCTTACAATATTTTAATGAATATTTTAATGCGTATGTGTTACATTCAAGCAAATGAAATAGATTGTTTTAAGTTGGAAGGTAGTAGACTTTCTCCTCTATAGTTTTAAATAAGGGCTCACCCGCCTCGCTGATATTTTGAAATAAATAGTTCTACATAACTATTAATTTAGTTATCATTAAGCAGATCAAATATTTTTAATATTGAGGTTTTTTATCATCTAAATTATTTTTACCGCCTGAATTACTTACACTGAAATGGGTTTGACTTCATTCTTGAACTACAGGATGGGATGATAAAATTGTCGCCCTAGATAATACAACATGATTCCATTTCCGTTTCATGAAGATCGTATACTTTTTGGTGTAGTCGTTTATCATGCGAAGTTCACTTTCATTGCACATCCTTATAATTAACAAAATGGTTCAAACGAAAAATCATTCAAGAATGTTAGATTTCGTAAAGAATACAGTATTCACTTCGCTTACGTGGATCTACACCTTACTTATTTACGTGGGAAGCAATAGCAAAAGACCAGCTAACAAATAATAGTGCACTCTGACCGTACGGACATGCTTCTGTAGGTGAACTTCAGGTGATTAGCCTAGAAGAGAAAAAATAAGGCCTGGGAAAGTGGACGCCATATGACTTCCCAGAACAAATACCTCAGCCTGTCAGAGCAAGGATTGAGGATGTCACAACGGTCACCCTTCTGCCGAATTGATTTTCCAGGACGTATCCTCAATTAATATCGATGTATCGAAATAAAATTCATGATACATCTATAATCAACACATGTTTTACACACTGATCTGTTATGCGAAATACAATGGACAGCATTGATTGAACTTTTAAAGATGAGTAAAATAACATTTTTATTACAGAACTTCAGAAACTTCAAAACAAAGTCCAGTAAAACATCAATCTTAAAAGAATTTGTTCTAAACCAGCCAATATAAATATGTCATTGATTTAAAACGCAACCGTCGGTAAAATTTTAAATTTTGAATTTGACGTTGCTAGGATTTGAATTGTGATAACTACTAGGTACTGTTTAGCTATGTGCATAATATATCTATAATAGTATAATAAAAAAAATGTCTATTTCGCTCCTCAAAAAGTAATCGGAAAAGTTGAAATGTGGGAAAACTCTGAATTACTACCTTTTCTATCTCTCTCTTTCTTTCTCTCTCTCCCTCTCTCTCTCTCTCTCTCTCTCTATATATATATATATATATATATATATATATAATGTATATATATATGTATATATATATATATATGTATATATATATATATATATATATATATATATATATATATATATATACTTTCATTAAAATCAGATTTACGTATTTGAAGTTTTAATGGGATCATTTAGAGGTGCAGGCAGATATATATTTGGCATAGAGAGGGTAACGTAAGAATTCGAGACCACTTTTTTTGTCTTCTCCTGAGAATTTTGTCATATGATATGAATTTCATCAAAATATGACATCTTTAAAGTTTTACAGGGGTTCGCCGCCCCCTCCATAACTCACTTTGGTTAAGTGGGTACTTAGAGACGTTTAACCACTTCTATTATATGTTCCAAAAAATCTCATACATATGATTTCATTTTTATTACAATAAAATCATTTTCAAATTTTTAAGGGAAATTTTTACATAATATGCTTTTCATATAAAGTGTTTTAAAAATATTTTCAATCAAAAAGAGGAATTCCTCGCAATCTTAAATAAAAAAGTCAAAAAAATATTTTCAAAGTATATTCAAACAAAAAATATTCCAATTGTAATTTTTTTTATATATAACTAGCTGGATCCGACAATATGCTTAAACATGATATTTTAATTTATGTAGATTGCGTATGTATTATTATAGAATCATCCTCTATTGAATATTATATATAGGGCTCTGACAATAGAATATTCTTTTCATTGTTTGGATTCTCAGGTATATACCCGACACAGTTAGACAGTTAATGAACCGAGAACTACATTACTCTATATAAAACATATAAGATATCAACGGATACACACTCATGAGTCAAAATAATGAAAAGAATACGCTGTTGTCCTAGCCCTAGTTATATATTACGAGGAATAATTTGTTCGGTGGGCTAATTCGTCAAAAAGAATAAAAGTAAAAATAATAAAAATAATGATAATGTCAATCTGTGTTTGTTTACAATATCACGTTAGCTGATATTTGAAATTGACGATGAATGCCCTGGAAAAGCCACTTCTGATTAATGTTTAGTTTTGAAATATGCAAACGGAGAAATGCTTTGCGCAGATTTTTAATAGTACCCCTTCTTTTGTTGTAAACTGAACTCTTCTTTTATTGTAAGCTAGTATGGGTCCCCGGCGTTGCCCGGGCATTTGAAGGTGTGTGTTGAGCAAAAAAGAAAGTGGTAGTAGAAAGGCAGGCTCGAACCCGTACCGCGAAAGAAGAAAAGAACGTGAGAAAGAACGTGACGTGTTTGCTATTACGACCACCGCCAAACCGGAAGTGACGTAGGTTTAAATTAAGGCTAAACAATCGAAAGGATAGGATGACTTCGAAAATATCGGACAAAAAAAGCGACCCCCCCCTGTAAAAAGTGCTCACTTTAGGGTGAAGAAATTAATCTTTTTAACCAATTGTTCGATATTTGTCATCTGAAGGATCGAGCTTCAAAACGATACTGATCTTGTGAAAATCCGTCACATATGTCGACAGTTTCAGGCAGACATGCAAACATATACATACATTTATATATTGGTAGCTCAAATTTTCGACCGAAACCAATGAAAAAACCTGCTCTATCTCTGAATACCCTTTATGTAAAATTTCAAATGTTTAGACCAGAAATTGTTTAGGTAATTTGGTAGAGAACGCAGAGGTCATTACTTTTAATTTTGACCCCTATTATGACCCCTTAACATTTATTATTTTGGGCTCAAATCAAGTTACTAACTTAGATCCATGTCCAAGGAACCTATATCTAAAATTTTAAGAGTTCGACCCAAAATTGTCGGAGGAGTTTGGTAGAGTTCTCAAAGGTCAAACCGGTGAACTTTGATCCCTTAACAGCCAAATTTCTGGCCGAAAACGGATTAAAAAGATTTTCCCATATCTTCATATCCTGTATATCAAATTTCGAGTCTGTAGACTGAAAATTGACAGAGTTATTGTGTAGGGAAATATACACAGACAGACAGACACACACACACACACTTTCACTTTTATAGATATATAGATATAGATTAGCCTTTGTGCTCGGCGGTGTTTGGAGGTGTGTGTTGAGCAACAGAAAAAAAGTGGTGGTATGCAGGTAGGCTCTAACCCGTACCGCGAAGGAGGAAAAGAACGTGAAAAGAAAACGTGACGTCTCTGCTGTTGCATCCATCACCACACCGGAAGTGACGTAAATTTAAATTAAGGTTCGTTAATCGAAAAGAGGAGATGACTTTAAAAAATATCGGCGAAAAAAGCGATCCCTTCTTGTAGAAAAGTGCCCAGTTGAGGGTGAAGAAATTAATGTTTTTAGCCAATTCTTCGATATTTGTCGTCTGAAGCTTCAAAATGATACCGATCTCGTGAAAATCCGTCGCCTCTGTCGAAAGTTTTAGGCAGACATGATGAGTGCAACGTCTTGTCAGACGAGTGTCACTCCCTCAAACACTCAAAGTCCATGAGCCCAAAAATGACTTTCATCGCCACAGGTCCATTTTGATAGTCTGATGGAGTATCTATACACAGATGATGTTACAGAGTCTTAGCTTTGTACGACAGCTAAGTCTCTCTCTCAGTTCAAAATGTTGAGATCCAGCAACAAGCAAGAGCAAGATAGCCAGCAACAAATTAAACTGCAGACCAGCTTAATGCGGGTACTGGTCTCCCGCTTTATGTTTTTTTTTAAATCAGAGATTTGCTTCTCCTAGAAAGGTTGCCTTCACCATGGCTTACGGGAGCCCTCTCTACCCCAACACACATATACATACACACAAACACACACGGTGCTAGTTGGCCGTTGACCCCGAAAAAGGCAGGCATACATACATACATACATACATACATACATACATACATACATATATTTAAACAGACAGGTGATATTTATGTTATAGACTAATAAGAAAACAATTTGAATAAAATAGTGAGGTCACCTGATCTTGAAAAAGCATGTCATTTAATTTGTAGCCTAATGCTCTACCATTCAAATATATTTCCAGATTACAAGAATTTTTTAAGAAAAAATGAGTTGCTGAGATTTTATTATCTACATTGTCTGGTGTAAGGTAAACTATTCCTCTGTAAAATTATTATTTTTATCTATAAGAAAGGACCGTTTGTAGGATCGGATTATTTCGATTTTCGATACTTATCACATTAATTTCTGTCCAAAAACATATCTACGAACACTGCCAGATAGATAAATTAGCTGTGTAAGATTTGCAAAAGATAGGCTATGAAGAAATAACTCAGACACACACACATACACATACAAAATGATTTTTATATATTAGTAGAGGGAAACCATTTCAGTCTAATGATTGAAATGTTTTTATATATTAATTTTTATTTTTTTTACCATTATCATTATTTTTTTAGTTTCAAGTTTATTTCATTGTTTGTAATTAAAGCGAATTAATTATTAATTTGATTTTCTTACGCGTTGATATTTTGCAAAATGATGAAAGGAAGTTACTTGGCCAAAACATCCGACCTAAAATATAATGGATAACAATTACATAAAAGCACCACATATCTATTTCCGATTTCAAATGAGAAGCCTTCATCAAGTAGATTGTTTCTCTTTTACTGGGTGGTCTTCTTAGAACTGAACAAAGCTGTAGCTTTGTCTAACAGGAAAAAAGGGGCACAGTCGGACTGATTGTCAATGACGTATCACTGAAAGATTAGTTTTATAAACTTGTATGAAGAACTCCACGCCTGTGGAACTCTGTTCCGTCTGCCTGCTTCCCACCTGACTACAACTTGGATGTCTTCAAGTTCAACGTTAACAAATTCTTAATGAACCGCCCCCTTAAGTAAACACTTCATCAAATCTCCACACTAACGTAATGTACTTGCAATAACCCTTATCCCTGAGTGGCTTCCGGGCCTTGATAAGTGGTGACCACTGTGTAAAAAAAAAAAGATTTTATTACAAGATATGTTTAGACATTTTTTTTTTTTTTTTGCTAAGAACTAGGTTAATATAACCGCAATAAATAATAACCCACTTGCAACTTATGCTACAGATAGAAAGATATTTCGTACTGATGTACTTGTAGAGTACTCAGACGAAATATATGTAGCGGGTGGAGCGAACGAGACATCAAGGCGCCACTCTTCCATCAAGTGATATCGATTTATACAGAAAATGCAAAAAAAAAAAAAAAAAAAGAACCAGCATCCAACATCGGCTTTCATTTCGAGTTGAACATAGCTCTGAATTATAATATTAATATTACAAAATGCGAAGACGATAACAAAGGAAATAGAATGGAATTTTATTGTTCAACCGTAATATTCTTCCGTTGTATTTTAACGGATTAGTTCTGTTCTTTCCTTCTTTGTAACTTGTTTTCTGAATATCGATACGTTTATATCAACGGTAAGTGCTCGTCTTACACATGAATACGAAACCTACCCGTCTTTTAATCACTGCGTTGTTTAATGAAATCGATTTTTTTCTTCAATACTGGTTATTTTCGTCGGTGGGTATACTGATAGCTGAACGCACACGTGGGCTCCGAGGTGCGCCTCCCAGTCTACGGCGTATTGATACGAATGTGTATAACCTTCACAATGGAAAGGTTAAACAGATATGTGTGTGTGAACTTGGAACATATATCGATCTATAGATTTGTTTTCACTTTTATTCGCCCCAAAAAGGCACAGTGTACCTTTTGTGTAAGGGTCTATTATTTGGGACCATATCCTCGTGAACACCATTTTACGAGTTAAGTAACTAGGTCTCATTTTACATTAGACTTAAACTTCTGCATGTCAGTACAGTCAGGGAAGTATGCAACATGGAAGAAATTCCAAAATCTATCAGTTCGAGATAAGAAAATATTAGAGTAGAAAGTTTTTCGACATCTAGTAGTCTCTACAGTGAAGGGGTGGGAATTTGTTACTTGTCATGTTAGTCGAGGATATTTACGTCGAGGTGGCACAAGTGCTACACGTTTGTCAAAGCACACTCCATTAAAATAGTTGTAAAACAGACACATGCAATGCAATGTTGCGGTGATGGGAGAGGGCTTTGGCTTTGGTTGACAGTGCGAGAACTATTAAATTAGGGACTTTTTAAAACCATGTCTAAGAGGGAGAACGTAGTAGTAGATTCAGCAGTCTAGATGTGGTAACAATACTCCGTACATAGGCGAATGCTGGCTTTGTAAAGACATAGGATGTTGTCAGGTGTAAGTAGTTTTCTAGCACGTTAGAGATAATCCATCTTCTTGGCAATGTCTTCAATGTATGTGTTCCAATTCATGTTGATTGTGGATGTTTAGCCGAGTAGTTTGAATGAAGACTTCTCAAATAATGGTATTATTTGCCATGGAAATCGGTGGTTGAGAGGTTGTTTTTTTTTATATACTTCTTAAAGGAAAAAAGCTTATGGATTGACCTTACATTCCTTCGCCCGCTCCAAAAATAATAACTGAATAACCAGGCAACATAAACAAAATTAGAATTAAAATAGGATTTTAGAAGCAAAATACGTAATACACAATTTTCTTAATATTATCAAAATTCAATAAAGGCATTGGGAATCTTGTAAATTAGTCTATGTTTATAATATGTACCGGCTTTCGTTTTAGTGCTAACCGATCAGACAGTTTTAACATACTGCCTTCCTGATCCAAAATGAACAAAACATTGATTTTATTGTGTGTTTTTTTATGTTGAACTTCATGTCAAAAAACGACATTATTTTTACACCAACTTTATATTAAGAGTTCAAATTTCATCTTAATTATAGGTGACTTTAATTTTCATCCCAATTATAGGTTCTTTAATTGATCACAATTTGGATCATAACTTGACCTGAGTCATCCATTAATTGCATTGTAAAAGTTCATTGTTTTGTCTGATAACTGATTGTATATGCGGCATGTCAAACATAATTCACAACCAATGGTTTTTCTATTGTTAAATAAACACGATAATCTGCGAGGCCTCGCTGTTATCAGAACCAAATATATCTATATAAAAGCCAAGTACGTCCAAGGATGGAATACTGTTGCCATATCTGGGCAGGAGCTGCTAAAAACAGCCTATCCTGCCTTGACAGAGTACAAAATAGACTTCGTGGCTTAGTGGGGGATGCCCTTTTCTCTACCCTGCAATCTCTCTCCCATAGAAGAGACGTTGCGAGCCTATCCTTGTTTTATCGTTATTTCCATGGTAGGTGCTCGTCTGAACTCCAATCTCTGGTCCCCCCCCTCGCCAATCTTTCACGAAAAACATCCGTCTAGCTGAATCCACTGTGAAAAATTTCCCCCACTCTATATCTGTGCCTAAATCAAAACGCGGATTCCATGAACAAAGCTTCTTTCTTAGAACTGCACGTCTGTGGAACTCTGTTCCATCTGCCTGCTTCCCACCTGACTACAACTTGGATGTCTTCAAGTCCAACGTTAACAAATTCCTAATGAACCGCCCCTTAAGTAAACACTTCATCAAATCTCCACACTAACGTAATGTACTTGCAATAACCCTTATCCCTGAGTGGCTTCCGGGCCTTGATAAGTGGTGATCACTGTGTAAAAAAAAAAATCGTTTTTTTTTGTTGTTGTTTTTTTGTTTGTTTTTGTTTTTTTTTGCAATGCGTAGAACAGGAACTATTTGTTA
Organism: Euprymna scolopes; assembly: GCF_053919585.1. Taxonomy (NCBI): domain Eukaryota; kingdom Metazoa; phylum Mollusca; class Cephalopoda; order Sepiida; family Sepiolidae; genus Euprymna; species Euprymna scolopes. Next base: position 91,300,954 of record NC_136486.1, on the reverse strand, counting down.
CTCGTAGAATAGTAGGATTTGTGATGACGGTTTACTTCTCTACGACCACTGTGTTCTGCCTAAAGGCAGCTTTGAGGAGGAAGTAGCTTCTCGCTGCTCATGGGCAGCCATTTACATTTGAATGGTTGTCCATGAGTGGCGAATAAAATAGTACATAATTCGCATAGTGGAAGCCAATTTAGAAAGGCACTACTTCTATGCAAAACACGTTACCCAATTGATCATACCAGACTGAAAGAATTGTTAAAATGTTGATTTTTCTTTTGAAACGGGCAAATGAATTATTTAATGTGATCATCCTGCACGACTTATACCCAATAGTCTACCTTTTTCTTTTGTTCATCAGTACGTATAAAAAGAAAACAAAGCGTAGATTTCTATTATAATATCGGGAAATTCCAACTACCCACAATCATATATTTAGAATTGTTTGATTTTTATGCTATTGATTACCCGCTTGCCAAGGCCCGGAGGCCACTCAAGGAAAAGGGTAAATAAATGACAGGTAAGACAACAATGTGATGATCCGTAACGGTGGAAGTTGAATAGAATTAATTATTTAAAAGGATGGCTGAACAGGAACTTGCATACGTTGGACTTGAAAACGATTATTTCACAGTAAGTTGGGAAGCAGATGTGCGGTATTGTGTTCCACAAGACGAAGATTTTTCAGGAAAAAACTCTGCTTCATCGGACTCATGAATTCATCGGACTAATGTTCTCATTCTGGGTGTGATTTTCACAGCGTTTCGGTCGATGTAACCTTCGACCTTTTTCAGGTGTATCTTGTCGAACTCTGAAATGTTTCTGTCGAATTCTGGAATTTGGACAGAATTTCGAGCGGAACCCTTTATTTACATCACGGGGGTAGCGTGCTCTTGTTCTGTTAGCTATGATTAGATAGAGGTCCTAAGTAATTCGAAACTGTATTTTTCGGTTGCCCACACTGAGGACTGAACCTTCAACCTTCAGGAGAATATCACTTTTACAGTTGATTTTTGTAAGTACTCTAACCACTGCGCCACGGATCCTTCAGCTCGAAATTCCGTCTGAATTCCCAAATTCGACAAGTTCGACAAGAAGTTCGGAGATTACATCGACCGAAACGTTGTGAAAATAACACTCAAGATGAGAACAGTAGTCCGATGAATCCAAATAATGTGAATAACCAATCCTCATCTCAAAAACTCAGAAACGTCATAGAATTTTTGTTTAATTTTACGTATAAATAGAGAGTAAGGAAATTACTGATAGATGTTTTTGATAGGCGAGTGTTTGCCGGGAATATTTTACAGAGAGAGAGAGAGAGAGGGGGGGGACTATATTAATAAAATTTCTTGTGAATATTTTATATGGCTTTTTGATGTTGCATATACAATTACTCGTGTGATACGAAGATTCACACGGGCGACGATGAGACAGTTCGCAGAGTTCAAATTACTTTCCGCTCTTATTCTTGCGAGGTTGTCACTCCACTCAAAGTTTGGGTGCTTAGAGTGCAATAATTTCTAGCAAGAGGCACATGTTTAATTACATAAATAAACTAGGACGGTTAAAATCAATTCCATAAAAGAATCACCACACTTTTATATTCATCGAACGAAGATTAAAATCCAGATACTAAATCTTTATTCCAATTTTGCTGTAAACATATTTGATTCTAGAAAATGCCTTAAAATGTATAGCTTAAGATTAAGGGGTCTTGTGAAGAAATTAAACTTGAAAGAATTGTGCTTGATTGGTGTCTAATGCCTGGATCAAATTCAATGCAAGTCTTAAATATTTAAATATTAAAATGAGAAGTTGTATCCATATTGTTATTCCTAAATACTCCTAAAAATAACATAAAGAAACTTAAATTTGGGGAATATTCGTTAACTGATGTTTGATATCATTCAATATAACAAAATGTCTGAATTTCAACAATTAGCATCCTATCTCGTTCTACGATCTTTGCACCAAACTTAACTAAATATAGTCCACATTACGACTCCTAAATATATTCCCTACGCTCTTATTCTATATAAGTATCCTCTTATCATCGTGCACACTGGACTTCTACATGAGGTAGTATATGATGAGTAGAATTGCTAGTAGCGTAAGTAAAGGACTTAACTCTATACTAATAGAGATTACGATATAATTTTAATTATTTTTCAGAATAATTCTTAACTTGTGATGTTTATTTAATATTTTTAAAGACACTGAAAAAAATATGAACAACTTTTATGTGAAAAGATCGTTTCCAAAACGATAAACGATACTTATTGAATTTTTGTATTTTGGAGATTTTTGTTGAATTGTTTTACAACCTTTCGGAAAGCATCATTAAAAGCGTGATCGGGTCGGTTAATGAAAGTTCCATTCATGTGGAGGGAGGGGGCGTTTGGCTAAAGTAAGAAGGATTAAAAGTTCACGAATCAAGCGGTAACTTGAGCAAACATTTTGGGAAAAGCGGGTCATCGTCTCTGTTCCTGGCAGCTTTTAAAGTGAGCGCTCATGAAAAACGGTGCTCGTCCCAAAACCGTAATGGAGATTAGGCGAATGAAAAATATTAGAACTAAGCATGAAATACGACAAATTTCTCTTTCTACCTCCTCCAACTCCTCCTCCTCCTCACTCTCTCTCTCTTTTTCTCTCTCTCTCTCTCTCTATCTCTCTCCCTCTCTATATATCTATCTATCTATCTATCTATCCTCCTCGGCTTAACGTTTACAGGGAACATGGACTGGAATAGATACATTGAGAGCATTGCCAAGGCTACTTCGAAGAAGGTGGGCTCTCTCTACCGTGCTAGAAAACTACTTACGTCTGAAAATACCATGTACCTCTATAAGGTCACTATTCGCCCATGTATGGAGTATTGTTGTCGTATTTTGGCTGGTGCATCTGCTACTTGTCTCTCACTCCTGGACAGGGTTCAAAAGAGAGTCGCCAACCTGATAGGTCCTGAACTGTCATCTAGGTTTCAGCCTCTGTCCCATCGATGAAATGTTGCATCCCTCTGCCTGTTCTACAAGTACTTTAATGGTGAATGCTATGACAAACTACATGCACTTGTACCCCCTCGACGTAAATACCTCCAACAAACCCAACAAACTCGACAAGCAGCTAAATCCCACCCCTTCACAGTAAAGATCCCTAGGTGTAAGAAAGCCTTCTACTCCAATAGTTTCTCCTCCAGAACTGCTAGACTTTGGAACTCGCTTCCGGGACTCTGCTTTCTCAACTGTACTGATATGCAGAAGTTCAAGTGCAATGTGAAAGGGTATCTTGCTGCTCATCTCCTTTCATAATACCTCTGCAGCTTATGTCCCCGATAGTAGCCCCCTACTTCAAAGTGCAACTCTGCCTTGTTTGGGGTGAAAATTGAATAATGAAAAAAAGCCCCGACCCTGACTACTCCTTTTTAGAGAGCTATTATTCCACTCATTAAAAACCTATCAAGGATCTACCACTGTCCTAATGGTCACTTTCCTGAAACTCAGTATTGCATAACTTCGGCGACCCAACGAGCACCGGTGTATCAGCATGATATAACTTTAGCAAGTCCTTCAGTATAACCTGCTGATCCACACGTGCGTTGTGTTTATCAATAATGTGACGAAGTTTCCCTGAATGAATACGAATGCTATTCGTTTTATTTTGTTTTATTGTTACGGTTTAAAAATTTAAGATATTGTTTTGCCATGGAGATGTTGTCTACTGAATATATTAACGTTATAAATCGATAAAAAGTTGATGACGGGTTTTGTGATTTGACCAACGGATACCAGTGAGGATTATGTAATGAATTATTAGGTTGGTGCAAAAATAATGTTCAACTTCCTGTCAAAAAACGACATTATTTTTGCACCAACCTAATATTCAATTTAAATTTCATCCCAGTTATAGGTAACGTAGTATATTTTCTTTAATTAATCACAATTTGGATCATAACAAGAGACACGTAGTATCAGCAACATAATGTATAATGAGTCTACACACCTCAGACATCACATCCTGTACAATTGGTGGTGCCAGCAACTTGTAGTTATCCGATTTATATAAAGATCAAAATCATCGTTATAAATACATTTAAGTCCAGCATTAGATATCCTGCTAGATTCACTAATTGCTTCTTACGATATTAAAAGGTGAATTTCGTGCACCTAATTGGCATCTTATTGGTTGAAATATATAATAAAATGTATAAACACATAAAACCTGTTGATACCTATATACTACTAAACTCGGAGAATATTGTTATTATTCTTGCCATCGTACACAATGAATTTCTTACATAAGGCATTATATAATGAAAAGGGCGAATTGCGTGAATAAAAAGCTAATAAGAGAAAAAGTGAGAATAATGAACTGGTCTAAATAATTAAAAGAGATTTAAAAAATACAATAGAGGAGACAAAGGAGAGGGGCGAACTAGGGTTGAGAGAAGAATAGAAGGGGGGATGTAAAGAGAGCAATGCGTACAGAAAATAGAGAAAGTGCGTCTTTTATCTTATCACCATACATTCTTACTTTAAAATGTCGTAAAGGAGAAAATATATCTCATTGTATCATAATGATTTCTGACTTTTGTAAGATCTATAGGCTCTGTCCTCCTTAGACAGCATAATTATCTTTATATTTTTGTAATTATTCGGACTACTGTTCAGATTTTGAGTGTTATTCGCACATTAAGGCCGATGTTACGTCCGACCTTTTTTTCAAGTGCCTTTCGTCAGACTCCGAAATTTTTCTATCTAACTCTGGAATCTACACGATTTCTTTTTGTCGATCTCAGAAATCTGAACGCAAGGACGCATAGCGTAATGGATAAAGTGCTATTCAGTTGTGGATGACATTTTTCTATGGGTCGAAGGTTAAATCCTAAGTGTGGAATGATCTTAAAAATACAATTGAGACGTGTTTAAGGCTTCTATCCGGTCATGCTATCCCCCTTAGATTAAATAAGGGGTTCTGTTCTCAGTATGAGAATAGTTGTCTGAATAATCCAAATAATACAGACTCCGAAACAGTAAAATGAATTAAGCATTAAGTATATAAATATTATAGTTTTGGCTTCGGATATAGAGGTAATAGTACGATTTCGGTTGCAGACAGACATATAACAGATCGTTATTAGTAATAGATTTGTGCGTATATCTTCTTCTATTAAAAATGCGTCCCATTCTTACTGTGTTGCTATTCTACAAAATATAAGATATATTACTTAGAGACAATCCTTAATATGTAAAAATAGTCAATTGGAAACTGTCTTCTGAAGTGATACAAAACCGGATGGATAGGCTGAGTAAGGTTACATAAAGCCAACGCAGATAATTGAATGTTACGAATGTATGACTCTGACAAAAATGACTTGCCCTTAAATTCAATCAAAGTTCAGCTTTAATCTAATATTTCAGAGTTGTATTGGCAAATGCCGAAATAGAAGCAAGTAAATAAATCTATACAATCTTTTCTGTAAATATAAAAGAATCTCGTTTTGCCTTTCAGGTTTTTTACTCTTCTGTCAACGAATTTTGACGTTGCCTGAGAATTCGATTGTACATGTTAATAGAAGAATGTTGTGGGGCGTTCAAATCTAAAGCTTTCGTCATGTGATAAGTATAGTTGATCCAATCAGACAAGGAGTAGTTCAGCATAAATTGGTTTACGCAGTTGATGTTCACGTCGACGAAATATGCTTCGCCAGCGTTTGCACTCGTTATTTATCTAAGTCTATTAGTAAGCTATACAATAAAATTGCATAATATTGTAGAATTAAGTTAGTAATTTTTAATATATAAATTACTAGCATGGGTGCTCGGCGTTGCCCGGGTATTTGGAGGTGTATGTTGAGCAAAAAAAAAAAGCGATCAATTTTTTTACATTTTTACCCCTATTATGACCCCTTAACATTTATTGTTTTGGGCTCAAATCGAGTTATAAAATTAGATCTATGTCCAAGGAACCTATATATAAAATTTCAAGTGTGTAGACACCAAATTCTTGGAGGAGTTTTGTAGAGTTCTCAAAGGTCAAATCGTTGAACTTTGACCCCTTAATCGCCAAATTTCTGGCCAAAATTCGATCATATCGATTTTCCCAAATTTCAGTACCCTGTATATCAAATTTTAAGTCTGTAGACTAAACATTGACAAAGTTTTTGCGTAGAGAAATTTGCACAGACACACACACACGCACAGACACAGACAGACACTTTCACTTTTATAGATATACTAGCATTTCAGCCCGACGTTGCCTGGGTGTTTGGATGTGTATGTTGAGCAAAAGAAAATAGTGGTAGTAGAAAGGCAAGCTCAAACCCGTACCGCAAAGGGGGAAAAGAACGGGGTAAAAACCTAACGTTTATGCTGTTACGACCACCGCCAAACCGGAAGCGACATTTTTTTTAAATTAAAGCTAGACAATGTAAAGGAGAGGATAACTTTCAAAAATATCGGCGTAAAAAGTTACCCCCCCTGTAGAAAAGTGCCTAGTTGAAGGGGAAGATATTAATGTTTTTAGCCAATTTTTCGATATTTGTCGTATGAAAGGTCGAACTTTAAAACGATACTGATCTTGATAAAATCCGTCGCTTCTATTGAAAGTTTAAGGCAGACATGCAAACAGATATACATACATGCATTTATATATTGGTAACTAAAAATTTTCGACCCAAACTGATGAAAAAGCTTGCCATGACTCTGAATACCCTTTATGTAAAATTTTAAAATATTTAGACCAGAAATTGTCTGAGTAATTTGGAAGAGACCATAGAGGTCAATTTTGTTTTAACTTTGACCCCTATTATGACCCCTTAAAATTTATTGTTTTGGGCTCAAATCAAGTTATTAAGTTAGATCCATGTCCAATGAACCTATATCTAAAATTTCAAGTGTGTAGACCCCAAATTGTCGGAGGAATTTGGTAGAGTTTTCAAAGGTCAAATCGTTGAACTTTGACCCCTTAATCGCCAAATTTTTTGCCAAAATCCGATCATATCGAGTTTCCCAAATCTCAGTACACTGTATATCAAATTTCGAGTCTGTAGACTAAAAATTGACAGTTATAGAAAGTTATTGCGTAGGGAATTGTACACAGACCCACACACACACGTTGACTTTTATATATATATATATATATAGATAGATAGATTATAAATAAAACTTGCCATCCTTTTTATATGAAAAAGAGCTCCAGACAAAGCACGACGCCACAAGCATGAAAAATCATACTCCATACGGATAAGTGCTAGATGGATAGATTCCAACTCAGTAAATAGCAATTCTCCTCCTTTGTCTGAACATCACTCATTGAATGTAAGTTCTAAAGGAAAAAGTAATAGAAGTAATAGTTATTAGGCTGCTGGAAGTACACCCAAGGTTCACTTTCTACTCTACTTAAACGAAACGAAACAAATCGTTGACTTTTTATTATAGAGTGAGGGATTTATTTCCGAATTCATTTATAGTGACGGCGTTGATTTGGGGTAAGTGTAAAATTGCTATTTGATTTCTCGCTTTGCAATGTTTTTTACAGAGTCCAGAGAACGGCACATGTTTTACTCGTTAACTATTACGTGGTGAGGTGGAGGTATACATGTATTTATTTATATACAGATAAATACGCACTGGGCTGTATTATAAACTGAAAAATTCAAAGAAAATTAACGAAAACCAACGGATCTCCATGATGAAATCTTGTGACAATTGTAATAACGGGTTCGAGACGCCTTCGGTGTTTGAAGTATTGCTATTTACTGTTCGCTAATACGTTTTCAAGTTTGATGACGTTTTGGAGTTCGACAATTTAAAACGTCAAATAAAGTATACTTATTTTTTTGTTTGGTTTTGACATTTATTGAATGTCTTGTTTTCAGAAGCTCTCACGAAACGTGAAAATCGCGTTACACTAACAACTCTAAGAAGTCATGCGCGACACGTATTACAGTTAGTAATACAAATATTCTTATTAGCATCTTGTCATTTTGGCTAAGGCAAAACGGAGTATCTTGACTGATACTATACTTCTTTCTGTCCTTCTTCCACAAAAATGTTTTTCTCTAAACAAAGTCAAGTTTTGTCCCAATCCAGAGTACCCCGTTTTAGAAAGCTGGATTACTTCCACATAAAACTTGACCTTGTCTCTTACTTTGCACTCGTCGGAGACAAGTAAATAGAAATTCTCAGTGATATATTTTGTCTTTCTCGGAAAATAATATACAATGATTTTGTTTCATGTAGAGTGACTCATAACGAAATAAAAACAACGAATGCGTTTCTATATAAAAAAAACAATATAGGAAATAATGTAAATACACTGTAGTTGACTGAAAGACTAACAAAGACTTGGTTTAGAAAAAGGTGTTTGTATTTATAACAAGAGCGAATACATAAGAAACGAGATACTCGGTATTTATCCCTCTCTCACCGTGACAAGATATGACTTAAGGTCGAAACGTGGAGTGAATGAGCCAGCGTCCCTAAAATATGAGCACTTCGGCTATGCAAAAATATGTCTGAGTAGCCCCGTTGGCATTCCCCTGTAAGGGCGTCTCAGACAATAATCGATAAATTTGTTCCACCTTCGGAAAGATGGACTTCTCAGGGGGTTACCTAGTGGTACCTGGAACATTTGTATCAGTTCGGCAGCTAAAAGGCCACCGAAATATCCTAGTTTTGGTCGGACTGACAGTCGTGTTCGAACTTAGACTACGAAATACATAAAAAGAGATTTCCTCTCGGTATATGTACACCGTTCGGAAGGTTTCATATTTTGTGTCCCTACAACATAAACGATAAAATACAAATACAAATTTATCATTCACTCTGCTCAATACTTTACTTAAAATATAGCAGATTAGTTGTTCGATACTTTCTATCATGTTGACAAGAAATTTCTTGCGGTTTTTTACTTTTAAATTCATATGAACGTATCTAGGCTCAAACAAAAAAATTATTGATTGAAATAAGCAGCATAAGAATTAACACATTTTTCCAACGCAGAACGCGTGTATTTATGCCAGTAACGTAAAAATCTTGCGTTCTGATGAAGGCGTTTTTTGTTATATCGCTTAGTTTTTTAAGCATTTCTCACGCAAAAAGTTGTTGAAATGCTTAAAAAAGTAAATGTCGGTAGCTGAGAGGTATGGAGAGTATGACGGATGAGACAGTTACTTCGCTCAATTCCGTTTAACTTCTGCAGGGTCGGTTAAGCAACGTGCGGTCGGATATTGTCGTGATGAAGAATTGGGGCTTTCCTGTTGAATAATGTTGGGTGTTGTTGTCGAAGTTTCTCGTGTATTTTATCCATCTGTTGACAGTATTTCTCTGCCGTAATGGTTTCAACTGCATTCAAAAAACTGTAATAGATGAGACCGGTCGCAGTCAATATAGCCTTCTTTTGGTGCAGTTTCGTCGGTGTCTAACCACCGAGGTGAGCGTCAGCGGTTGTCATAAAGAACCCACTTTTCATCACAAATCACAACCCGATCGAGAAACGGGTCGTTCTTGTTGCGTAAAACAAAAAAACATGGCACTTTATATAGTGTATCACAAAAATGAGTACACCCCTCACATTTCTTCAAATATTTAAGTATATCTCTTCATAAGACAACGCTGAAAAATGATTTTTTGAGACAATCAAAAGTAGTCTCTGAGCATTTATAATAGAGTTAATTTATTTTCCCCTCAAAATAACTCAAAATATAGCCATTAAAACCCAATCCCTGGCAACAAAAGTGATTACACCCCTTACGAAAAGTTATCAAAATTAACATACATGTCAACTCTCAATATTTTGTGTAGCCACCATTATTATCCAAAACTACCTTTACTCTCCTGGGCATGGAGTTTACCAGATCTTCACATGTAGCCACTGGAATGCGCTTCCATTTTTCAATTACTCTGTCACGGAGCTGGCGGATATTTGAGACTCTGCGCAACTCCATCTTCTGCTTGAGGATGCCCCAAATATGTTCTATTAGGTTCAAGTCTGGAGACATGCTTGGCCAGTCCATCACCTTTACCCTCAGCCTCTTCAGTAAAGCAGTGGTTGTCTTGGATGTGTGTTTTGGGCCATTGTCATTCTGGAACATTGCTCTGCGACCCAGTTTCTGGAGGGAGAGGATCATGCTCTGCTGCAGTATTTGACAGTACATGTTGGAGTTCATGTTTCCCTCAATGAAATGTAACTCTCAAATAGCTGCAGCACTTATGCAACCCCAGACCATGACATTCCCACCACCATGCTTGACTGTAGGCATGACACACAAATTGGTGTGCATGGCTGTCAACCTAGGAGGAACCCTCTTCTGCAGGCAACACACAAAAAGGCCGCAAACAGTTTGCTGAAGACATGTCAACAAAGCCCATAGATTACTGGAACCATGTCATATAGTCTGATGAGATGAAGTTTCATTTGTTTGGTTTTGATGGATCTAAGCATGTGTAATGAGGCGACCAGATGAGGAGTACAACGATACGTGTGTCATGTCGTATGTATAGACATGACACACTTATCTTATTTAATATTAATTTATTTGTTTGACAGCATTCACTCCTAGAGTAATTAATCAATCATTATCAATTTTAGAATCCAGTTGAAAATCGTAAAAGGTCAAAATATGATCAATATTTAATTAATAGAGGATGGATGCCTTCAAGTAAATTCAGATATCTAGAATTTTTCTTAAATTTTACTAATACGTATTAGATATCAATTAATAAATATTCCCTAAATTTCAATTACTTTGTAGTAGTGTAAGAAGTTTAAGGAATTTGGTAAATAATTAAATTTAAAGTTGAAATTTATTATATTTTCTTATAAATCTTAAATCCAAACCTTTTATTTCAATTTTTTCAGATTCATCTGCCTTACTTTTAATGCTAGGTTTATTTATGGTGTCTTTTAAATTCAATAAAAATCCTCCTAAATTTGCTGATGAGGAGACCGTGCTTACCAAAAAAACTATATAACTTCATGTATACCACAAATAAAAAGTACGGATTTCCGAAACGATCGTACAGATAATTGACTTTGTTGTTGTTCCTTCTTATAGAAACTGATTTTTAATTTAATTAAAATTTGATTTTTAAATTTTAACATTTTTTTTTAATTTTTAACTTGCAAATCACTTTACTTAATATATATTTATATATATATGTGTATATATTTATATATATATATATATATATATATATATATATATATTGGTGAGTGCATATATACATAATTGTGTATAAGTTTTCATTAAAAACGTTTACGACATATATATATACACATATATATATACACACATATATATATATATATATACATCAAAGGAGTCAATATTTATCAAGGATATCAATGTTACTCAAGGATAAGGATAAATTAATGTACTGTAGTCAATGACGCCATATTGTAGTAATCGTTAGTATTGGACATTTGGTAAATTGGATTACTTAAGTGGGCGGCTCATCAAGAACTTGCTTTCTTTGGACTTCAAGACGACCATATATATATATATATATATATATATATCATGATTTTCTTTGGGGTACAAAACTTTATTAAGGCAATCATGAAGGGAAGACGTATTCCTTCAAAATTCATTTTATATTTTAAAAAAAGACTAAGGAAAATGGATAGCGACTAAAAAAAATAGGGAAATAGAGGGAAAAAATCAAAACGAGTCAATTGACATGTTTCGCCCTCACTCATCAAAATTGGAATCGAGGGATTTATTATTTTTTTTAGTAATTTCTTTTCCTTAATGATAAAATCTAAAATGAGACGGGAGTAACAGCAATCGTGTGGGGATGAATTTTAGAGGCTGATCACGTTCAAACTCAACAAGCAGGCCTTTATGTGTCTTATAATATAAAATATTGAAAATGGAATTATATGTCATATCATATAACATATTCTAAACAGAATAAGGTCATATAGTATTACATATTTAAAATAGTATTATTCCATACAATATTAAATATTGTAAATAGCATAATGTCATATAATATAAAATACTGTGAATACATTATGTCATAAAATGAAATATATGTAAATAGAATTATATGTCATATAAAATTAAATATTTATAAATAGAATTAAATGTTATATAATATGTAATATTTGTGAAAATAATTAAATGTCATATAATATAAAATATTTATGAGTAGAATTAAATGTAATATAATATTAAATATTTGTAACTAGAATTAAATGGCATATAATATTAAATATTTGTACTAGAATTAAATGTCATATAATATGAAATCTTTGGAAATAGTATAAAATATCCTATGATATCAAATATTTGTAAATAGAATTAAATGTCATATAATATGAAATATTTGTCAATATAATGAAATGTCCTATAATATGAAATATTTGTAAATACAATTCAATTTTCTGTAATATTAAATATTTCGAAAATAGAATAAAATCTCATATAATATTTAAAATTTGTAAACAGAATAAAATGTCATATAATATGAAATATTTGTATATAGAATAAAATGTCATATAATATGAAATATTTGTATATAGAATAAGATGTCATATAATATGAAATATTTGTATATAGAATAAAATGTCATATAATATGAAATATTTGTATATAGAATAAAATGTCATATAATATGAAATATTTGTATATAGAATAAAATGTCAAATAATATGAAATATTTGTATATAGAATAAAATGTCATATAATATGAAATATTTGTATATAGAATAAGATGTCAAATAATATGAAATATTTGTATATAGAATAAAATGTCATATAATATGAAATATTTGTATATAGAATAAGATGTCATATAATATGAAATATTTGTATATAGAATAAGATGTCATATAATATGAAATATTTGTATATTGAATAAGATGTCAAATAATATGAAATATTTGTATATAGAATAAAATGTCAAATAATATGAAATATTTGTATATAGAATAAAATGTCATATAATATGAAATATTTGTATATAGAATAAGATGTCATATAATATGAAATATTTGTATATAGAATAACATGTCAAATAATATGAAATATTTGTATATAGAATAAAATGTCATATAATATGAAATATTTGTATATAGAATAAAATGTCATATAATATGAAATATTTGTATATAGAATAAGATGTCATATAATATGAAATATTTGTATATAAAATAAAATGTCATATAATATGAAATATTTGTATATAGAATAAAATGTCAAATAATATGAAATATTTGTATATAAAATAAAATGTCATATAATATGAAATATTTGTATATAGAATAAAATGTCATATAATATGAAATATTTGTATATAGAATAAGATGTCATATAATATGAAATATTTGTATATAGAATAAAATGTCATATAATATGAAATATTTGTATATAGAATAAAATGTCAAATAATATGAAATATTTGTATATAAAATAAAATGTCATATAATATGAAATATTTGTATATAGAATAAAATGTCATATAATATGAAATATTTGTATATAGAATAAGATGTCATATAATATGAAATATTTGTATATAGAATAAAATGTCATATAATATGAAATATTTGTATGTAGAATAAAATGTCATATAATATGAAATATTTGTATATAGGATAAAATATCATATAATATGAAATATTTGTATATAGAATAAGATGTTATATAATATGAAATATTTGTATATAGAATAAAATGTCATATAATATGAAATATTTGCATATAGAATAAGATGTCAAATAATATGAAATATTTGTATATAGAATAAAATGTCATATAATATGAAATATTTGTATATAGAATAAAATATCATATAATATGAAATATTTGTATATAGAATAAGATGTTATATAATATGAAATATTTGTATATAGAATAAAATGTCATATAATATGAAATATTTGTATATAGAATAAAATGTCATATAATATGAAATATTTGTATATAGAATAAAATATCATATAATGTGAAATATGTGTAAATACAATTAAATGTCATATAATATTAGTAATTTATAAATAGAAAAAGTGTTATATAACATAAAATATTTGTAAAGAGTTAAATGTAATATAATATGCAATATTTGTTAATAGAATTAAATGTTATATAATATAAAATATTTGTAAATAGAATTTAATGTCATATAATGTGATATATATATATATATATATATATATATATATATATATATGCATAAATGTTTATATTTTTCGTTAATTTTGTTGGATGTATGTGCGAATAATTATCTGTTTTTTTTTTACATTATTTTTACCTAAAATATATATTTTAATGCATATATATATGTATATATATATACATATATATATACATATATATATATATATATATATATATTCGTTCATTCCGTGTTTTCTGGCATCTACATAACCACAGTTATTACGTCAATTACATTACGCAATTATACTAATTGGCCAAATAATAAGCCAAAAGTAGAAGTATTTTTGTGTTTGCAGTTTTGTTTAAGTTGTGTCATTTGCTTGTTGCTATAACATAAACAAAACATTCAAAAATAGATTCCATAATTACAAGAAATAACGGTAATTGGTGCAATATATTTCCTTTCGTGTCAGCGTTGCACTTGACTGATTCTCCGGTCACACCTGCTCATGCTGAACCTTTTCCTTTGTTTCTCCCGCGTATGATTACATGAGAAAATATATGGTTAATAACAATAATAATAATAATAATAATAATAATAATAATAGCAGCCTCACCTGTGTGTAAGTACTTACTTAAGAGTAATTATTTTGGGATGGTTTGATTGCGCCCAGGTGTCATTACTGACGTTTAACTAAGCACAAAGTAGGCATTATTAAAGATTTTCTGTTTTGATGTTTAATTACGGTCATTTATTGACATTTAGACGATACTTTTGAACAATATACACATTCATATCATTATCGCAACCAAATTACTTACCTACCTAGTTTACACTAAACGACCTTTCACAGATGCTTCGGCGTTTTCGTTTCATTTTACATTCAACTCTGTGCACAGAAGAAAATATTCAGCATTAACAAAAGTATAAAACTATTGAGTGATAATGCAAAGTTACGCTTGTTAACTGTAGCAAGGATCAAAATTCGTAACTTTGAGATTCAACGTGCGGAAATGGCCAGCAGATGATCACAAAGTGACTAAAAAACTGCTCTGGTTCCTGAATATTATATTCCTATTTTTATTGGAATCATTTTATCTTTTCTTTAAATATTAGTTTCCAAGGTATAAGAAAGTAAAACATTTTCTTTATTGTTACTTAAAAATCTGATGCAATAAAAGTAGCCACGCTATATTAGTAAATCCCAAAAGAAAAATGGAAATTCAAAACCGTGTTTATAAGTTTAATTATAAATTTTGTTTGCTCAGTCTATTTGCATTAGAGGGTTGCCTGTTTTTTAAACATCTAGTTTAAAACTTAAAGGTCTACTTCACAAGCTCCGCAGACATGGTATAGCTGGAAATGTCTTCTCAACTATTAAATCATTTCTTTCTAATAGGTTCTTAAGAGTAGGTGTTGATGAGCAGAAATCAGAAGCTCTCGGTATTAATGCTGGAGTCCTTCAGGGGTCCATCCTGGGTCAAACGCTCTTCCTGATCTACATCAGTGATCTTCGAAACCACATCCTTAGATCATTCGTAGACATTTATGCTGACGACACTACCATCTATGGTAGCACTTCGAAAACCGTAAACAACCAAGTTCTGTCTGACTCTCTCTTCTGATCTTGAGCATATGATACAACGGGGAGAAAGTGACTGGTTACTTTTAATGCATCTAAAACCAAGCTTCTATCTTTACATCATGAACGCTCTGTTGCCCAGCTGCCATCAATCGAAATGAATGATTCTCGTCTTGGGGAGGCCTCATGTTTTGACAAGCTTCTAGGCCTGACCTTTACTCCCGATCTGAAATGAGACATGTGTATCAAATCCATTGGTAAAGTCGCTGGGAAAATTGTGAAATCCTTCTACCGCTCCAGTAGATATCTCACTCTTGATGCAATTCTCTACCTATATAAAAGCCAGGTTCGGCTAACGATGGAGTACTTTTGCCACATCTGGGCAGGAGCTGCTATGTTAAAAAAAGACTTCGTAACTTAGTGGGGAATGCCCTTGTCTCTTTCCTGCAACAGCTTTCCCACAGAAGAGACGAAGCGAGCCTGCTTTATCGTTATTTTCATGGCAGGTGCTCATCTGAACTTCAATCTATGATTCCCTTCGCCAGACTTTCACAAAAAACACTCGCCTAGCCAAAACTACTATCAACAAGTTCCCACACTCTTTATCTGTGCTTAAACCTAGACGTAGAGTTCATGAATAGGGCTTCTTTCTTAAAACTGTACGCCTGTGGAATTCTATTCCGTTTGCCTGCTTTCCAGCTGATTAAAGTCTGATTGTCTTCAAGTCCAACGTAAACAAGTTCTTCTTAAACAGTCCCCCTAAGTAATCCAAGTTATAAAATTCCCACTAATGTTTACTACGCTAAAATCACAATGACTAATGTATGCCCATTAACTCTTATCCTCGAGTGGCCTCTGGGCCTTGATAAGTGGTAACCCCCCCCCTATAAAATATATATATATATATATATATATATATAAAAACTCTCTGGATATTGCTTGCTTTCTTGCTCGCTTAGATCGTGTTTGCGACAGTCGGGCGATTCCATCTTTTAAAAAAACGGGATACAAGTAATATATATATATATATATATATATATATATATATATATATATATATATATATATATATATATATATATATATTGACCTTTGAGAACTCTACCAAACTCCTCCGACAATTTGGGGTCTGCGCACTTGAAATTTTAGATATAGGTTCCTTGGACATGGATCTAACTTAATAACTTGATTTGAGCCTAAAACAATAAATGTTAACGGGTCATAATAGGGGTCAAAGGTTTTTTTAAAATGACCTCTGCGGTCTCTACCTAATTACTCAGACAATTTCTGGTTTAAATATTTGAAATTTTACATAAAAGTATTCAGAGATAGGGCAAGCTTTTTCATCAGTTTGGGTCGAAAATTTTAGTTACCAATATATAAATGTATGTATGTCTTTTTGCATGTCTGCCTTAAACTTTCAATAGAGGCGACGGATTTTACCAAGATCAGTATTGTTTTAAAGTTCGACCTTTCATACGAAAAATATCGAAAAATTGGCTAAAAACATTAATATCTTTCCCTTCACCTAGGCACTTTTCTACAGAGGGGGTCACTTTTTTCGCCGATATTTTTTAAAGTTATCCTCTCCTTTAGATTGTCTAGCCATAATTTTAAAAAAATGTCGTTTCCGGGTTGGTGGTGGTCGTAACAGCATAAACGTTAGGTTTTATCTCATTCTTTTCCTCCTTTGCGGTACGAGTTCGAGCCTGCCTTCCTACTACCACTTTTTTTTTGCTCAACATACACATCCAAACACCCAGGCAACACCGAGCTGAAATGCTAGTATTTTATAAATGCTAAAAATATGGCTAAATAACAGATGCGGTAAAGTAACTCTATATACAAACTTTCTTATATTATACTTTAAGTAATTCGAATGAGGTAGGAGAATTACTATTTGCTTCTTATAAATTATGTCTATTTCTCATCCTTTGATGTCCATGATGTCAAGCTAATACCTTTCGGGAAATCCTTTGATGTATTGTCTTTAGAATTGAATTACAGTCGAGTTCTTAGTTATTTGTTAAGTAGACATCGGCTTTGTTTTACTTAAGAATTGCGTACGTTTAATCGCACGACTTGTCTCAATTGCTGTTGCTTCCAAAACTGAAAATGTTTTGATTTTATTTCAGGTTTATTAACGTTGAGTAAAGCAGAGAAATGTGAAAATGATAAAGTTAATTCCTATTTCATTTCATGAGTCATGTCAGCTTCATCATCTTTGCTGGATTACGTCACAGGTGGCCGAATAGGTATTCCTATTTACAATGTCTCCCCACGGGGCAGAGTTAGACACCAGGATCTTTTTTTTTTAATGTGGAGAAAAGGAACAAAAATAAAAAATTGTCTCAGTCGTGAAGGATTTCTCCTCTACTGACAGAGAACAAGAAATTGAAGTGCAGCATCTGAAGAACAGATACTACACTTTGATCTTGACCCGAAATTTATGTTTTTAGCAATCTAGCTAAAATAAAAGTGAAAGTATCTTCCTGAAATTATCAGTTAATATATGGTGCGTTTCTGGGTTTTTTAATGCCTAATCAATAACATAATATTATATGTGTAGTAATACATTTAGTATTTATTCGGTTTATTTTCATTTTTTCTTTTTTTTTTTTTTTTGATAGTTTGTAGTTAGATTTTATTAAAGTCTCATTTGTTTAATAAAGTCTAAGATTTTTCCTAGATTAAGTTTTTGGAATAGGCTATTTAGGTTATTTGAATTGTAGCATTTTGTATGGCTTTATTAAAAATCATAATAGTTCATTAGTATGTTTAACTGTATAAAATTTTTGAAATGTAATACACATTAGAGAATTTTCATTACAAGGTATTATATGAATGTATTTACAAAAGAGTGTAGCCATTAATATGTAGAGGATTCGTTTAGATTTCAATTATAAAACTTCAGAATAATAGTGTTTGGAAGGTTTGACTTACATGCTTATGTGAAGCCGAAATACAATATATTTTGCGTAAAAATAATGCATTGCACATAAACCGCCATTTTATCAATGCTGAAATGGTGGGAGTTACTGTTAAGAATTTCACAGGGCATTAATACATGAAATAGTGGATTAGAGTATTTTTATACGAATGGGTCACTACATACCGATGCGAAAGGTCAAATGCAACTCGAAGATAAAGGTTAATAAAATAGTCAACTGGATGATGAATGCAAAACGAGGATAAAATTGAAAATGACGAAATTAACAAAATTGGAGAACTTAAGACGGCATAATTTCGTGAGAGCTGCACATTTAAGCAACATTGAATCTAGAAAGTACAAGTTGGCTGACCATTAGGGAATTCTAGATATATACATGCGACCACTGTGGACAGCTGCGCAATGTAGCATCCTGAATGGAGTTTGTGCCCGCTTTTCAAAGATAGCATAGTATTAAGTGGCCTTCACTAGAAACATGTTCTTTGACCATGAAAGTTTAACATCATGTCAGACTTCGAGTACACTGTCGGCTAGCAATCTATGGTTTTGTGCGTTGTGAAACTAGTCCTGACAGAAATTCTCGTCTGAAAAGTACAACTGCAACCTCAATTAGGTGTTTTACTTTGTTAAATGAGTTTCTTGGCTTCCGTAACCTGACCTTTTGGTGTTCTCTATTAACTTCCTATTTAGGTTGATGCCCATTGAGGTTGAATACGACACCAGATATTATCGAATTTATATAGACAGCTCCACAATAGGTGTTCACATTTGACTTAAAGATAATCATGTTTTAATCTGCAAAGAGTCAGCTCTGTGATAATGTGTCCCATGGATGAAAATACATCGGCAGTAAAGAAACGCCCATAGAAATTCCGTTTAGCTTTAGAAGTTATATCCCCCAGGCCGGGTTATACCAAAGTCTTACAAAATAGTACTTGATTCCCCTTGCTAATCACTCAGCATTATAAGAGGAGAATCAAGTCAAGTGGAGTGATCCTTAGAATAGGGTGACGCCCTCCCCTACACTTCGGTGTAGCAGCTAATGCCTATGAGTCGCCCTTACGACTATAGTCGGCAACTTATTTCAGCTTTAAAGGCACAGAAAAAAGAAAGTTCTATGGAAGGGTAGCGGTACTAAAAGTTCTAGTTGTGAATGTAACAAGAATTTATTTGTACTTTGTTTGAAGATTCCATAGTAAGTCGATTTAAAATAAAAAGGGACAAATTTACATCTAAGTTAATTTAGCTTTAACAAGTTATTCTTTCGTTTTCTGAAAGTTCGCCCTTATTAAAACACCTCGCTTACGTTTATGAATGCAATCAACGCAATTCATGCAACGAGTTTTTTTTATTAAAGGCTTATCGCAAAATGCGGAAATGTTGAAACGCAAATGCCTCTTTGATCATCGATGCATAATTCAAAAGTGTACGTGTGTTCCAATTATATTAAGTTAGGCTGTACGCATAAACCTAGGAATATATGTTTTAATTTACAAGTTTGAATGATTATGAGCAGGTTTCACTTTGGCTGAACGTCAGAAACAATAGGAAGTTATAGAAAAACAACAGGAATAAATTAAATGAAAACGCTGTTCTAGTTTTATTATTCTTCCACAGATTAAAATTGGCAATAACAACAGCCAGACATAAAATGTGACAACAGAAATAATAATAATAATAATAATAATAATAATAATAATAATAATAATAATAATAATAACAACAACAACAACACCAACAAGAACAACAACAACAATAATAATAATAACAATAACAACAACAACAACAACAATAACAAGAACAACAACAACAACAATAACAATAACAATAACAATGACAATGATGATGATGATGATGATGATGATGATGATGATGATGATGATGATGATGATGATGATAATAACAATAATAATAATAATAATAGGAGCGCTCGGAACGATACCGAAAACCTTTGGAAAAAAGACTGCGAGTTTGGAATCAGATGGATATCACAAAAGATACAATGAATTTCAATAATGAAAACTGCAGAAATATTAAGGAAACCCCCTGAATGTGAAGATTAACACAACACATAAACGATACGGAAACGGTTACAGATACAAACACGAAGGAATATCACATGGAATCATGAAAACCGAAACTGTATAATTGAAAAATACCGCCCCCCTCTTTTGTATCACCATAAACGGGCACCACACCAAATAATGACGGTCAAGGAAGATGGAAAGACAGAGGAGAGAAAGCGCTAGTCAGACCTCCGCTGGATGAGTGCAAAGAGGTAGGATTTTAATACCAATGTCTTATAAATAAATGTTAGAATGTTAAAGCGAGAAAAACTAAACTTCATAGGTATATATATATATATATATATATATATATATATATATATATATATATATATATATATATATATATATATATATACTTATTTGACTATCACCAATTGTTTATACAAATTAATTTTGTTTAATATCTTGGCAACCATTTCTCATAGAGAAAACATCAGACGCGTGAAATCGTCGAACAAAGTAGAAATATGCTCATAATACGACATTTGTAAGCTGTAAAACTATGTTTACGATATCAAAATAAATAATTTTAGATTATTGCAATTGATTCAGCTATACTAGAATAGAATTAGTATATTTACTAGCGGTTCTCTTAGAAATTCCACGCCGAACTCTTTCATATGTAATATATTGATGTTGGCATTCTGTTGATGTTTAGCTTAAATGGAGACGCCCTAATATTATTTTAACTCTTTTGTTAAAACTGCAAAAGTATTTATCTAAGATAGCAGGGACACCCGACATAGCCCGGTCGATAAATATACTTAAATATGTTATTTTAATCTATGCAAATTTCATATATTTTATTATAAAGTTCATTTTCTATCGATTCTTATACATTATAAAGTTGTGATTTCAAAAATAACAAAATATACATATATCCATATGACTTGGGTGCAGTGCTTAAATTAAAACCGAAACCAAAACTTATGAAGAATATATATATATATACATATATATATATATAATTATTTACTATAATAATTATTAAATACCTACATATATGTGTGTGTATGTGTGTGTGTATATAACGAGTTCCGTTAGTTATAATCAAAACCGAAACCAAAACTTATGAAGAATTCTTGGTAAAATTATTTATTACAAGAAATGGAAGGTCATAACAATTAATCGACAGTCACGCGGAAGAAAAAAGATGTAAACGTTACACACAAAATAACACACACGCTATCGTATTAATTAATTAATCTGTGCCAAAACCAAAACGTAGAATCTGTGCCAAAACCAAAACGTAGATTCCATGAACAAAGCTTCTTTCTTAGAAGTGCACGCATGTAGAAGTCTGTTCTGTTTGCATGTTCCCCACCTGACTACAACCTGCGTGTCTTCAAGTCCAACATAAACAAATTCCTAGTGGCCCGCCCCCTTAAGTAAGACACTTTATCAAATCTCCAATACTAACGTACTGTACATGCAATAACCCTCATCCCCGAGTGGCTTCCTGGCTTTGATAAGTGGTTACTACCTTGTAATATATATATATATATATATATATATATATATATATACATATATATATATATATTTATATATATATATATATATATATAGAGAGAGAGAGAGAGAGAGAGAGAGATTATGAAATTGTATTTTTTTTTTTTTTTTTTTGGTCGATAAGAATCATGGAATAGGCTTACTAGGTCTAATTCTACTGGATCTGACCTAATGTATTTACGTACAAAACAATAACCATCCAACAACGAACCCAGAATCATACCAAGCAATGGGATTAATGACAATGTGTATTCAACTAATTGTATTCAATGAATTGATTTCATTCTGCGAGACAGTCTTAGTTTACACATTTTTTCTTATTTTATTGTTGTGTTGATCCAAGCGTAAAAATATCCTTTCGGCGGTTAGCGATTTCTTTTAACTTTCTGGAACTAGGTTACTCTAATGTACATATATTTGGTATCGATTTTCGGTTCTTGCGAGCAACGCAATCGATCATACAATCGATTGATATTCTTCTCAGTCTTTAATATTTGAAAGGTAAATCCGAAAACATTATTTCACATCTCGTAGGATCTGGGCCATATCAATTCGAACGCAGTAGGTTTATATTCAATACAAAATAATCCAAGAATTCGATTGTCTCTTGCACATCCTTGAATGAACAATTCAAGTATTTAAATACATATTTAAAAAAAAGGAAAATTGACTTATCTCCTTCGCAAAACGGTTCAATTTAACAATATACCAAGAAAAGAGTTTCAGCTGTACGGTGATCAATAAAGGTAGCTGCTGGAACACATTGAATACGAAATAAACATATTGCGAAAAAGAAACACTTTGCTCCTTTTCTTACAAGAGAGTCACGGATTATCAAGATCTGGAGGCCACTCGAGGATA
Organism: Euprymna scolopes; assembly: GCF_053919585.1. Classification (NCBI taxonomy): domain Eukaryota; kingdom Metazoa; phylum Mollusca; class Cephalopoda; order Sepiida; family Sepiolidae; genus Euprymna; species Euprymna scolopes. The sequence continues at coordinate 91,277,887 of NC_136486.1, read as the reverse complement.
ATGGTCGATAAAACAACATCGTGATGATCGGTAATAATAGATACTGGATAGAATTTGATTATTTAAGATGGTAGTTCAACAAGAACATTTTTACATTGGACTTGAAGACGAGATTTGTTGTAGTAAACAAGAAAGGAGTCCTGCGGTAAAGGATTCCACGGGCGGGAAGTTCGAGGAAAGAAACACTGTTCATTGAATTTGCGCGTAGTTTTAAACACAGTTAGAGAGCAGAGAACTTGTTTGACAGCAGTGGAAAATAGACAAGTGCTTATTGTGACTGTTTATCAGGGAGGACCTGATATTGAAGTTCAATCAACCATGTAAATAACGATACTAGAGAGAAAGACTCGCAGTTTCTTTTCTGCCTTGAAAGGAAAAGAAAAATGTATTGCTCGCTAGATTTCGAAGCCGGTTTTGATGATACTTTTATTATACCTTTGCACCAGACAGAAAGTTAAATGTAATGTGAACAAACATGTTGGTGCCTAACACTCTGTTAAGATTGCATCCTCTAGAAATTATGCCCCTATAACAATAACCTCTGTCGCTTCGGTGGCAATATACCTTATTTTGGGCGAATACGTTTATTTTAATCTTTATGCTCTTACTGTATTTTACTTAGAATTTTAATGAAAGGAGAAATGGTGTCGCAATGTCTACTGAGAGCGCTTGTAAGGAGAAGTGTTCGTCTGGAGTAAAAAAAAGAGGGTTAGCTACAAACAAAACCCTTTTCTTTAACTTCAGTTCACACCAATTAGATCCTGTATAATAAAGATAAAAGCTTTCAAACTGCCATTATTGTGTCATTTCATGAACATCTCGATAACACGAAATCCTATGGTGGCGAATAAAAGATGTAGTTTCGAAAGTACATTTAAAAAAACAAAAACTCTAGCAAGATAAACAGTAAATTTGAAATGGTGGAATTATGAAAATGTACTGGAATGTCTTATGTAATAGGGATAACCTGAAATGAAAAAACTCTGGAGTATTACAAATAAAGTTCTATAATATAAGTGACACCACAGCGTGATTTGACTGACAGCAGTGCACCTCTTTCCCAGTATATTAGCCATATACGAAGAGAGGTTTTGTATGAATAAAAACGACAGATCAGACATCAATATTTCTAGTTGAAATGAGCTGAGATTCCGCCTTTTGTTTCCCCGCAGTTGAAGATGTCGAGTTGCTAACATCTGTAGAGAGGAAAGTACGAAGAGTATGTCGACATTCTAGCGTAATAGATTATCAGCAAAAACAGTCTTGTCTTCATTCTTCATTATTTATTGTATGATCCGTCTGCATTTTTGGCGACAAGTAAAAAACGGGGCATAACCATACATAAGCATCCACGTGTGAGATCTTAAAGAAAACTATCGACAATGATTAAACACTGACATATGAACTGTTGTGCTGATTACTATAATTCTAAAAGCTTTAAATTTTAGAATAATTATATAAAAGTTCCTGTATCATTTGAGAAAATTTAATTTGTTAATTAGACTGTTTCGCAGTCTGTTTTTTTATAGTCGTACGTATGATTCGATTATCATATAGTCACGTGGCTAAACTATACTAAATTATATCCTAATCAGCTCGTATATTAAACACACACACACACGCCACACACACACACATATATATATATATATATATATATATATATATATATATATATATATATATATATATATATACATATATAAGATGAGGAAATATGATTTATGGGAAATCATTTAATTAGGCTCCAAGAATTTAACCTGAACAACTAATCTATGTACGATCGTTTCTAAGTCGATAAACATTATTATTCAAATAAAATCTCTACATACAATATTATATATACACACACACATATATATATATATATATATATATATATATATATATATATATATATATATATATATATATACGATGATCGCTGCAAAAGTAAAGCTTTCTACTTTTTAATAAATAAAAAGTTGCAGGGCTTCGAAAACAGGGGTCATACCATTAAAACGAGTGAATTTATTTTTCTACTTTGTTGTTACCATTCTCAATTCACTTTTGCCAGCGAAAGCTGTGCATGGGCGTCTGGAGCGCGTTTAAGCAAACGAATGTCGTTCCAAAAGTAAGGTCTCCTATTTTTTAACTCCACAAAATTGAAGATTTACAAAGACGTGCATGGTACAATAAACACGAGCGATGTTTTGTGATCCGACACTTATTTTTCTACATAGTCACCAGCATTCTCAATGCATTTTTGTCGGGAGTTCAATGACATAGGCACGTCTTTTGACACACGTCTATGACAACGGTTGCTTTTTTTAGAGGCTCACTCCATCAATAGCTGTAATATCGAAAAATCGGCTAAAAACATTAACATCTTCACCTTCGATTAGGCACTTTTCTACAGGGGCAGGGTTGCTTTGTTCGCCGATATTTTTTAAAGGTATCCTCTCTTTTCGGTTGTCTAGCCTTAATGTAAAAATATAAGTCGCTTCAGGTTTGGCGGTGGTCGAAACCGCAAAGACGTCAGGGGTTTTCTCCCCCGTTATTGTCCTCCTTAGCTGTACGGGTTCGAGCCTGCGTTCCTACTACCACTTTTTTTCTTTGCTCAACAGACACACCCAAACACCCGGGCAACGCCGGGCTGAAATGCTAGTACAAATATATAAATGTATATTACGTCTAATTTATATAGTAATCAATTTTACAAATTTCTTTCCGGGAAGTTAATTGGAAATTTGTATAAAAATGAAAATGCTATGTTTTCCTTGATGGCAGTAACTGTTGTCACATTAAGTTCGATCAGTGAAACAGATTCGACAACGGAAGTAATACGCTTGATGATTTTTTAAAGAAAGATAAAATATAAGCCGATGTATCTTCATAAATGCCAATCAGACTTGTAACATAATCATTATCACATTCATTTGTTCTACAGACATGTAACACGGTTGGTATTGAACGTGTTATCTATCTATTATATCTATAAAAGTGAAACTGTCTGTCTGTGTGTGTTTTTGTGTGTAAATTTCCCTAATAAATTACTCTGACAATTTTCAATCTACATACTTCAGATTTGTACATAAGTGGTATTGAGATTTGGGGAAATTGTTTTAATCGGTTTTCGACCAGAAATTTGGCTGTCAAGGAATCAAAGTTCGAAGATTTGTACCTTTGAATACTCTACCAAATCCCTCCGCCTATTTTTAGGTCTAAACACTTGAAATTTCAGATGTTGGTTACTTGGACATAGATCAAACTTTTAATTTGATTTGAGCCCAAAACAATAAATGCTAAGGTGTCAAAATTTGAGTCAAATTAAAAAAAATTGACCACTGCAAGTCTCTGCCAAATTACTCAGCCAATTTTTGGTCTAAACATTTGAAATTTTACATAATGTGTAGTTAGACATAGGGGTAGCGTTTTAGTCGATTTTGCCTGAAATTTTGGCTACCAAGGGGTTAAAGTTCAAAAGACTTGACCTTTGCAGTTTTAAGTAATTATTTAGACAATTTTGGGTGTAAGCATTTGAAAATTTACATAAAGAGTATTCAGACATTCAGCAAGCTTTTTAATCAGTTTCGGCAAAAATTTGGCTGCCAAGAGGTCAAAGTTGTAAAGGTTGACCCTTGCAGGCTCTGCCAAACTCCTCTGCCCATTTGGGGTCTAAACACTTGAAAATTTAGATGTGGGTTATCTGGATATGAGTCAAACTTTTTAATATATATATACATATGCACATAAAGTTATGAACAGTACATAGGGCCCGAGCAAGGCCGGACTGAACTGCTAGTTTACAATAAATTACTGCAGAAGACTCGAAACAATGAAAAAATAAAAATACGAAGGATTATTAAACGCGGTTGATTAGGAATCTTTGCGATTAAATTTCGATTGCGTTATGACGGAACTCAATCGATAATAGCCAATGGCATCAAACAGCATTTTCGTTTTTATTTCAAGTTCGAGCTCATGAACTTATTGTGTAATACGATAAAAGGGGATATGTAATTTAAAGTTAATTATGGATGAATGTATGGAGAGGATCATTAAAACAGGACTAAGAAATTGTTAATGCAATTTCGTATTAGTACGTGTTTTTAGTTTGCGATCAAAACAGACATGTTCGGGGGTACTTTACTCTCGATACGAAGGGCAGGTATGAGAAAGATTAATGTAATATTTAATCTGTGTACTAAAACGCTATTAATAATCATCCACATATCAAAGCGGTAATAATTTCATAGAAGAATGATTAAATCTGCTTCTAAGAATGAAGAGAGTAAAGAACTTATGCTCAGACGGACATGAAGGAGACAGATAAAAACTCTATATTTGCTGCTACTACATATTTTTTATATTTCTACCCCAGCTGATGCGCGATGCTTTCGTGGCTTAGATTTATCCGTTATACTACATAGTATAAAGTATATTAAGATATTTTTTCACATTTGCAAGAATTAATGCTGCAAATGTTATTATTTTTTACAAATGTGAAGTAATCAATAAAAAAAGAATCATAGGTCACAACATAAGTTCTAGGAATCTGGGTATTTTTTTAATGTCTCGTATATGTAACGCCATGATTCTAGTTTATATTAAACAACTAAGTTTCTATATTCATTTTAAATCTAGTTATTTAAATACTGACATGTAAATCACTTCAATCACTTTTCCTCTATAATAAGGTAGACCAAAACGTAGATTACAGTAAACACTTAAACATTTGATCAATATTAAAAAATTTAGACGATTATAAACATATAGATTTACATACATTATATTTACATATTAGCGGCTGCGTCGCATCGGCAGACACAACGCCAAGTCAAACGCAAAATCAAGTACACTCAACATCAAGTACACTGAGCATCGTCTTACCATCAACGCTTACCCTGTAAACTCGGAGTATGGGAAATTCCCATATGCACAAAACAAAATCACTGAAAAAAACAAAAATATCGTAACTAAGAGTAAGGGTAATGAGTAAACGTTTGATAAAATGATGGTTAAAATATTACGAGCTTGCTAGAATTCGAACCTGGAATAGCCTGCTCCGTAGTCAGACGCATTATCCATTGCGCCACAAGTCCTGTCTTTATGCCGAAACATGTTACCGCAGCTGTATACAAACAGTGCTAAATTTCGTTGACATAGGCAGATAACTTTTTTGACAAGTTTACGAAACGACCCCAAAACCCTTATTTCAGTCTTTTTGTGTGACTCGGCGTTGTTCGTTACGAAACATATATAGATAAGGATAATCTAAGGACTCACGCCTTTCAGGGAAAAAAGAATTTTCAATTCGGTGCATCCATTCGAAAGTTTTATTGGGATACAGGCACGCACACATAAATAAATAAACATTTAGAATTTTATTAATAGTATAGATTACGTGTTCTATATTGAACATTTAATGTCCTAACTGCTCAAAATCCCAATCTCCAATTTTTTTCTATAATTCATTATATTTAAAATACATTTCAAAAGGTTAAACAGATAATTAGATAATTTTAACTCTACTTATTACCCACTCTGTATATACCTGGCTTGTCCAAAATATTTATTTCTATCAAAACATGATATCTTCGTGTCTCGCCCTTTCGACGACTCAAAATCAAGCAATTTCTGGCGTTAGTAATTTTTCTCTGGATATAAGTAGATTAATTATGTGATATTTATATACAACTCAGTAGAAACAGTATTTAAAAACACGAAGTCCAAACTGATTAGTTTAGTATGTATAAAAGCCGATTGTCTTGAAAATCATGAAAATATTCAAAAATCCGATTGTGATAAAAATACTGTTTAAAACATTCGTAGAAATTAGTAAATGTATCATATATATTCAGATTTATGAGTAAATATACTGTTTATAGATTGAAATCCCATTCAATTCACAGTCTAACAACACTTACTATAACTTATATAAGGTTCGCAAAGACTTGTGGCGTAGCGAATGTAAGTAGTGAGTATTCATTGTTAATTCTGGTGATAGTTTTCTGAAAGCTGAAGGTTAAATCCTCAGCACAAGAGTTTCCAAGAATACAATAAAAAATTTCTAAAGACTTCCACCTTGTCATGGCTGACGGAACAGTGTATGATATCTTGTGGATTAAATAAACAATTCTATTCGATATTTTCGTATACATGGTGGAACGATACAATTGTCGCTCTATAAAAAAAACGACATGATTTCATTTCCATTTGATGAAAACCGGTTTTCTTTTGTGTTGTGTACAAATTACAGGAGCGATATTAGCCTTCTATCATCTCTGAAAATGACACAATGTTCAACAAGCGAGATCGTACATGCTCTCTACCGATCCAAGTTATGACAAAAAGACTATTGCAAGCACCCTCAAAATGCAAATCTGGATAGTTCCACGCTTGAGGGCACAGCTCAACGAAGTTTCCGGTCACGGTTATGGTCTTTGGTGAGGTTTCAAGTGAGAGCCACATCATGCTACATCACATCTTCGAAGTCGGCTTAAAAGTCAACACCAAAGTGTACCTGGGTGTGCTGAAGAGTGTAGTGATCCCCTGGTGCAATTCGATGGCAGACGCCTGGGTGTCGCACAAGGACTCGGCGCCGATCCACGTCCAAAGAGACCCAAGATTGACTTCAGAAAGAGTGCTATGACTTTGTATCCTTCTCTCCCTGGTCCCCTCCTCCCAAGACCTGAACCCACTGGACTACGTAATGAAGTTACTTGAATTGATATTTTTCAATATAAATTTTAAAATAAAGCTGTAGTGTTGTTTTATTTAGAGCGACAAATTTATCGTTCAACCCTGTGCATTCCCTAGTTCAATATAAAGATTCTCTAGTTCAACAAAATGCACTTGGAGAAGATCGTGGATTACATCCACCGAAACATTATGACAAGAGAATAGTAATCTTGATAATCCAAATAGTACAAAAGTCAATCTATATAATTATAAAACTCAAATGACCTTGTAACGGGTGTTGTAACCCAACATTCGGTTTACGACTTCCGGTTGCGGAGCTTACATAAACAAATAATCAACGCGACAATAAAACGTATAGTTTCACTGTGTACGTTTTCAGCGCTCCAATTGTTGTTTTTTTTGTGTGTTTAAGTCATCCAAATAAACAATTGTTAATACTTTCTGCATTTTTTACATCGTTCATTTCCGTATTACGTTTAAGTTATTTTAACGTAATTTTCTTACAAATAAATTTACTTTAATCCGTTGACAACTATGCGAGCATTTTACAACGGCGAGGTACCCACTGCCTTCCCTTTTTTTTTTATCTATTCTCCATTTTTTAATACACCTTTCTTTTAAAAAATTCATACATTATCTTGTACTCTACCAACATAAATAAATAACTCCAAAAATATGTTTGCTCTTAATTTGCGTTACAAATAAATAATCAACGCGACAATAAAATGTATTGTTTTACTGTGTACGTTTTCAGCATGCCAATTGTTTTTTTTTTCGGACTTAAATTAAAAGATATATAAAAATTTGAATTTAACTTTAAGTATTATGGTATGTGTTCAGTGCACATTTACCTATAAGTATGGCAAACCACTTGTAATTCAATGACTGTCAGTTTTTTTTTTCAAAAGTAAACAATTATAAACAGAACGACTCATAGAAATCTATCTATATTCTGTTTTCATTTTAATATACTTTCATAGAAATGTTTCTGTTATGTCACAAAAAACTATTTTCTTTACGTCACAAGTGTCACGCTCATACATGAATTCCATAGCTGATATAACATACTGACCCAACGGGTCACGGATAGTCTAGTAAATATTAAAAATATCTATCTGCAATTGAGATAACCGATCAAATCAATATGTGAGTGAATTAAATATCAATAATAACGTTGCTTTTTGCTTCTGGTCAAACGCAGATTCTTTGATCTTTGTTTTTCAATAACTAAATTAAAGATGAAAGACTCCTACGATGTAATTTTCTGGAGTAGGCAGTCTTTTCTAATGTTTTAGAATAAAAAAGTGAACACGTGGCATGTCTATTTCTGGAATGAATCTTGAACTTCAAAAGATCGGATATTAAATTAAGCAGCACAAGACGAAAACGAAAGCGAACATATTCTAAGTCCGTGTTAACATTCCAAAGACGAGTAAAATATAATTACTGAAAACTGCGTATCTTTAAAAGAATAGCTCTTAATACGTTATTGAACAAAAGAATAATTACACATTCCCGTTTTCATTTGTAGTGTCATATATTGAACGTGAATGGAGGAGTTAGAAAATTAATTAAAAGTAACAATGAAATATTCTAACTTAAATATAAATGTCATTACATAAACGAAATAAGTACATATTAAATCGTTCCAGGCTCAAATTAAATGCTACCAATTAAATTATTAATAAAATTTTAAATCTTTTTTAAAATCAAACAATATTCGGCACGAATAAATTTCAGTTTATGCTAGACTTGTACACCAAATTTCACAGCTTAATACAATGAGTTTTAGATCAAATTACCTTTTCCAGTTAAGGAATAGTCTGAGGATTGTTTTGATAGATACATTCTTTTAGATAACTCTTGCGATCAAAATCTGGAAAATTTTATGCTCGGCGTGTGTAACCAATTCGGGATCGCATCTCCTACTGATGAGACAATCAATAAAGAGCCCCGAACTTTTCAAGGTATCAATTCATTGGCTGTTTTGTGTTATGAAATATACAGTTTTTTTTCTATTATATAATAATGAAACTCGAAATTAAACCAATGTTTACAATCTACCTCGGTTACAAAGGTATGTCGCACCTTTCTGCTGTTTGTTTTTTCATGATTCTACGTATTTAATCATTAATATATTTATCCTATACATAATTCTAATGTATTTTTTAATCAACGTAGATAGTGTTAAGCACCTCTCATGATCATAGTCACTAGCATAAAAACGCTGCCTAAATGAGCGAGTATCAATTGTATTTCTTGTTGTTATGTCCTCGAATATACATCTAATATATAAAGAAGAGTTATGTGTATGTATGATTATTTGCCAAAAGCTAAAAGGCGACAAAACAAATACCCACATATTGTATTTTCTTCATCGAAAAAATTATTTTCTTGATTAGAAATCATCATTTTTTACCGAAAACTGGTGCAAATTACGTCCGGTAGTTTGCAAGGTCGGAAGAGAGGATCCGTTCCGAATGGAGTTAGATATCGGTTTCGAGTCATCTCAACAGGTCTTTAGTTCTCTCTGACCTGGAGATTGTTTTGGAATGTATTGCTCTACAATGCCATACAACACTTTTAGTGGATTCACTCGGGTATCCCCGTTGAGTAGATGGGGGGGTATAGCAGAAGAACGCCTGAACACGCTTTCTTCGAATGCCGCGAAGTCCGGCGGTACTGTGGGTGGGTATATCGTCATGGGACAGAGAGAGACGAATGGTGTTCTCGCAATCTTAGCCATAGTGCAAATGGTGGAGGGGGTGTCGCGTATGAGATATAACCAAAGGTAGAATCTTTTGTTGATCAGGATCCGATCGCATTCTTCAAGCACCAATTGAGAGTTAAGATCGGATTTGATATAACGAGATCACATTACAAGCTTGTGTTTACGAAAAGGAGTGCAGTATGAGTACGTGTTTTTTGCATGGGAATGGCGCACGCGGTTCCTGGCCCTGTCGGACCGCAACCCTTCGGGTAAAATTTTAGTCTCTTAGTCGAATGAATAAATCCCCTGCCTATAAGAAGCCTCCGAGATGCAAACTCCTCATTTTAATTTTTTTAGCTTTTTCTATTTGCCCTTAGTCACTCCAAAATTATATTCTCCTTGGAAGGCCATCACTCGGCCTTTAAACTCCTTCACCTCATTTTTTCTTTCCATTTTGAAATTTCACCCCCTTTTAGACATTGGCTTGCTTGCGTTTTGGTCCCAAGCAAACTGAAAACCAGTGAGCAGCCTATTATTTAGAATAAGTTGGGAGGATATTGGTAACCATTTTTATCCTTACTTTTTCCCAACTAATGAAATATTGTATGTAAATGTAATTTATTTTCAGTAATTTTTTTAAAACAATCTGGAAACTTTATGTAGGACGGCCTCTGGAATAAATGTGGTATTATGGTGATTGGTGATTCTAACAAGGAATAACCCATTTTCTCACACTTTCGAATGGTTTTGTGTCTAATTTGTTTAAAATGTAAGTATTTGATATTTGTTGCAAATAAATAGTTCAATGTGTTGTATCTGTTCTTTGCAACATCACCGCCATTTGACGGCGGATGTTTTAATGTAATTATCTCACTTTCAAATGCTATAAATATTTATAAAGTGATATGTTTTTTTATTAAAAGTAATTGTGTTAATAATTACAATAAAAGTACTATAGATGAACTTATTGCATATATACAATGGCAGTTGTTAATATCATATAAATGCATATTGCATAATATTAATTTATTAGAAACTATTAAAATTGTGCATATGCAAATGAGCTATATCAAGTTTTTTTCTGAGAGTTTTAGAATGCGTATATAACTATCTTTTATTATGTAAAAGGAACTTTGTGTGTGTGTGTAACTTCGTCTCCTATGGACTCGAAAACGGCTGAACCTATTTTTATGTGCGTTGCAGTGTTCTTAGATAGGTATTGTACTAGAATGTTTTCGATAAGTATCGATAGTCGAAATAACCTTATTAAAAAAGCAGCAGGCGATTTTGACCAAAGTTAACACCTTACACAACCTAACATCACAAGTGCATTTGAGAAGTTTTATTACCGTACAAGCCGAAAAGCCCGACATATAAAAATCAATAGTGGGTCCTTTGATATGACAGGGACGCGTTCGAAATATTTTTTGTTCTGTTTTAAGCACAACTGTAGCATGATGCTTGACTTTTTCATTTTAAACTTAAATTGAAGCTATTATCACCGCGCAAGCAGTACGGACGGGTATAAAAAGAACTAACAATAGGTTTTTGATGAGATAGTATCGGGTTCGAAATTAATGTTTATGTTTAGAATACAATTGAAGCATAATACTTGACTTTCGCATTTTCAATTTGTATTACAGGCATTGAATATTAAGATATTTTAATAAATTCGACCGTAGGTTCTCTACAGTGCAATGTAGACTACAATTTTTTGTGAACTAAGTCATTGCGGAATGGCATATCAATCTTCCTCCCGGTGCACCGCAATGGGTCCCCTACTAGAGCAGGCAATCAATCGATTTGATGGGAAAATTAGCTATTTCACACATTTCGCTGACAGTAAAAATATGAGAGTGTGAAACATTCGTTGGTCATCATTCAATCCCGGGCAACATCGGGTCTCCCTGCTAGTACGAAATAATGCAATGTTTTCATTTGTAAACCATAAAAAATTCATAGCAACATATAAACATACAAACTCATGAGAAATATAATATAGGATATATACATATATACACATATATATATGGTGTGCCTTTAAGCAGCATAGTTTCACTTTTAAAAATCTCATAGTAAAAACACCTCCTACGCAACCCTTAAAACCTTAGAACGAATCTGTGTTGTTTATGAATTTAAATCTTTTTAAATGCAACTTCCGTAATCTACATACACTGCTGATCAAAAATTTATGACCACTTAAAAATCTTTAAAAAAAACAAACTTTTTTGTTTAAGGATACATTTTAAACTCTTCCGACTTAAGGTTACCAATACCACAAACTAAAAGGTTATGGAAACAAAAAGGCACATTCCAAAGATTTTATTTAAAAAAAAAAATGCATTTTTATTAAATAAAACTTTTTATCCATGATCAAAATTATAAGACCAAGGGTATAAATTAAAATAAAATAGATTTATTGTAATTCTAATGTTTTTAGTTCAGTTAGAGATTAGCAGTCACTGTGTAAAGGTGTTACCATGCCTAAAGCAAGAAAACTAACCGAAGTTGAGCGCTCTCAAATTCTAGGATTCCATAAGCAAGGTTTGTCACGGCGAGCGATATCTGCTAAAGTAAATCGCAGTAAAACTGTTATTTGCAACTTTCTAAAGAACACTGAAAATTATGAAAAAGCAAAGTGCTTTGGTAGGCCCCCCCTCACCCAACAAAAAAAAATTCTCCTGCATTGAGTAGGAGAATCAGACAGGTTGTTATGAATAACCGAGGACTTTCTTCTAGTCAAATTAAGGCGGTTGCAGATGCTGATTCCAGTCCAATAACCATCAGATGACACTTACAATAAAAAGGCATGGTAAATAAAAAGCGTAAACAAATTCCTCGATTGCTTCAACGTCACAAAGTGAACCGCTTAAGATTTGGTCGTGAATACCAAACCTGGGACGTTGAGAAGTGGGAGAAAATCCTGTTTTCTGATGAGAAAAATTCAATTTAGATGGTCATACATACATACACTTTTATATATATATGCATATATATATATATATATATATATATATATATATATATATATATGCATATATATATATATATATATATATATATATATATATATATATATATATATATATAAAGTTTTTATTTCGGTTTCGATTCAAGTTAATGCACCCAAGTCTTTTTGTTATATTGTTTTTATTTTTTTAATCGCAACTTATATAATATATAAAATCGATAGAACATTAACTCTATAATAATATATACGAAATCTGCAAGAATTAAAATATCATAATTAAGCGTACTTTACGACCGAGCTTTGCCGGGTATTCATGCTAGATTAGATAAATACTTTTGCAATCTTAACAAAAGGGCTACAATAATATCAGAGCGTCTCGATCTACACTGAACGTCTACAGAATGGCAACATCAATATATTACATATGACTGAGTCTCCTGTGCAATTTCCACAGGTCCCGCTATTATTATATTAAAGCTAATATCCCAACGCCTCAACATAGAGCTTATAATTTCTCGCTCTCATTACCAACATAACTAGCAACTCTCTGATTTAAGACAAATCCAGCTTAATAACAGTGAAATAATGCATTCCAAAACCAATTGTAAAACATTATTTTAACTTGTACCATCTACTCCAAACTCAAAACTCTTCAATTAATAGTGTTGCATGTGAAATCTGTAATAAAATTTTCAAATTCTGAACATAACAATTTATTTTGATGCTATATCTGACATCACGAAATATAAATTGTTAACATCTCATCTAGAACAGCGTAGAAATATTTTACCAGCGTCTAACTAAAGCGCCCGTTTCATAGCTACATTTATAAATTCTCTTCTTTTCTCTAACATTTTTGTTTATGTTCTTTTTCGCTAGAGGTTAATAAAACTTCCAAGAATATATGTGTGTGTGTGTGTGTGTGTGTGTGTGTGTGTGTGTGTGTGTGTGTGTGTGTGTGTGTGTGTGTGAGAGAGAGAGATTACTGCTTCAAAGATAATAAAAAATAAATAAATAAAATATTATATACGTCCAAATAAATTATGGGCGACTTCCGATGTAAATAAAAACGAGCTTCGAGGGTAAGCCGCTATTTAACCGTACATATCGTTAAAAAATCAACAAGAAATCTAAATTTATAAACGATAAAAATAAACAGTAAAATCATCTAAAAGTTCATTGCGTAACGGTTAAATGCACCGGACTGTAATACACATGGTCTGGAGTTCGATTCCTAGAAAGAGTCAAGCTACGCTGACGAGAGGTAGTTACCTTAAAACATGCATGTACGTAGATTATTGTTTTAATGAAATAATAAATAAATAAAACGGTATATACGTTCAAATAAGTTATGAGTGACTTTCTAAGTAAATAAAAATGAGCTTCGAGGCGAAGCCGCTATTAACTGTATTTATCGTTAAAAAAATCAACAAGACATATATATATATAGAGAGAGAGAGAGAGAGAGCGAGAGAGAGCAAGATATTTGTCCAAGACAGAAAACCTTCAGTTGGGAGGTTTATGCATTTATTCCCGTTATTTATTATCGCGAAAGAATAATATTGTTTTGCTGTTGGTGCGTCAGTCAAGAACGCTTAGATTAATACTACAATAACAACCAATTTACTCTCATAAATTTCCCAAGGTAATAGATCTGGCCTCTGGCCGACTATCTGCACAGTTGACGTTAATAACTAAGGTGAATAGGAGTTATTTTCCTTCTGTTCTTTTCCCTTGAACTCATCATTTGTTTTTCTCTCTTTTTCTAAGTTCTGAAAGTTACCCCCTTTTCGAATCTCTGAAACGTCATACTTTTTCTTATGCAATGAATTAAACCTGAAAAGTACATGAAGCCACTCTAACCTTACTGATTCTCTAAGCGTCGGCATAACAACGTTTTTCTCTCTCGAGGGTGGTTTTCTGGGAACCATATTCTCCAAGTTAATCCCTTTTCTTGTCCGATTTTATGTCGCTAAAATCCGCTGAGCAGAACGCACCATTAGATGCATACATATCGATCTTTTGTTCAAGGATTTCTTTCTTTAATCGACTTTGATTTTGTTCGACTTATTTCTAACTTATTACAAGAGTCGTTGGCAAGTCTTACAACTACGAAAACCCACATACACATAAATACAACAATGGCAGGGAAGGAAAAGATCGTATGCACAGCAAAATATAAAGATAGCATTTATTTGGACGAAATGAATACATGACTTTTCAGAAGAGTTCATGATTCGGTGAGTCGACAGAAAAAAATGGTGTGATGGTTATTTTTGTTTAAGTGTCCTCTTGTGTTTTCACTGGGAGCTGTTGCTTTATATCATGCTCTAAGAATTTAGGCAACCAGAAGAATTTGCTTTAAATGATCATGATCATCATGATGATGATCGGCTTGAGCCACAGTTATTTTTTTATTTAATTAGAAATTAGCTACGATAGTTACTGCGACGATGGTAGATAGAATCAGAGTACAAAGCTGCTACTGTGACTGCTGACTGCCGTCGTGGTAGTAAAAATACTATTCCGTTCAGCATATTCAGTGTCCAAAAAATGTAAATAAATTGGCATAACCTTTGGGAGCGAGTCCTGAGTGAGAAAAACTTGCCCTTTTCATTCTATTTTACCATTTGCAACTGATACGACGTTTTGATCAAAGCTGATTTATAAGTTTGAGTGACGATATGCGTTGAAAGAAGGGAACTTGTTTTGCTTCCGGCGCACGATTTAAGTTGTTCAGGAATAAAACGTCCAATTTTATTAGGAGTTGCGTGTATAAAATAAAGTCGCCACGGCAAACAAATATCAGATTAACATCCGGTTTACAACAAAAATGACTTGCCCTGAGGCTAATATTTATAAATTTGAGGTGATTTAAAATGACCAGGGGATGTCAATCTATTACGTATAGGTTAATTTTCTATTGCATTTGTTTAATACACATATTGCATGAAGTATTCTAGACACGGCGACATGGAAACGTTGATAACTTCTTTTTCAGATTCCAGGTCTGTTAGTGCAGACATCTATGGTCATAGCTCTCCAAGCCCTCTGCATTCTATTTTTCTGATGAGATATATAGTTCTGTTTCCAGTCACCATGTCGAGACTTTGTTGTCTTTCTCTGCTTTTTTATCCAGCGATTTTTCCGATCCGTTCGCCCGCATTTAATGGCTGAAGGACGTTAACTGTCTGACGTGGACAATATTGAGTAATGATGTGCTGTACTCTTCCTTACGCATGACTTCTTTGTTTGTCCATGAGATTCGTAAAATTCTCCTTAAAAATAATAACTAAAAATGCAAACCAACTATTCATATGATCAATCATTTTTTTTTTTACGTTTATGATAGAGCATCAGATCCTTACGTAAAATTCGAACCAAAGAAGGCGAACTATTAAAAGGTCGGTAATTAACCTTGGATTGATCAAATCATATGTGAAGGAAAGTAGCGAGTTGCTACAATGAACGAAAACGTGACCTTGACCTTTTGATCTTGATCTTATGTCAGACCATGACCGATATATTTTACTAAGTTTAGTGACAATTGGTCAAGATATGTGAACTCTTGGTTGTTCATAAACAAGCAAATAAATGATGTGGCTAATTGGACCGAAATATTACCTATGGTTTGGTGTGTATTGAGGAGTAATAAATACATATAAACACTACAAACGCTTTGTATGTATAAACACTATATATATATATATATATATATATATATATATATATATATATATAAACACTTAATATATTAGGTGAGTACTTCTGACGTATTGACATATACGTGAAATTGCTATTAACGGTATCGTTTCCGGAAACAGTGTTACAAGAAACGGTAGAAGATCTCAAAGAAAACTTTGATACATAAAATATATTCTGGGTGAATAGGCTTTCATTACACAACTTAGAACATTATATTCTCTAATTGTTTTTTTAATAATACTGACATACTTAAAATATCGTTTGCTGTAATTGTTTTTGTTTTGTTTTGTTTTGTTTTGCAATAACACTATTAACGTGTTTTGAGAAATTTAATTAAAATAAAGCAAAGAAAACTCTTTCGTTGGTGTAAATGTTTAGGTGGCACGGATGTCATCTTCTGCTAAATTGTAATTCATATCGATCTTATTTCAATCACTTTATCGATCGTTTCCCGCAATGAAAATGACGCGCAAACGCTATTACACTGATTAAAAAAAAACACAAATCAAAAGAATTGAAAATAATATACATGGAAACATTCATTATCTAAAAAGACAATGCGCGTTCAAAGCTGCAGTATATCATCATGATGAAATGATGATGGTGGTGGTGATGATAATTGCTTCAACAATGCAGCGATCAAAAACAATTGTCAAATTACAAAATCTTACAAACTGAAATTAAACACGAAAATCATCATCAACTCTAATGATTATAGGCGCCTTTGCTTTTATCGATGAAAACTGAAGAGTTTGACATTTCGTTTATGTCATATCTATCAATCTAAGATTGAAAATGCGTGTTCAAGCAAAATATAAAAGTAAAAGAAAAAGTACTCGGAACAAGAAGTATTAACGCTATAACCCAAAAGATATGAAAGAGACTGTATTTTATAATGATAAAAACATATAAAAGAAAAGAATCTACGCAGGAGCGGAAACATTACGGAGCATAACAGTAGCTGCTGGTTGATTTCGAATAAAGCTTTAGAACATTAGAATACCAAAAATGAAACTTGTAATTCAAGCAAAGACTGATTTAAAAGCCTTGGGCCTGACTTTTAGTGGTTCTCGTAGGAGGCAGGAACCTTTATGATGTTAATTAAGGCATTGTACCAACCAACATCAATCAGGATGGGAATAATGCCATGCTTCACCAGGTACTGCTGAGCGACCGCGTAACTATCAACAACTAAATTTGGTGACTGCTGAAACAAAGGACTACTTGCTTGATACCAAGGTATTTTGTTATATGTATATAGATATACATATAACTTACTTCATATAAATTGTGTATATATATATATATCAAGATGGAGTATATATATATATGTGTTTATATACATATATATGTTTATATATATATATATATGTATATATATATATATATATATAACAAAGACCAACTAGTAGGAAGACCCAATGTTATCCGGGATCGAATAATGATCAACGAATGTTTGACGTTCTCATATTTTTATTGTCATCGACATCAGTAAAATTGCTCATATTTTCAATCAAATCGATTGATTGCCTGCTCTAGTTAGGGACCCATCGGGGTGCATCGGGGAGGAGGCTTCACGTGCCTCCTCGCAGTGACTTAGTCTACAATAGATTGTAGACTACAATGCTCTGTAGATAACTTACAGTTTATTTTATAACATTATTTTCTATATATAATGGTTTGAATTAAAATTTAAAATGCAAAAGTCAAGCTCATGCTTCAATTATGCTCAAACAGAAACATTCATTTCAAACACTTCTCTGTCATATCAAAGAAACTACTGTTGATTCAATTTGTCTGGCCTTTCTGCTTGTGCAGTGATAATAGTTTGAATTTGATTTTAAAATTAAAAAGTCAAGTTTCATAGGGGAATTGTGCTTTAAACAGAAACAATTATATCGAGCGCGTCTCTTTCATATCAAAGAACTTACTGTTGATTTTGTATATCGGGCTTTTCGGCTTGTGTGGCAATAAAACTTCAGAAATGCACTTGTAATTCTAGGTTGTGTAAAGTTACAACATTTGTCAAAACCATATGTTCCTTTTGTCATCGGATTATTCAATATGCTTTATTATCGATATTTATCAAAGACATTTCGATACAAACCCTATCTAAGAACATTCCCAGACACATAAAGTACCTTCATCTGAAATTTCATAAATATCAGCTCAGCCGTTGTCGAGTCCATACGGAACGAACTTACACACACAAACAGATATGCACACACACACACACAGATAAAGTGGCATTAATATAATAGTAGAAATATAGCGACAAAAATACTTCAAGCATATGTAGAATTCTATATCTGCTAAGCCACATTTCTATATGCAACGTCTAGAAAAAAATCACACTCTTTCACTTTGTCCTAAGCCATCAGGAATGCATGGGCTGTTAAAACTATTTAATGTAATTTTTATCGACCAGACGAGGTGGAAAAAAATTCGAACCCTCATCAAGTGACCAGGAGGGTACATCAGAAGGGAAAAACCTGCCCGCTTACTTTTAATATGTCTGAAACCACACATCTTTTTAGTCACAGTTACAATCATCGTTACAAATTAACACGCTGTTGTCCACCTTACAAACTTATTAACCTTCATCTTCTAGTGGCATGCGGGCGTTCATAAAAATAAGAAAATCAGATGTAATAATCAATTTCACCTAACGGCAGGATCGTCAAACGTGAAACTGAACGTTTAGCTACAACCCAGCCAGCCTGAATGATCGGCCCATCATCGGCCCATTACAGTGTTTGTCGGCTGATCGTCGGTTTTGTAATGGGCCGATGATGGGCCGATCATTCAGGCTGGCTGGGAAGCACCAAGAAACGAGGAACATTTTGTAGGAAAAAATTATTATTTTGGCGCCAGTGTACCTTCTGTACCTTATTAAGTTCAGCCAAACTGATATCTACCCATATTTGAATAATAAATTTATTAGACATAATTTTAAGATATTTAAAAAAAAAAAAAAAAGAATGAAAAAATGTGGGTTTTATTCAAGTTCAATAAATTAGATCAGTGAAAATATATTTATTTGAAGTAAATCTAATAGACATATTAGGTAATCATTGAAATCAATATAATACAAAGGATTATACTAAAAATGTATAAAACGCGTATAAAATAATTAGTCTATATTGAAATTGTTTTAAAATATAAAGGTTTGAATAGATAATATAATCAAGAAATTATTTTAAAAAATGAATTAATTAAATTAATAAAATAAAACTACTGAAATAGAAAATAATAGTATTTAATTAATACACGTGAACTGATAAAATCTCAGGGATAGAATTAGGTTATGTAGGGGGGGCAATGCAGTATATTTTGTAAAGTAAGTAGCTTCCCCTTATAGGAGAAAATAAATAAATGTATCGGAAAGAATTAAGTAATGTCTCATATTAATGAAAATAAATTAATTAATCCTTATTAAAAGCCTATAATAGAAGTCTGTTTAAACGTATAAATCTATTTAATAGAAATATTTATTCATATAATATACAAGGTTATACTAGAGTAAAGTTAAAATCTAACTATATAACTAAATTATCGTAGAAATGCAATACATTTATAATTAGTTTCGTATAAAATAAACCTAAAATCATGCAGTCTGGATTTTACCGTTATCAATATTATCTACGAAAATATATATAAACTTTAATTATATAATTATATATAATAAATTATTACAATATTAAATAAGATATTTAATGTTAATTATAAAAATATAACTGCAATTTATTAATAAGTAGATTTGTCGTTGTTGAATCTAAGTTAAAATTTAAAGATGGAGTAGATAAAAGAAAACAAAACTGCAATTTTTGTAATTATGCTCATGTCCCTTAATTTCTTTTAAGGTTAGGACAGAATTAATTTAAAAAATGGACATAATAATTTCTTTTTTTCCTTTTTTCCCCATTGTATTAGTATAAACAGTGAATAAGACAGAGCTAATACTTCGAATAAGTTTTCTTCAATGTAATATGTAAAGTAGATGACTTCTATAATGTAGATTTACTTTGAATAAATAGGATATATAGAAATAACAATGGAATAAGTAAGTATAAATGCCCATGTTATGTACGAAAATTAATTTTTGAAACTGTACTTTTATATCGATTAATAAAATCGTTAACAAACAAAGAAATAAAACTGCAGAAAGAAATACGGTTTTATTATAATATATATATATATATATATATATATATATATATATATATATATATATACATACAAAAGTACCCGTCGTTGACTGGGTTCAAAAGCAGCCTACATAAAATAGACTCTGATTTATTAAAGTATGATAGGTTGTGAAAAGGAAGGGTTGTAAAGAGATAGCTTCAAATTCGGGGGCATCAAAACCAAAGCAAAATATGATGAAAGTAAAAATAAAATAGATAAATCCCATAATTTATTATACCATACCTGTTCATACTGAAACACTTATTACAATATTCTGTGAATCTATATTAAAAAAACCTTTTTAAACTGTGTGACATATTTCCATTCTATGGGGGTCAGGCGCGAACGAACCCTCCATAATTTTATTATACCATATTTCTCCAAACTGAAACATAATTATCAAAGTATACTTACGCAGATAGATATGAAAAGTCTTTATTAAAGTTTGTGCCTATTTCCATTCTATGGAGGTCAGGCGCGAACGCAGACCCCACAATTTTATTATACCATCCCTATTTAAGTCAAAACTTACTTATCAAAGTATTCTTATGTACATCTATATAAAAACACTTGTAAACATATAGCTCTCCATTATTATCCGTTACCATCTGAGCTAAGTCCATATGCATGTCAATACAAAAAAAACGTAACCCTTATCCCTGAGTGGCTTCCGGGCCTTGATAAATGGTTATCACTGTGTAAAAAAAAGTATAAATGCATATTTACGCATTACGTAAAGCTTGAACATTACGTCGAACTACATCTGCTGTCGCATTATTTTTATTTTTTCCCTCTTAGTAGCTGTTTTTCCAGTTAAAAATATAAACGAATTTTGTTCCAAATGTGTAAATACTTCATATATCACATTTAAAGTATGTAAACCAAAAGATGAGAAAGTAACCGTAATGATCATTCTGAGATATAGATAAACATTTACTCTAAATGCAATTCCTAATGGTATGCATTTGTAAACCATGTAGAAAATATGCTCGAATAGAATTGTGCTTAATAGTGAATATAAATCAATCATCCAACAACAAAATAGAGAAAAACGAAAACTTTTTAAAAATCTGTATAAACTTAAATAACGTATGCACAGTCATAAGTGTGTGTGTAAAAATGTATAGCCGATCATGTGTGTGTAAAATGTGATAATGTATGTCCGATCATAAGGATGTGTGAAAAGTGATAACGTATGCACGATCATAAGGATGTGTGAAAAGTGATATCGTACGCGCAGTCATAAGTATGTGTGAAAGGTGATAATGTATGCACGATCATAATGACGTGTGAAAAGTGATAATGTACGCGCAGTCATAAGTATGTGTGAAAGGTGATAATGTATACACGATCATAATGACGTGTGAAAAGTGATAATGTATGCGGAGTAATAAGTGTGTGTGAAAGGTGATAATGTATGCACGATCATAAGCATGTATGAAAAGTGATAATGTATGCGATGTCATAACTGTGGGTAAAAGGTGATAATGTATGCCTGATCATAAGTATGTCTGAAAAGTGATAATGTGTGCTCAGTCATAAGTATGTCTGAAAGTGATAATGTATGCGCAGTCATAAGTGTGTGTGAAAGGTGATAACGGATGCACGATCATAAGTGTCTGAAATGTTATAATGTATGCACGATCATAAGTATGTGTTTAAGGTGATAACGTATGCACAGTCATAAGCATGTGTTTAAGGTGATAACGTATGCACAGTCATAAGTGCGTGTCAAAAGCGATAATGTATGCACGATCATGTGTCTGTGAAAAGTGATAATGTATCCGCAGTCATAAGTGTGTGTGAAATGTGATAATGTATGCCCGATCATAATTATGTGTGAAAACTGATAATGTATGCTGAGTAATAAGTGTGTTTGAAAGGTGATAATGTATGCACGATCATAAGTATGTCTGAAAAGTGATAATATATATATATATATATATATATATATATATATATATATATATATATATATAATATAAAGCTGAACGTCTGTGGATGTGTGTGTGTGTGTGTCTGGTCACAAATAGGCTCCTATATGGTTGAATATTTTAAAAAGCTGATTACATATAATGATAGAAGATGTATCGAGGATCAAGAATGGGTCTATTTGATAAATTCACCTCATAAATTCATATTCTTATTAAAGTGAAAGCCAAAAAAAGTCGTAATTTTAGACAATTCTCGACACAAATTTTGCATAACTCTGATTTTCCTTCTCCACTTGCACGTGGCACTCTTTCGAAAATAGATAAATAGATAAATAATAAAACATAAGAACGTTACTTGTTATCGTGTCAAAAGAATGAAAAAAATCCTGCTCACGTGATTACGTGTATTTTTAAAAACATTTACATAACCTTTTTATTTTTATTTATATATCTGTTTAAGCTTTTTTGTCAGTGTACTAGAAGAACTTTCTGTGTGTTCTTTACATTACAATAGTACAACCCTGAATCCGACGAACTGTACTGTAAAACTGAAAAGAAAGCTGTTCTGTTTGAAAAGGGCCCCATTTTCTTCTTATTCATATTTATATCGATTCTTTGCTTTAAAAAACTAAAGTAATTACGTGTTTACTTTTTTAATATCCCATTTTGCTGTTTCGGATTATTTTACTAAAGTAAGTAAAGCTTCATTATTTTTCAAAACTGTTTTTGTTTCTTTGTTTTTCGGTATTTCGTCGATATTATTTAGTAAGAGTGTTTAGCAGAAAAGCCAACAAACAACTACCCGAAAAAATAAATATACAAGAAATATATGTTACCATAGTCAATAAAAATTCAGTTCATGTTTTTTTTGTTTTGAAATAGTTTTTAATGCTCTTTACTTGAAATAATTTCAGCGAACCGAAATTAAAACAAAATTGAGGCAATAACTACTTAAATTAATTTTTATATGAACTACACATGCCATAATCGAATATTCCTCAAGCAAAAATGACGGAAAATATTAAAATATGTTTATAAATATTCCTTATGTTGACGGAACTCTCTTAAATTGTTAACATAGAATGATCAGGTGCCCCTCCTTCAAATTTAAAACGGGGCTCTCCATTTCAAAGTCGCTGCCATTTTGATTTATTTAAACCGGTTCGTGAATTAAAAAGAAATTTTTACAAACTACTTAAAAATACAAACCAATGAACTTTTCTACCATAAAAGTAACTTTTATTGACTATGGTAACATTTATTTCTTGTATATTAATATTATTATATATATATATAACATTTTCTCTTTGTAATGTTTTGAGTATTAAAATCTATCTCTTTACAACCCCTTCTTTTTCATAACTTTTCATACTTTCATCAGTCACAGTCCATTTTCTGTAGGCTGTTTTTGAACCCAGTCAACGACGGTACTTCTGCTAGTATATATATATATATATATATATATATATATATATATATATACATAGTTAGTACAATATCTGAAATAAAATGTCAAATAATTATTAATTACAAAATTAAATAATAGTATTTTGTAATCCTTCAGTGACTCACAGAGTTCTTGGCCACCTTGTACTTTCTTTGATTAAAACCTATAGACAAACAACCTTAAAAAAACAAGCGTTTATTAACTTAACTTTAGTATAATAATAGGTTTATCGACTATTTTATAGCTTCTCTTTAACTAGGTTATTGTTAAGCAGCGATGTCGTTCGCTACTTCAAGGAAAAGGCTACTTATCACAAAACGAAGCTAATGGACAGTAATTGTCCAACAAGAGGAAGTGGCACAGCGTTTATAGAAATTATTATGTAGCGAAAATGTAAATTACCTAGAAGCGTGACGTACACCATAAGTATTGTAAGAAAGCTTATTTCCCTTTTTTTTGCATTTTTCTTTCTTATTTCACGTATCGTTGTTTTTTTTCTGGTCCATTAAAGAGCTAAATAATGAAAACAACTGCATTTCCTAAAACAAAACAGTATTTTGTTGCCGAATATAATACAAAAGACTCTAATAAGCGAATTATTTTAAAAAGGAACTCAACGATTGCGATCGTCATTTAATACTGTTTAACAAGGATATCTTGAAAAGCATTAATAACCCAATAAGTTCGGCACACACGTACAGGTTGATTCATATCTAATACGAATGTGGATTTGATGTCTGTCTGTCTCACTCTGTAACTACACTATTACTTGTATAATTCTACTACTGAACTTTTTATGCTCGATTTACTATGTTATTTCAGACTAACGCAATATACTCCAATACTCCATTCTAAGCACGGTTGGTTGGTTGGTTGGTTGGTTTTGTTTTACGGCATATCAACCCTTTTCAGGTTATATAATGCCAAATCCAAAGATTTTGAAGAAAAAATTTTTAATAGAATATATTTGTTTTCAAGTCGGTTTCTATTCAACCCATAGTTGGGACCCTAACAGGTACTACCACTCCGGGTCAGAGTGGACCTGGGAGCAATGGCAATTAAAGGGTGGCTCCACACTCCCCAAAGCCCGCAAGCTGGGGCCTCACCACTGGATATAGGATATCCAGGACCATTCCATTCTAAGATAAGTGTGTAGTATATTGTCATGAAACCATTCTACCAGCCACTACTTTCTTTTTTAGAGTGAGAGCGTACTATTTGTTCAGTGGTGATTATACCATGCTCCCCTGGATTACTTTCTCCGCTTTGGGAGTTCGTGTAGCATCTGCTCTGTTGTCATGATAACATCCTCTTGGGTATTACCTGCTGCCTTTGTGGTGGGGCGGGGGTTGTAGTACCTCGTTTATTGTCATAAGTCCATTCGTCCCGGAATTATCTTCTCCTGTTCTGAGATACAGGTGTTATTGTAGCACCTGTACTGTTAACATGCGACTATCATCCCTTGCATTACCTCTTTTTTGTATCTGTTCTCTAATCATGATACGATCCTCTCAAGTAATACTTCCTCGTTTCTTGAACTGGGTTAATGTAACATCTGTTTGTTTGTAACCAATTATTTATTACCGGGTATTCACTTTTTTTAAGAGGGGTAGTGTAGTATTGTTCTGTTCCAGTAGTGGCATATTATTGCTATATAAGATGTTTTACTTTATTAAAGAGAATAATGATTGAAAATTCGAATTAAAAGATTGTTAATCTTTAATTAACTTTAATGGAAATATTTTAAAGATTTCACCTCGATTTCAACTGATAGTTCCCAATGTGGTTTTAAGTTTTCCTTTCGCTTATTGCTGAGTTCTTTTGCGTTAATCCTTGGCCACAACGTAGTTAGCAAAGATGAACTTTTTTCTCAACCTGACACGATTAAAAGCTTGGTTCGGGTGAAGACCCGTTCCACACACATCTTTCTGCAGGGTGTCTTCCCATATCATTATTGATCTAACATCCGGTCGTTTTCTGGCGATTTCCTGTGCAAAGGCGAAAGTCCCAACAGTTTTGTTGTTAGTCCAAACATATTCAAACTATCTGAGCCGCCATTCGTCGTTATGGAAAGCAAAACCTTTCGTTGAATTTCTGAGTTTATCTAATTCCAATTAAATTGTTTTACGTTGTTGCTGTTCTTACACCTATCTTTCAATCAACTTGTTACTTATATATATTGGACTTTATAATACTTTATTGGAAAATACATTCGATTTTTAATAGATCTAGTTTTTTTTTTAAATCTGTCTTAATAATAACATTCCAGATCAAGAGCAGAAGTCTTACATAATTTAAAGTCATATGCTTAGTATTGTACCATAGTGTGCTGCGACGTCGTGTAGACAGAAGTCGCGGCAGTGAAATAGAGAGTGGAGAAGTAGGACAGTAGGAGGTAGAAGAACTGGTTACATCATGCAGGGATAGCAGCAGGGAGAATAAGACACAGAGAGTGGAGTTGAAGAGACGTGACGGCATGAACATCAGGAGAAGAGAGCAGACAACAATGAATTTCTGATAGTCGGTGACAGCTCTGTCAAAACTTGTTATGTATAATAGAAAGTACAGACAGGAAATAAAAGTGTCTCACAAAAAAAAAGTGAGTTCAAAATATTTCTTTTATTTGTTTGGTACTTCGACGGGGTCGACAGACGAGAGGAAGAACGAAATGAGAACGCGTACAATATCCTTACAGTATCGCCCTTCTATGAATTGAATTTTCAACCCGCAGAAAATTGTCATTTAGAATTAGTTATTGTTAAATATTCAGGCTCTGAATACTAAAAAGTCATTTTGACAAAACGAAGTGCAATTGGCAACGGGATGAAAGATTATAAATTGTAAACAGATAATATATGAATATATGTACGGATGTATAAAATGGTCGTTTGAATACTGCACCTTAGATTGGGGATCATTTGCATGAGAAGAAACAACATAACATGGTCGATTGTCAAACAATAAGATAAGTGTTCGATTATGAAATATCATTTTGGCGAAAGATTCGTGCAGGTGCAATCGAGTCGTACTGATAGAAGACAAAAATACATTGGATTTTAAATTCATTTAAATAATTGTCGCTGAATAAAACACATGGATGCGTAGCTATAGT